>NC_070627.1:28008288-28324265 GCF_947347685.1 Pleuronectes platessa | reverse complement strand
TTGTATATGGTTTCATAGCCTCTCTCAGATGTTCGTACCGCAACATTTGCCTTTGCAAAGTGAGATTAATGAGTAATAATAAAGTCCCAAACCCTGCGTGTCAGCTCTCTGCAGAGAACAGACCAGTCTTTCCCCTGGGAAATACACCACCACCTTATGTGCACAAATTAACCAAACATAACAACAAATAAATAAAAAAGTAGAAAGGAATTGTTGCATGTGAGAATGCAATATTTAGAGTGCACAGTGTAGCAAAACTTAGTCTAATCGGATCACTTTTTTCAGTAACGAGTAATCTAACGCGTTAATATTTCCAAACCAGTAGGGGAGAGCGGGGTAACAAATGAAAACCAAATCTTATACCTTTACTTGTAGACAAACTGCCAAACAGGAAGTGATTCTATGAATATTGTTTCAATGGTGGAGATCAGCTCCTTTGAATATCTGTATCAGTCCCATATGGTTTGACCCAGTTATCGGCCTGCTGTAGTTTCTTTGAGGACATATAAGAAGAAGACATATTCAACTCGGTCTGCAGACTGAAGATACACTGTGTGGAGGCAGCCCCATTGACATTGCTACAGAGTGCTGGTCGCCTGTTTGTTCACATTTTGTTAATATTGAACGTATCACATTAAATTTGACACTGCAAATCTTTGGACCACTGACAATACACATGCCCAGTGTAAAACTGATAAGATGAATAGTTTGCGAGATTTTGTTTTCACATTTAATCAGAGAATTACTTGTGTTCAAACACAGTTAACTGTGAGTAATCTCATGTTTGTCAGTGGTCGTGAGGGCAGTTGAGAGCTGCAGCGTGGCTGTGATGGCTCAGTGTGGGAGGTGGTCTTGTATTCTAAAAAGGGACTTTCCAAGTGAAATGCCAGGTAGGTCAGAGAGAACAGGGAGCCAGGACATCTCAGCTGGAGAATGTCAATCCCAGCAGGGGAGGGCTCTGATTGGAGCCTCCCCCATATCATGTCCTGAAGGTCTAATGCATGAGGCTACATTACAGGCCAAAGTCCTTTGTGTTCTAAATAAGATTAGTGTCTGACAGAAGTTAAGCTTCAAAGATGGAGCAGATTCCCTGCCCTCTAAGTGCAGTACCAAACACAACTTTTGAAAGGGAAGACAGTCGGCTCAGTTGTGCATCAAACATCTGATTTCCGTGTTTCTGAGAAAAAGCTGATTTTTTTCACCGGTGATTTATTGCCCCTTTTTTTCACAGATTTGGGAGTAGTCTCCTTATTGGAATGAAATCCTTGCTAACAAGCAAGCAATCCCTCAATTCACATCTTCATTGCAAGAGAAGAAATGCAAGGCAACTTTCTGAAAAAATTGATCTAGAAATACTAATTTGAACCAGTAGCCTTTGGCAGTATTCATCTCAATTCATTTTCATGTCATTGTGCTTATAATGTTCAAACGCTTTGATATAATTTTAGAAAAAGTACACTGTTACTACATATACTTGATTGACCGATGTTCAGTTTTGGCAGGGCATTATTAACTGTAAATACACATAGTACTTAGTAATTATGTCTTGATGTCTCCAATAATTGTTTCTGAGAAATGACACCCAGGTGAAACAATACGTTTTCAGAAATTCCCGTCACTTATAGCTACCTCTCTTTTAAGGAAGGCTTGTAACACTGTATCCTATTAGTTCAAATCCTCATCATTTCCAAACCATCAATAAATAAAGTCACCTGGTGTCTGGCTTGTGCAGGACTGAAATAAACATGGAGCAATCATTTCATTCAGACCAAATGAAATGATTGGTCGGCATATCTGTACCTCACTAACTGACCTGCCAGCCTGCAGGCACCTTTCCGTGCTCTCACGGTGCATGACAGGATTCTTCAGCCGGAGAGGCAGGGAGACACAAACACCACAGACACACAGACACATACAACTGTTTTGGTCTCTGAAGCAGAGACCAAAGCAGTTGTCAGGCTGTGCACGTTCATGTGTTTTGGGGATGTAGCTTTGACTGACATGAGGTGGGATGTATCATTTTTTAGTAGTCTGCTCTTGCTCAATTTCCCAGGACTACCAAGCCTTGCTTTAAGCTTAAAGGGTGATACTATACCAGAATACATACATGAGTATATCTTTTATCTCTCTTTTCCTCACTTAGTTATATTGTTATATCGACCTATATCGAATATATTTCATAGTGAATTTAGAAATAAAATCAACCTATAACAAGTGAAGTGGACAGAAGGATTGAAAAGGTGTTTCCTCACAAGATACGGTGCTTCTTGATGCGAAATGCAATGAAACATGAGTAGCTTTTGCTCCGGCCATTTCTGAAGTTAAGTCACAAATCCATTCTGTGCTCCTCTCATACTAGGTGCCCCATAGGTAGCACCGACACCATGTGGATGTTGTTATATTCTTTGTCTTTCAAACAATCCAAATCAAACAGCCTCACAAATGTCCTCCCCCAGCCTTTGGGCTTTAAGAGATATCAACTCAATCATTTCTTCCTGTGGCCCCAGAGTTCACTATCTGCATAACAAGGCTGTCTGCTTAATATTGTTTGCATCACCCGACTCGTCACAGGCGATTGAGCATGCTGGAGCTGAATTGATGTCCTCAATTTGTTGACTGGTAATGTTTGTTGTTACTGTAATGGCCCTGTCCTTGGTGGTCTTCGCAGTTAGACACATGTGTAATTTTCGGAACAATCTCCCGTTAGTTTTTGAAGTCCGAGAAAAGATGCTCTGATATTTTAATGAACAATTCTATCATGTATTCTCCATCTGTGAACAGCTTTCCATGCCTTTCCTTATTAGCTGCCAAGAAACTAGCAGCAGCAGTGGAGACTTGATCCACTTCTTGAACACATATTTGCTCTGCGCAGCTTTCTGCAGCGGTTCCAGGTTTAGCCCATCTCCACCTTGGTACTATTCAGCATATGATGTGTGCTTGTTCTGAAATTTTTAGAATTTCCTCCATATATCAAGCACACAGGTAGGCCACCATTGTTGGCAGTGAATGGAAAAGAATCCATCAATGCAGAATTAAGCTCTTATCCTCCAAGACTTTGGGGGATTCTTCCATGGATAGCTTACCGAGGGGTTGAGTCGGATACTACGTCGAGGGGCAGTAGACGTATAAAGGATATGATGCCTATTTTAGTGGACAAAATATATATAATTTTATATCAGTGTGAAAGTATCACCCCAAGTTCCAAGATAAGATGTGTTCCCTTTGAAATAGTTTCCACTGCGCAATAATAAGAAAATTAAATAAAAGAAAATTTATTTTTCATGTTATATTTGGTCAAAGCCACAAAGAGCCACTGCCGAGGGGCTGAAGAGACACATGTGGCTCCAGAGCCTTGGGTTGCTAACCCCCAATGAAAAGAGGTTATTCTTTTGTTTGTCTGTCTGTCCATTATTAAGCAGGATTATGGAAAGACTACTGTATGGATTACAACAAATCCTGATGGAAGGATTTGGAGTGGGTCTGGAAAGAATCCATTAAACGTTGTGGATCAGGAACAAGGGGGATACAGGACTATTTTTTCTCTTTTTTTAACATTGCTACCTAGGGAATTCTTATTGCAAAATTGTTGTTTATTTCTCAGATAATAATTTGTGGAGTTTAATTAAAAAAAATCTGAGCATAATTATAACTATATAATAGTTTAGAAAGGGTCTCCGACGCACATAAATCTGTCTTTTCTGTGATCCTTAACCATGTTCTTTAGGATTTTATCAGATATTAAAATTCTAACTTTCAAAATATAACAAAGTAATTTGGTTCTATGAAAAACACAGCTCCCATGATATTTCTCCATTGAACTCACTATATGTCACCATTACCTGTTTCCCTTTTGGTATTTATCCCCTCTGTTCTCCTGGGATCATGTTTAAAATAGAAGAAAGAGATTGTGCTTATGTGTGGACTATGGAGATGGACAGGTCTATTCTCATAGCTCCTCACTCATCTGGCTGGTCTTATGAGCAAGTGACATTAAACCAGTGACAGTCTTGGGCTTACGGTAAATGTTGTTCATTAGAGGCTGACAAATGGAGTGACCCACATGACATAGTACTGTGCTGGGCTATTTCACGCAACAGTCATATTGATTTCTGCTAATAAAAGTATCTTTTCAGATTTCAATGGGGGTTTTCCGACGTTTCTTTGTGACCATTCAGCCCTGTTGTATATATATGTACAGTTTGTATAATACAAACTGTCACACTATATTGACAAGGGGGGCCTAATAAACAGAAGGGCACGCATGAACACGAGCATACTGGAAATGGACATGTGAAGATACACACGGTGCATCTCCCTGCAGTCACCCTGATACCCTCCTCCTCCATCACCCTGACAGCTACAAGCCCCCGAGAGAGGAATCTTTCAATGTGTCACTTACTGATCCTCTTCACTGAACGCTGTTTTTAAAAGAAAATCGCTATCAGTCGTCAGTGATGTGTCAGGACGTTAGGAGGGAATATGGGTCGTGATTCTGACAGTGATTTGATGTTTGTGTGTGAATCATTTCCCTCGCTACAGTTTCACATTTGTGTTTGCAGCTGAGTTGACTGAAAAAAATCCTTTGCCGCAAGTAAAGACAACACATTTAAATGGTGCCCATATTACATCAATCAATCACAGGGCTGACTGAGTGGGTAATGTAAGAGTCTGTTGTAGGATGTTGTAATTTTGAAAGTCACATACCAGGATTTTTGTTATATTTGCTCTGTTTGTTGATGTTAATGATCTTTTCTACAACAGAGTATTAGGGCCATGTTGAAGGAAAAAAAAGAGAGCTTACAACAACAAGTTTGTAACATTATGACAAAACTAATCTCAATTTGAAACTAGGGCTTCTTTATAGCACTGACGGGCCCGAGCACAGACATTTTGAAGCCTGTTGCAGTTAGTGGAGAGAGCGATCAATGACCAAGCGCACGTCTCCGCGTTGCATGCGTTTTGCACACTTGCTCATTACGGTCCACACTATCAAGTGCACATCACACTGTGAAAATGTTATGTAAATTGAATGATAGTTGTAAAACAAAGCTTGTTTCCTGTTGCCAGTAGAGGGCGCCATCAGTATTAGTACATATAGACTAATAGATCTGTTCAAGTAGGGGCTCTGATGTAGCGTGAGCAATTTTGTGTCAATTGGACAATGTTAAATCATCTTCATTTTCACACTGATCAGTAGGTGGCACTATGACCATGCCCTAATATTAATATATGGAGCTGTTCAGGTCAGGATTGTGATCATAGGTCAGTAGCACGGTGCCGGTAGGATAATGCAGAGTGGATTTACAAAGTAGTTCCTGTTTCATGGTGAATCCGTAGGTGGCGCTATGACCCTGAGGAAATATTGACACATAGAGCTGTTCAGGCTTGGACTCTGATCATGAGACAGAAGTTCGGTGGTGATAGGACAATGCACAGTGGAGTTATAACAACATCGTCTCCTCTTGTTGGGATGACATTCCCAGAAGTTGAAGTTGATCTGATGAAAGCCCTACGACAAGTTCGTCAAAGTAAATAAGTGGAAAATAGCCAAAATGGCCACTATAGGACAATGCACAGTGGAGTTATGACAACATCGTCTCCTTTGGCGAAGGATGAACCTTCGCCGCACCTCAATGTTTACAAGGTTTGAGGAAATGTCACAATTCTGACCCTGATCCTATGACTTGACTGAGCTCTTGTGCTCTGTATGTTGTAAAGCAGCCAGGAGCAGTGCATCAAAGTATAAAACATGTCACTTCCTGTAGCCAGCAGGTGGCGCTGTGAATTTAGATCATGATTTCTGTGTCGATGTCATCAGGCCGGGACTCTTGTCTTACATGTCTAGTTTGGACTCGATTGGACCAAATATGTCCGAGATACAGAACCTCATGTTTTGATGGCGTGTAATCAAACTTTGATCTCATGCCATGGTCACACCATATGATGAAATCAAATATAGAGAGGTAGTTTATATCTCCATCTTGTTTAGATGACACTCATCTCAATAAGAAGTTGATCTGATGAAAGCCATACGAAAATGGCCATAGCTAGATCAACTAAATAAAACTAGAAATTAACTAGCCAGAAAATAAGCTAGCTAGCTAACAGCTAATTACTATTGTACATATTTCTCTTTCTCACTAGTAATGGATTGTGAAATAAGACTTATAATGCATATCAGATGTGCAAAAGCAACTGTGTGAAATATATGGCAGGTGTTCTGTGGTGAATACAGTATACTGTATAGTTCATATTGACCCATGTGTGTAAAAGTGATGTAGAAATACAAAATGTTTGTTCATAAAGTAAGGAAACAGTAAATAATGATTTGCAGCATCAAAAAACAAGATATAAAATGAATTCTTTGAATATTAAATGGTAAAAGTATGTACAAACACCAGGTTGATTATGGTAGAGAAAGCAGCTACTAACTATGACAGTGAATCTTCAGCAGATAAGCATATCCGGGGCGGCGGCGGCAGCGGATACTGACTTGACCGTAATTTTGCCAATAGCAGTGCAGTAGAAGTGAGGCAGTATACCTCACGTCTGGTGAGTGGCCCAGTCCTTCCTATGTTTTTCTGCATGTGGCCCTCGGGAAAAAAAGTTTGGACACCTCTGGTTTAGAGCAACTGTGAATTAAGAATAGGTTGTGCATCACTGAACACAATGTGAGCCCATACTACTAAATAAATATTGATCAGATCACTCTGAAGAAAAATAGCTAAATTATTATTTCTTGGCGATTCAGAGCCAATTCAATTTCACAGATCTTTCTACTTCAGCAAAATCTCCTGAAATTGACACAATGAATGTGTAAAATGACTTTAACTACAATGAATCGGAATGGCAAATGGTCAAGCACATACTTTTGCAAAAGACCCAACAGCCCCATTAACTCCTGCACTAAATATGTAATGTTTGTTTGTAAAAAGGTCGAAAACAATTGAATATATATATATATTTATTATCTGCTTTTTCCTTAAGGAGACATTCACATTCGACTCAAAACGACTCTGGAGCCGCGTTTACATTTGCAACCACACAAGCTCTTGCACAAGGGTACCCGCAAAACAAGATAAACATTTCTTACAATCATATTTTTACATGTTTGGATAGATCAAGTATTTTGAATATAATATTAAAAAAAGAGAAACCTTTTAATAACAATATAAAATCTTAAGAAGCTAAAATTCCTCTAAACTAATTTTCTTATATATTTTTTCCGTTTGAGTGGTTTAATCAGTATGATGGAAATTCATCTTGAGATTTGAAATAATGAAATTCCCAGACTGGAGTTGCCTTTGAGTCTTTTTAATAGCAAGCAATTCAGAATTTACACAACAAACACAGTTGCTCAAAATGGAACGGGCCCCAAGTTCAGAAAGGCCGGAACTAATACAGAGAGGCGTTTCATGAAACAATATGAAAAATAAGTCATGAAATCATCATCTGTGTCTATCTACTGTGTCCATCCGCTGTAGCAAACTCCCTGTTTGTCAATGTCACAGCAGTGAGACACTTGGTCATTGGGATTTTCTGTGACATCCCTCAACTTAAATTGCAGCCCAAAAATATTAATTTGTTTGCAAACTGCCTGTTCAAATACTCTCTATTAAAGGTGTAGTTTCATTATCGATTCAGAGTCTGTCCAGGTTTGTTGTACTGGACTAGACACCGCTAGTTGGCACACTAAAAGTGTTGACATTCTTGAACTGCAAGGCCGACATGTTCTTCATAGTTTGCGGGTTCCACTTCTTGTCAGTTGGAGCCTAGTGCCTTTTTGGGTGTGAACATTTCCTTCAGGGGATACTGTAAATTCCATCCTTGCCTTATGGTGAATTTATAAACGCATCCAAAGAGATGAGGAAACAGTGATATCATATCAACGCTGGCTGCATCATGGGGACTGCAAACAGAGAAATGGAATAATATTACCACAAAAATCCTGAATGTACAGTAGACTAGCAACTTCTAAACCTTTGGCTTGTGGCCTCTTAAAAAGTATCAGTGTCTATAAGCACTACCTTATCATCAGTTGCATGATGCCAACTAGTTACCTCTGCCAAGGAGATTATAATTTTGCCCCTGGCCATTTGCTTGTTTGTGTGTTTGTCAGCAGGATTTCCACAAAATCTACTGAGCAGATTCCTTGAGACTTGGCGGAAGGATGGGACATGGGTTAATAGAGAGCCCATTCAATGTTGGTGCAGATCTAGATAAAGGGGATATGATCAATATCAGGGGATATTCCCAGGGAATATGATAAATATCTGGCATATTGAGGGGATTGATGGGCCTGTACCCAAAATTATACAGTAACTAAAATTAAAAGAGATAAGAGGGTATTTTTTACATAATTATTTCATACAGATAATTATTTCTAGCCATAATTTATATAACAGTGGCAAAGAATCTGTATATATGCAGATATATAGTTAACAAATACGTGCAATGTTAAGGTTAAAGTTAGTTCAACTAATACCAATAAATAAATAAAACTGGGAGGTAGAGGTGAATGGAGTTGTGGTGCTCAGGGAGGGGATGGGAAATTTTGTTGTAAAAAATCTCAATATCACTGTTTTGAGTTTATTCATCCTTTTAACTTACTAGTGCTCGTGAAGGTTTCGCATGAAGCGGAGTAGTCCCAGTATGTTTTCTTGGTATGGTTTATTTAGCCATCCATCCACCCTCTGCAGCAAGTCAGGGGAAAACTACAGTGGCAAACAATTAATATTCGCAGTTATAAAACGTGACAAAGGGACTTTGTTAGAACAAAGTGGTGTAGTTTCAAAAGATGCATTTCAAGTTGCAATCACCTTAGTTTTCCACTGATTGTAGAAAACACCCTCAGCACATTCATCCAGCATTGAAATCAACTCCTGGTTAACTTTTTGTCGGCTTGCCACCTCCTTCTTGTTTCCAACCTCCCTCAAGTATCTAACTTTCCTGAGAAAAAAAGAGAAGCTTGCAAATTTAGACTGTATGCTTTACAAAAATGTGATGTGCCTGCATGTGATGAACAGCCAAGACAATTATGACACTACATACATTAAATAATGTATCCCAATGAATATCCTTGAGTATGTGTGCTGTGACAGTGCTGTCAAGTCACTTATTACAATTTTCCAATATTCTCATTTAGCCTATGCCCAAAAATGTAGATCAAAATACAGTCACATAATTTTCTGAGATAGTGTGTTTTCAATTTCCTTGTTGTTAGAAAATATTGACATACTTATATCTTAAACTAAGATGGTGGCCATGGTAAATATTATACTTCCTTGAATCACCATGTTAACATTAAACTGGAAGAGCCACAGTGTCTGAAAACAGCTACTGTATGTAAAACTTTAAGTCAACACTGTGCTATCTCCAATACATAAATCTCTGAATCACATCTGAATAATCTGAGATAACTGGCTATGACAAAAGAGATTTTACTCTGTGCTGTTCCAAAAGAAGGGATGAATCAAGCACTCTTCCACTCTGGGTCTGTTCTGTGGTTCTTTATCGATCATCCTCTCGATGAGATCTTTTGCGACCACATCTTGAACATGGTCCAACGTATACTTCCCCTCTTGAATGTTTGAGATAAGCTTACTGCGTTCACCACCAAAAGGATGGTGTCCACCTGAGAGGATGAAATAAATCAGCATTCCTGCCACCTGAAAAGTCATCAAAGCAGTTTAATCAACAAAATATTTGGTTTCACTTAATCATAAAGAGAATACATGCAACACAAATACTAACCTGTATATCTGTGCTTGATTTGTATCTTATGTCACCATCTTCTTTTAAAGTCTCGGGGGCCATCCAGCCTAGTGTTCCTTCACTGCGTGTGTGATAAGTAGTTTGGTCTTTTTGCAAAAGCCTGCTCATGCCAAAACCAGCTAATCTTGCCCTTCCGTTCACATCTGTGAGATAAATGGAGTAGATTGATGCAGTGAAAATAAATCAGTTGTACCACATGAATCCAAAGAATTTGGTACATTTTGTTTTGTTATGCTGCGTAAGCAAGCTGAGGATGTTTTTAACAAGTGATGGATGGTGGCATAGTCATAGAAGGTACCGAAGAAGATGTCCACTTGGAAAGTCAAGATCCAATTAGCTTTTGACAATGAGGGCCGACACCGGTGTCTCTAAATAAAATCCAACATTTTACGCAATTGAATTTATACATTATGTTCTACATCCTGAAGCTCTACCCTGATGCCACCCATCACCTGAATGCTTCAGACATTTTCCTGTTATCTGACCTGACATGTCTGACCTGAATAATCTCCTGTCTGTATGTTAAAGGCAAAGTCTGTAGAGTGTCAGGACTCAGTTGTCCTGACATTTTCCAGAGTTCATGTTTGAAAACAGCTTAAGTGAATTACATTGTTCTATATATTTGTCTCCTTTACTTACTGATCAAAACATTTTGTGGTGTGAGATCTCGGTGGAGAATTTGTGGCTCTTCACAATGAAGTGTCCTTAAACTGTGAAGGACGTCAGCGACAAGAGCCTCTGGACGCAGACTGCCATCATATTTTCTGATATATTCTTCCAGGGTGTATTCACAAAGGTGAAGACAAAGATATCCAAAGTGCTCATCTTCTGCAAAGTCAACACATTTCACAACACAGCTATCATACAGTTTTGGATGTTGCAGAATAAATTTCTCATTCTTCAGCACTTGATAGTTGGTTTTAGACATTCTCTTAATTGCAATTTCAGAGCCATCACTTTCTCTCAGCCCCAAGAAGACTTCAGTACATTCGCTCCCTTTCGCTATGCGAAAGTCAACATCATTGATGTAAGCAATGCTCCCAATTCTGGTGACTTTACTTTCATCAGTATTTAAGCAGTGCACAAGCCTCTCTAATTTTTCCCTCCACCTTTTGCTAATTGGTTGCCAGTTGTGGGTTCCCGATGCTTCAGCTGGAACTGCTGGATTAGTGGAAGCACTGCAAACTTCATAATTTGGGTCTTGGTTCTTTTCTGGCTTCTTCTTTTTCCTTGCCCATTCACACTCCCCGTTTAGTTTGCTCAAATGATCTTTCAGTCGTCTGAGCATTTCTTTCAGCTTGTCATTCATTGTCATATCTGCAGATGCCAGTATGTCCTCTGGCACTGACGTTATCCCTGCTGATGTAAAGATGCCAACAGCATGTTCAATAGACCTCAAATTTCCAACTATGCCATACGTGTAGACTCGGATGTCAGAGGAGTATTGATCCCTGACAAAAGGAGCAACTGTCCGGCACAACTTCTCAATAAAACTGGGCTGCCAGCCATTTGTGACTTGTGTTTTCTGTGTTATCACATATAGTGTTGACTGAACAGCTTCTAACAGCTTAATAGCAGGTCTCTCTTTGTAGCCAAGTCTTTCCAATAGTTGTGGGATGATAACCAGCGCTTGCTCAACTGGTATCTGCTCCATTGTGCAAAAGACTGCATGTACACTCCTTAGAGAATAATGTTCATATTCCTCATAAATTTTTGGAAGGCGACTCACTGCCCCTGTAATGAAGGTGTTCAAATTTCCAGTTTCTTTCAGCCATTTGATGCTTTCTCTGCGGTAGTTGTCTTCATCTTTCCCAGTCACATTAAAGAGAATTTCAATCATGGTCAGATGAGTCTGAGGATCAACCCTTAGCATACGACTGCCAAAAGTTGTAAACACTTCTTCTGGTTTTTGTCCGTGTAGCACAGCAATTTTCAGATCCACAAAATCCCTTAATTTGGAGCAAAGTTCATCTCCACTGGAAGCCAACCTAAAAATTGTCTGAGCTATTTTATGATTGAAAGACTGATCTTCAGGTTTAGTCGAATGTATCAAATTTACCAGTGCACCAGAAGAGAGGAGCTCTTTCATGATATCATCCCTGTCAAAAATGCCGGCTATTTGCAGAGGTGTGATTGGCTGTGGAAACGGTCCGTTTGGATCAGCACCTGCATCAAGTAACATCCTTGCAAAAATTGCCGATGCGTTGTACAGTCCAACATAATGCAAAGGTGTCAAGATCTTTTGGGAAAGGGCATTTGGTCTGCCATTCTCCTTTAGAAGGTAAATGCCAATATCACTCTTTTGATATACAACAGCAGCAATCAGTGGGGTTATAAAATCACCCAACTCAGTGCAGGGGAACAGTTCATCAATGTCATCGTCTCTCAGTAATTTTTTGAGACTCTTTAGGTCATCTTGAATTACACTCTGTATTACAGGATGTGTTGATGTTGGAGGGATTTTCAGTAGAATCTCTGGTAGAATATTAATTTGTCTGCTTCCGATTACCTGTGGGCAGACAAACATCATCATTATTAAACCATGTGATGCCTTTGTAAATTCATGATGATGAATTTATACAAGAAGGCTCAATATGTACTTTACAAGAAGACTCAATATGTAGATTACTATATTTATGAATTTATACAATAAGGCTCCTTTGATGACATAGCATCTCTATGTCATCAAAGGAGCCTTCTTGTATCAATTCGCATGTTAAAGCCCTCAAAAAGCCAATTCATTTGCATGAAGAAAAAAAAGTATCCTTACAATTTCAATAGGGCCCCACTGTCTCCCACTCTGTTTGGTGCTTGGGCCCTAATAAAACTAAATTTGAGAATCGTCATCAGAATCATCTGTGCTGTCAGTGTTCAGGTAGGGAGGGATGGGGATCAAGACAGGAACGTGTCTTGTCAAATTTGCATGTGCTGGATGGTTCCGAGAGGACACTGTAGGAAAAGGGGAGTTTGTTAGATCATCAGACACTTTTATAGGAGCTAGGCAAAACAATAATCAAGGAGATCATGAGTAACACGCATAGTGAGCCTATGAGGCCACACTAACCTGGATGTCGAAATGGATGCCATGACATTTCCATGTCAGGCAGATTCCTTCTGTGTTGTGGTAGTACGCTAATGTGGTTATTCATACAACACTCTCTGTGCCTCTCAACCTGTGGAAGTATCATTGTGTGTGCTTTCAGCTGAAGGCGTCAGCTGGTCAGATGGAATTGGTACTTGTTTGCAGTGGCTGGCATGGAGTCACATGGCTCTTTCAGCTACTTTCACTGCTGTGTGAGTTATGAGCAGTACCTGGTAGGGCCCTTCCCACCTGTGTCAACGCCAGTTCTTTCTCCAGAACACTGCATGAAAAGACGAGTTTGTGTCAGTAAATGTCGCAGGAATTTTCTGGAGAATTTTCGGTTAACAGTTTTTCACAGGAATCTGCATGCAGCACAGAAAACTTCCGGGAATTCACGCGGGGTTCCAGATTCTTGCAGTATTACAAGCCTGAGAATGTTTGGAGGTGACCCCCCTGCTCCTAGGCCTAGGGGAGGCTTTCACACGTAAATTACAATGCTTTGATCCTAATAAAATGCAAATCAGGATAGTTTCCCTCAGTGGTGCAGAGGTTACACCTTTTCTAAAGGTACTAATTAAGGTACCAACTAAAATATCTGGCGTAAGTGCACCAGGCTTAATATAAATTTTAAATCTGAATTTGTAGCTTTTAGGGATTTCCCTTATATAAGTAAGTGTGCTATAATGAAGGTCAATTCTATGACAAAAAATTTAGTGCAATTTATTTCAACATTTGCCTGTCAAGCTCATCCAAGATAAAATGTTGGAATGGACAGAGTGGCACCACTGTACAGTTTTCTAAGAGAAGTCTTTCCGCTGAAACCAAAACACTGTGCCTCACATAAAGCATATCAGTTGTGTCCTCGCGTATCAAAGTCCCAAATATTTTTTCCCTCCCAAAATACTGGCAAATTCAGCACCATATTCACATGTCCATTGCAAACTGAGCTGTTGACTCTGCTGAAATTCCCTCATAATTTGAACTTCAATTGTCTTATTGTTGTTATTAAACTTTCACAGTATTCCATTAAAACCCTCAACACTTTTATACAAAGAGTACATTCAACTATGAGGGTACAAACACAGAACAGCAAGAATCATGTACATACATTTTCTTAACACCAGAAAGAATAAACGGGTCCTCAGTCACATACTCATCCAATATAAAATCACCATTTAAAAACTGTTATAACCGCTGCTTCAAAAGTGAAAAGGACATTTGGGAAGTTTTACTCTGAAAAAGTCACGTCAGTCGTTGACGTCATCACCTGAGGGCTCGTCCAATCACAGCCTCGTGAATGAAGCGACTGTCTCCCGCAGACATGAAACTACCTGCTCGTGTTTAGCTTGGTCCGACATTTGCCTCTGTTTTCGGTGTAAATAACTTGCTGAATCAACACTGTTTCCCTGGAGGAGAGGATGAGTGGGCTGGAAAGTTAAGCCGTGGGCCAAGTGTGGATGAGTCGAGGCGGAGAAGACGGGCGCACAGTCCCAAAGCTACGGTAAGAGCTAAACTACAGAGAGAAGCCATTGCTATGTGCTAAGCTAACTCTTAGATCTGAATAGCGTGTTAACAACTGTGGGATTAGCGACAAGTTGCTAAAAGAATAGAGCATCTAGTGCTTGAGCAGAGCTAGTCTATGTTTAATTATGTATGAACTGCTTAAACTTCAGAGTTTGTTCTGGTTAAATTTTTCATAAACGTCACTTTTTCTCCGGTTGTATTTTTGTAGGAAAATCTCCATCTCTTCACACCTCTGATGCAAATGGCCTGCTCACGAACAGGAGCCAGGGTAGGATTAAAGAAGAGATGCGCTGTGCTGTATAAAACACATTCTCCAGTTTTACTTTATCTGATCTATTTCATCATTGTGTTTTCACAGCCTGATTCCCGCACACAAGGAGGCAGTCACTGCACATTAGGCCAAGACTCTAGCTACAAGTCCGGATTTCCAGTGTGGAAAATGACACCATTTTATGTAAGTTACTGCTTAGGATTTGTGTTTTTTTGCTGTTGATCTTCCAACGGTGATGCAGCGAGGCTATTTTCGTTAATTTATAACAAACTCATGTTACTTATGTTGTTTTTCCAGCTGCCTGTACTTCGACGTACTAAGACATACTATGAGCCAGTATGAAGGAGGTTCCCTTACATCCAACCGGACCTTGCAGCTCTTGCAGCAGCATTGAGAAGTTCAGGAGTCGACAGAGAAGAAAGAGGGTAAGGTTAGAACTGTGCTAATTGTACTGATTGTGTTTACAGCTCATTGAAGCGGGAAAGATGACATGGATCCATCCTTCCACAGCCAGGATCCCACCGACCTGTGTGCCACACTTCAAATTAGACTAGAAGCTACACTGGATCTCACAGCTACACACCACAGACGTCAACACACTGGGGCAGATTCGGACACGAGTCCCACAAAGATCGTATGACCCAGAGGCTGCAAAGAGACCTTTCAAGCTTCACCTGAGTTTTTCACTGGCTAGGCTAGTTGTGTTTGTACAATATTTGTGCCGTATGTAAATAAAGCTTTGACTCAACATATACCTTGTTCTTGGTTTTTCCCCGTACAATATGTTCAACATATAACATCAAGTATCACACGAATGAATGTATAATCTTCATTTACTGCAGTGCTTTTGGTAAAGGCTTACTAATAATAATCTACCAGCCAATCATAAGTCACTTTTCGTTTCAAAGGTCTGTGGTTTCATTCATTGGCGAGTCGAGAGAAGTTCTCACCAGTGGCTTCACTGCGATTCATATGCTAATTAGATCGCACATTTGCTCGGCGGCTCCCCCCCCTGCAGTAGCAGGGGTATGTTTCAGCCCGTTATTGTTGCTGGCGAACGCGGAACTCGCTTCCTGTAAACGGGCACTAACTGCCAGGTATTAGGCTAATTCCGTGAGGTTTCCTTTTGCGAAAATTCGGCTTTTCATCTAGTGGAAGTCTTTGACCACCACGAAGTCGCTTGGCTGGAGGTTGTGAAGTGGTTCAGTAGCTGCATGAGGAAGGGCCTGCCAACATTATGTGTGGCGCAGATTACGCATGCCTTTTGAGCATAGGTGGAGAAACCTTTCGTAAACCAATGTTCTGTGATCATAGATAACATCCCCATAACATCCGTAGCATGTTTATGTGCAGTACATTTGCATACAGCAACAGTCATGAGTAACACCGAACTCATATCTGGAGTCAGTGTTGACTGTGAGTGTTTTAACAGTAGCCAAATTGCATGTTTCCTTGAGTGCGATGAGCTCTGCTGCCTGTGCTGAGAGGTGATGAGGAAGAGAACTCGAGACGAGGACTTCCTTATCTGAACAAACAGAAAAAACAACACGGTTAGTACCAGAGACAGGTTCACGGGAGGCGGACCTATCCACATACAGACAACCAGCGAGCAGCAGAGAGATGTGAGGTCTTCTGTTCTGTAATAATGAGAGACACAGCATGAGGAACAAGGAGTGTCAAGTCAGAGTAACCTATTATGTCTCGTGAGGCGAGGACAGGTTTTTCACAGGCGCCCACTGCAGGCAAACAACGTGGAAGGCCATCTGCCACCGGATCAAGTTTGGCGGAGAAGTAGGCGACAGGGCGATATTTGTCACCATGAGACTGAAGGAGGACAGAAGTCATGCAGCGGGTTTTCTCATCCACAGCCTGAACAAAAGGTTTTCAGGGTTAGGGAGATTGCGGCAGCGTCTTCTTCAGTGTGACAAATGCCACGTCTGCCGCTGGAGTCCAAATTTTCCGTCAAAGGTTTTTGACGTTTGGGAAGAGGGAGGCATGCGTTGAGGAGAGGACTGTCCCAGTGTTATGGGAGGATACAGAGATCTATATGACTTCTTTTCAACTTTCTTATCAACTTTCTCAGTGTCCTTCTTGTCAACCTTAGCCATCTGTTTAAATGTTAGTTTTTTACACTCTGCCTCTTTTTCCCACATTTCAAGACACTTCTTATTGTCTTTTATGTCTCCTCCACATTGTGACCTTGACTTTTTTCTTGCTTTTTAATTCTTCCTCTCTCTCTCGAGGAATTTCTCTCTTAAAACTTTAATGATGAGGAAACGAAAAGTCTCTGGACCATACTGGAAAAAATGTCACACTTTCCTGTCCGTTGCTTGCAACCAGAGTCCACAATGGACCCTCTGGGCTTTGAAGTACCCGATTTCCCTTGTTACCCATCCTTATCCTGTACTCATCAACAATTTCCACATCCTTATCAATTAAGTGTATGAAATCGTACTCATCCACAATTTCCCTTGAACACTCAATTTAAGACGTGGACGTCTCAACGAATCCTTTCTACAGCAAAACAGGCCTTCAACTAGGATGATTGCCACCAAATGGGTCAGATTAACATTAATAATCCACAATAATCCAGAGACAATGACTAAAACACCCGTTCCAAATAAAACCCTTTAATTTCAACATCTCACTAGAGATGAGATTACCAAAGAAAGGTCTTTGGATCCCTGCGAAGAAGGTCTGGAACCCCAGTTATTTCGGCCCTCTCTTTTCTTCACTGTTGAAGGCAGAAGATTTTCTCTACCAGGTGGCCAACCAGCGAAGACTTCTCGGGTCCAGACGATCTTTCAAGGGATCCTGTTCGTGACACCAAGTTTGTGATGGAAATTCAATCTTGAGAATTGAAATAATGAAATTCCCAGACTGGAGTTGCCTTTCAGTCTTTTTAATAGTAAACTCTAGAGAGTTTACACAGGTTACACAAGTTCACAAAAGCCAAAACTTATAAAAAGAGGCGTTCCATATAACAATATGAAAAAAAGACAAGCCAGAACTAATACAAAGAGGTGCTTCATAAAACGTAATATGAAAAAAAGACATGAAATCATCATCTGTGTCTATCTGATGTGTCCATCCACTGTAGCAAACTCCCTGTTTGTCAAGGTCAGAGCAGTCAGACACCTGGTCAGTGGAATTTTCTGTTACATCACTCACCTTAAATTGCAGCCCAAAAATATTAATTTTTTTGCAAACTGCCTGTTCAAATAGTCTCTATTAAAGATGCAGTTTCATTATCCTTTCAGAGTCTGTCCAGGTTTGTTGTACTGGACTAGATACCGCTTGTTGGCGCAGTAAAAGTTTTGAGATTCTTGAACTGCAAGGGCGACGTGTTCTTCATAGTTTACGGGTTCCACTTCTTGTCAGTTGGAGCCTAGTGCCTTTTTGGGTGTGAACATTTCCTTCAGGGGATACTCTAAATTCCATCCTTGCCTTATGGTGAATTTATAAACGCATCCAAAGAGATGAGGAAACAGTGATATCAGATCAACGCTGGCTGCATCATCGGGACTGCAAACAGAGAAATAGAATAATATTACGAAGAAAATCATGAATGTACAGTAGACCAGTAACTTCTAAACCTTTGGCTTGCGGCCTCTTAAAAGGTATCAGTGTCTATTAGCACTACCTTATCATCAGTTGCATGATGCCAGCTGTTTACCTCTGCCAAGGAGCTTATGATTTTGCCCCTGGTCATTTGCTTGTTTGTTGGTTGGTTTGTGTGTTTGTCAGCAGGATTTCCACAAAATTGACTGAACAGATTCCTTGAGACTTGGCGGAAGGATGGGACATGGGTTAATAGAGAGCCCATTCATGTTGGTGCAGATCTAGATATAGGGGTGGAGCCATTAACGTTTCTCCCCTGCTATAACATTGTGTTTTTTGGTAATTTTCGACAAATTGACAAAAAATGACAAAAATCTGGCATAATGAGGGGATTGATGGGCCTGTACCCAAAATTATCTAATAACTAAAATAAGAAGAGATAAGGATATTTTTATATAATTATATTGTAAAGATAATTATTTCTAGCAATAATTCATATAACAATGGCAATGAACCAATATATGTGCAGACATATAGTCAACAACTACGTGCAATGTTAAGGTTAAACTTGGTTCAACTAATAACGATAAAGTAATAAAACAGTGGGGAAAAAGTCATTGAATAATTGCACTCAATAAATAATTGTTTCTTTCAATCAAATTAAATCTATCACTAAAAATATCCTTGTTTGGATAATTGACATCCTAAAATGTTTCCAAATACTTATTTGTCAAAATCCCAATCTCATGAACATATTTTACTCATTTGTAAATTCACCTTAAAAGTGGAGGTGAATGGATTTGTGGTGCTCAGGGAGGGGATGGAACATTTTGTTATAAAAAATCTCAATATCACTGTTTTGAGTTTATTCATCCTTTTAACTTACTAGTTCACCTGGAGGTTTCGCATGAAGCGGAGTAATCCCAGTATGTTTTCTGGGTATGGTTTCTTTATCCATCCATCCATCCTCTGCACCAAGTCAGGTGAAAACTACGGTGGAAAAAAATGTATATTCGCAGTTATAAAAGGTGACGAAGGGACTTTCTTAGAAAAAAGTGGTGGGGTTTCAAAAGATAAATTTCAAGTTGCAATCACCTTAGTTTTCCACTGATTATAGAAGACACCCTCAGCACATTCATCCAGCATTGAAATCAACTCCTGGTTAACTTTTTGTCGGCTTGCCACCTCCTTCTTGTTTCCAACCTCCTTCAAGTATCTAACTTTCCTGAGAAAAAAAGAGAAGCTTGCAAATTTAGACTGCTTGCTTTACAAAATGTGACGTGGTTGCATGTGATGAACAGCTAAGGCACTACATACATTAAATTATGTATCCCAATGAATATCCTTGAGTGTGTGTGCTGTGACAGTGCTGTCATGTCAATATAACAATTTTCTAATACTCTTATTTAGCCTATGGCCAAAAATGTAGATCAAAATACATTCACATAATTTTCTGAGATAGTGTGTTTTCAATTTCCTTGTTATTAGAAAATATTAACATACTAATATCTTAAACTATGATGGTGGCTATGGTAAATATTTTACCTGCTTGGAATCACAATGTTAACATTAAACTGGAAGAGCCACAGTGGCTGAAAACAGCTACTGTATGTAAACCTTTACGTCAACACTGTGCTAGCTCCAATACATAAATCTCTGAATCACATCTGAATAATCTGAGATAACTGGCTATGACAAAAGAGATTTACTCTGTGCTGTTCCAGAAGAAGGGATGACTCAAGCACTCTTCCACTCTGGGTCTGTTCTGTGGTTCTTTATCAATCATCCTCTCGATGAGATCCTTTGCCACCACATCTTGAACATGGTCCAACGTATACTTCCCCTCTTGAATGTTTGAGATAAGCTTACTGCGTTCACCACCAAAAGGATGGTGTCCACCTGAGAGGATGAAATAAATCAGCATTCCTGCCACCTGAAAAGTTAGCAAAGCAGTTTACTCAACAAAATATTTGGTTTCACTTAATCATAAAGAGAATACATGCGACACAAATACTAACCTGTATATCTGTGCTTGATTTGTATCGTATGTCACCATCTTCTTTTAAAGTCTCGGTGGCCATCCAGCCTAGTGTTCCTTCACTGCGTGTGTGATAAGTAGTTTGGTCTTTTTGCAAAAGCCTGCTCATGCCAAAACCAGCTAATCTTGCCCTTCCGTTCACATCTGTGAGATAAATGGAGTAGATTGATGCAGTGAAAATAAATCAGTTGTACCACATGAATCCAAAGAATTTGGTACATTTTGTTTTGTTATGCTGCGTAAGCAAGCTGAGGATGTTTTTAACAAGTGATGGATGGTGGCATAGACATAGAAGGTACCGAAGAAGATGTCCACTTGGAAAGACAAGATCCAATTAGCTTTTGACAATGAGGGCCGACACCGGTGTCTCTAAATAAAATCACACATTTTACGCAATTGAATTTATACATTATGTTCTACATCCTGATGCTCTACCCTGATGCCACCCATCACCTGAATGCTTCAGACATTTTCCTGTTATCTGACCTGACATGTCTGACCTGAATAATCTCCTGTCTGTATGTTAAAGGCAAAGTCTGTAAAGTGTCAGGACTCAGTTGTCCTGACATTTTCCAGAGTTCATTGTTCTATATATTTGTCTCCTTTACTTACTGATCAAAACATTTTGTGGTGTGAGATCTCGGTGGAGAATTTGTGGCTCTTCACAATGAAGTGTCCTTAAACTGTGAAGGACGTCAGCGACAAGAGCCTCTGGACGCAGACTGCCATCATATTTTCTGATATATTCTTCCAGGGTGTATTCACAAAGGTGAAGACAAAGATATCCAAAGTGCTCATCTTCTGCAAAGTCAACACATTTCACAACACAGCTATCGTACAGTTTTGGATGTTGCAGAATAAATTTCTCATTCTTCAGCACTTGATAGTTGGTTTTAGACATTCTCTTAATTGCAATTTCAGAGCCATCACTTTCTCTCAGCCCCAAGAAGACTTCAGTACAATCGCTCCCTTTCGCTATGCGAAAGTAAACTTCATTGATGTAAGCAATGCTCCCAATTCTGGTGACTTTACTTTCATCAGTATTTAAGCAGTGCACAAGCCTCTCTAATTTTTCCCTCCACCTTTTGCTTATTGGTTGCCAGTTGTGGGTTCCCGATGCTTCAGCTGGAACTGCTGGATTAGTGGAAGCACTGCAAACTTCATAATTTGGGTCTTGGTTCTTTTCTGGCTTCTTCTTTTTCCTTGCCCATTCACACTCCCCGTTTAGTTTGCTCAAATGATCTTTCAGTCGTTTGAGCACTTTTTTCAGCTTGTCATTCATTGTCATATCTGCACAAGCCAGTATGTCCTCTGGCACTGACGTTATCCCTGCTGATGTAAAGATGCTTACAGCATGTTCAATAGACAGCAAGTTTCCAAGTATGCCATACGTGTAGACGTTGATGTCAGAGGAATATTGATCCCTGACAAAAGGAGCAACTGTCCTGCACAACTTCTCAATAAAACTGGGCTGCCAGCCATTTGTGACTTGTGTTTTCTGTGTTATCACATATAGTGTTGACTGAACAGCTTCTAACAGCTTAATAGCAGGTCTCTCTTTGTAGCCAAGTCTTTCCAATAGTTGTGGGATGATAACCAGCGCTTGCTCAACTGGTATCTGCTCCATTGTGCAAAAGACTGCATGTAAAGTCTTTATCGAACAATGTACATGTTCCTGATGAATTTTTGGAAGGCGACTCACTGCCCCTGTAATGAAGGTGTTCAAATTTTCCGATTTTGTCAGCCATTTGATGCTTTCCCTGCGGTATTTGTCTCCATCATTCCCAGTAACAGTAAAGAGAATTTCAATCATGGTCAGATGAGTTTGAGAATCAACCCTTAGCATACGACTGTCAAAAGTTGTAAACACTTCTTCTGGTTTTTGTCCGTGTAGCACAGCAATTTTCAGTTCCACAAAATCCCTTAATTTGGAGCAAAGTTCATCTCCACTGGAAGCCAACCTAAAAATTGTCTGAGCTATTTTATGATTGAAAGAATTATCTTCAGGTTTAGTCGAATGTATCAAATTTACCAGTGCACCAGCAGAGAGGAGCTCTTTCATGACATCATCCCTGTCAAAAATGCCGGCTATTTGCAGAGGTGTGATTGGCTGTGGAAACCGTCCGTTTGGATTAGCGCCTGCATCAAGTAACATCCTTGCAAAAATTGCCGGTGCGTTGTACAGTCCAACATAATGCAAAGGTGTCAAGATCTTTTGGGAAAGGGCATTTGGTCTGCCATTCTCCTTTAGAAGATAAATGCCAATATCACTCTTTTGATATACAACAGCAGCAATCAGTGGGGTTATAAAATCACCCAACTCAGTGCAGGGGAACAGTTCATCGATGTCATTGTCCCTCAGTAATTTTTTGAGACTCTTGAGGTCATTTTGAATTACACTCTGTATTACAGGATGTGTTGACGTTGGAGGGATTTTCAGTTTAATCTCTGGTAGACCATCCATTTCACTGCTTCAGATTACCTGTTGGCAGAGAAATATCAATATTATTAATACATCTGATGTCTTTGTAAATTTATGAGTTGAGCAGCCAAAAGGCTACTTTACCAATTTTCATCTGTATAATTTTCAGTGCTTTTGAACACTTAATCAAGTGTCATTTCCCACCACTGTATTATCATGGATTACCTCCCCCGAGGAGGTCATGATTTGGTTGCTGGGTTAGTTGGTCAGCAGGATTATGCACAAACTACTTAGCAGTTTTCCAGGAAATGTGGTAGAAGGATGTGACAGGTGCAAAAAAAACAATTAAATTCGGGCACAGATTTCTTTAACATTGCAAGACAGAATTTGTTCTGTCATTTTCTACAATTTCCCAGGATCTTGATGAAAAAAAAAACTAGTCTAGTCAGGGGACTGATATCTTGTGTGCAACTCGGTGCAGATGGACTGAATTTAAGCCGACAGTTTGGTCTTGGCATAGGTACACGATCTATTGAGAGCCATTTCAGTTAAAAAATTTGAACAATTATATCAGAAAGTGGCTTCATGAATGCAAGCCGTTCCCTCAGTTTAACAAACCGTTCCCCCGGTTTAACAAACTGTGCCCTCAGTTTAACAAACCACTTGTCACATGTAAGCATATGTAGAATGATTATGATACTAAATAAATTAATAGGTTATGTTTTTCATCTTTATATCCAGTCTATGTTTTTACCTGAAACCTAGGGGTGTGATATATATATTATATGATAATGTCTTTATTGTTTTATAACGATGTGCGAACTCACGTTATCGACAGAAGCCCACTAAATCCAAAATGGTGGGGTTCCTGTTGTGTGTGTAATAAATCTGTTCAGGTCAAAAACACTCTTTTCTCTCTTCAGATCATATAAATATTTCAACTTTGATTCTAAGACAGCGAAGGAATCTAACACCACTGTCACTGTGACATTAAAGCAAAATGACAACAAATAATTTATTGCTTAAGGAATCCTTTGAAGTGTTATTTTATGTAAAGGCTTTATAAAAAGGAAAACAAGTAATTTCCTGTTCCCACCAGGGGGCGATTTGATTTGAAGGAATGATTTCTTTTTAGATGTCATCAGGCCGGTGCTCTTGTCTTATATGTATAGTTTGGACTCGATCAGACCAAATATGTCTGAGATACAGAACCTCATGTTTGATGGCGTGTAATCAAACTTTGATGCCACGGTCACACGGTGTGACGAAAATTGAAGTTCGAGGTAGTTTAGATCTCCATCTTGTTGTGATGTCACTCAACTCAATTTGAAGTTGATCTAATTAAAGCTCTACGACAAGTTCGTCAAAGTAAAAATGTGGAATAGGGCAGACCCAGGGGCTGCGTTACAGATGGCGCTGTTGAGCAATTTTGCCATGCCCATTTCTAAATACTCCAGACTACGTACATTTTCACCACTTTCTATCTTTCTGCTAACTTTGGTAGCGATTTGAGCATGTTGAAGCCCTCAAAAAGCCCCTTCTTTTGCCTGAAAAATAATAATAAGAAAAATCCTTAAAGTTTCAATAGGGCCTCCCACCGTCGGTGCTCGGGCCCTAACTATGACACTCCTAACTACTCTGATGTAACCAATGATATACAGTTGCCCACTACCAAACATTCCCTCCTTCACAACTAGTGGTCACTTCCGAGTCTGTTTGGTTCTTTCTTCAGATCCAGAATCCAAGTTGTTTATAGTCCAAATTCATAAATCCCAATTTGTCTCATGGGGACGAGATGCAACATCTTCTTACTCAGCAAGAGTAAGGGAAAAGTTACAACTTCCTTCTCATAACACTATGACTATGACTGTACAATTATTACTTTATACTGGTAATATTATGACTTTATCCTCAACATTACAGAATTTAGTTTTCTTCAACATGGTCTTAATACTCTTGTTATATTTCCCCATTTCAAGCAGTCCATATAAGAATCAGCTTCATCAGCTGGATGTCACTTTGTTATGATGATAATTTCATTATGATAATTTCCCCCCCACAGGTTAAATTTACACATATTATCTTGAATCCTTGTTTTTCTCACAAATACTTTCACACAGACGATGAATATTGTGTGGATATTTTTTCTTGGCTCACACACGACATTAACAAATCAGTGCACTATAGGAATTCAGGCTCTTGAACAACTTTATCCAGGCAGATGGCAGACACACTACATCCCCTGCACGACTGTTCCAGTGACATCCTAAAACATGTCTGGAACCAGGGCAGTGGTAGAGCTTCTGTATCTTGTGAAATCTCTTTCTTAACCTCCTAGTCGAGGGCAGTATCTTTATCACAGGATAATGTTGAATCTCTTAGTGATAATGTTCTGAATCTGGTAGCAAATTTATTTATTGTTGAACAAGTGTTTCAAACATGTCTTTAATTCACATCCCTGCTGCTATGAATATTTTAATGGTAAGTATTTGCATATGAGTGTTTCACATCTTCTTGTCATTCACTTGTCACCCTGCTGGTGTGTAAAGGCCTTTACAGATGATAATGTGATGGAAGATTGTCTGTATGAAGTATCCAACTTGGAGTCTGGTTCATCTAGCTGGTTTTTGTAACTGTGCCCATTATCTTTCCCCAACCTTTACTAAAAAACACCATGATGAAAATTAATGTTGCCAATTATTTATATACAGGGACTCTTCACAGGGTATCATGTTAGAGCATATATATTAACCAAAGAGACAGTGTAAGATGTGAAGACTTTAGCTGCAGGATCTGTTCAGAGATTATTTCTATTAACATGCACAGCTCTGTGCATGTTCCTTGTTACTTTCTTGCTTCAGGGCCTTGGGTTTCCTGTGTCAATTACTACAAAAATGTGCCCTACAATAAATGTAAAGTTAACTTAACCTTGTCAGGGTGATGTCATGGATCTATCATTAGTGATGCAATAATTCCCAGACAAAGTGTCTGACCTGGGGCTTTTAGGGTCTCTGGTTGTTGTTGCCATTGCCTAATTGCAAATGTATCTTTTGCTTGGAGGAGCAATTCATTCACCTTATGTAATTTACAAATACTCAAATCAAAGCTGAAAGTCAGCACTTCAATCTCAGTAAATCTATCTGGAATACATTCTATATAAATGATGAAATCCAGAAGGATAATAGTGGAGGTTATAACTGTTCATTGTGATTCAGTTAATATGTACTGAATATATTGGTGGACAGTTTTATTTACTGCAGAGGTTCCACATGATACCAAGACAATGGATTGGAACTGTGACATGTGGTCACCCCAGAGATAGTGTTCACGTATGTGTGATTCTATGAAGTGAAATGTGCCAACATGAAGCAACATGAAGCAGCAGACCCTGAGGTCTCATGTGCTGTTCTTCACTTAATTCTACTTACTAATTACAAATGCACTATGAACTGGTCAGATTTACTTTCTCACCTCTGTGTGGGCAGTCCTTAGCTCAGTGAGATATACACTGACAAACACAGAAAGCACATTTTGATCTACTGCCATACCAAGGTGTTGCCAGGCAGGCGCGTCTTTTATTGATCATTTTGGGAACATCCCCTTCTTAACATCGGTTGGTGAATCAATTACCTTCCCCTCTTTGGCCTTTGCTCGGATACATTTGCAAAGTCCAGGTAAATTTCCCACTGTTGGAGAAAATTACTCTCTTCCAAATTTCCTCCTCAGTGCTGGCTTCATCCATTTCAAATCTGTACCTGAAAACACTACTAACTTTCAAAGCTGGAATAAGACTCATAAATCTGCTCTTTGTTTTTCTATGAGAACCAAGTCATCGCGTTACACAGGTCAAGTGTTCATGCCAGTGTCTTTATTCAAATCTTCAATCCTCTCGCTCCTCCCGAAAGTGTTGGTTTACTTATCTGGAGCTTCATATCTCTGGTCCTGATTGTAACTTCAAAGATACTTTACATTGTAATTCTAACAGGATACAAAAATATGCACACTGTCAGACGCCACAATGTTCAAAAGAGCTGCTTCACCATTATCTGCAGTTTGTATTATTGTTTTCCAACAGCAACCAGCTCATCTATGTCCTTTGTAGATAGTATAAACAGCACACTGAACAATGTGTTGTTTTGGATTAGATACTATACTTTTCTTATGTAAACACATCCATACTTCTTTGGGTATGTCAATGACTTCGTATGGCATCAGTGCTGCAGACAAGCTCTAGTATTGAAGTCAGTTGATAACACAATCACACCAAATGCTGACTGGTGACAATCCAGCTTTATTGCAATAACTTTAAAGTTTCTGAAGCTGTTTATCAAATAATATTCTATTCAAAATCATATAAGCTTCAGCCTCATAGACAAAACAACTAGCTCTAACAATCTGTTTCTCTCTCTCTCTCTCCTTGTGTTGCAGAAACCTGTTAGACATGGACACCTTCTCGAAGTCAGACCCGGGTAACTGCTGCCACCGTCACATTCCTTCTTTTTCATCCATTCATCAAATTCAACATTCACGTCTGTGAGTGTCACCTCCCCGATACCTTTCATTCCACACAACACTCCACTCCGACTGAATGTGTTTCATGCATGTGTAATTAAATCAGGGCTTATGCAGCTTATCAGTGCGTGTCAAGCACAAGTGAGTTTAACACAGCGAGTATCTCTCAGAGTGTTAATGGAATCAGTACTGCAGAGCAGAGAATGAAAAGCTGTAAAAGACTTTCAATCAAGTTTGTTCCTAATTAGGGCAAATTCTCACTGGAGCCTGATTGATCACTTAATGATTGGAGAGACTCACACAGACATGCACATTTTGTGTGAAATACAGTAACCTTTAGCAACAGCAGTATGCCGTGATTCACTCTTGGCAGGGGGAGGGGTGTGTGATTCAGATTTCAGCTTAACTGGTGAGAAAGGGAGAGGCGGAGATCCACATCTCGCTCTGCTGTAATAAATACAATAGGTCTCTGGGTAATCAGAATTGACACTGGTTATCATTTTATTATCATCATCATCCCTCTCATCCTTGCATGCATTACAAGTGGGTGACTTAATATCTTAATGTGCATTTATGTTTGCTATGTCTTTGGAGCACACCAATCTGTTTAATATGTGTAACATTTATTTTAATTGAAATACTTTGCATAATATATTTTTCCTTACTAATGTTTTTTCTTAAAACCTGGCTGCTCCTCGCTAATCAATGAATCATGTAGAATTTCAATCAGATAGTTTGTTATTTGATGTTCAGTTTGATGAGGGTGATGCTAAAAATTGAAAACTAAATAATAATGCAGAGGATTCAAATGAACTAAATGCTGTTTTTATTCAAAATGTGTTAGACCATGTGTTGTAGCTTGGAGTAGTAAAACAACATCTGCTGCTTGTGTTCACTTTGATCATATCAGACATTTGAGCCTATTCTCTCAAGATAAACCCAGACAGTATTAAGGAAACAGCACATTTTCTAGTCTAACCCCTACACCAGATGAGAACACCTGTAACCATGGTAGCAGAACACAACAGATGTGTCAACGGAATATTTACAAGACAAAAATCCATGACAAAAATGATACTTCAATACTGACTGACAGAAAACTGATGCAGATTCAGCACTACCATGGTAAACAGCAATGCTCTTATGATTTCTTACTATAAACCAAGCGATCTTTGTTTGACGTCACATCTGACAAGCCTTCATATTTCTGACAGCTGAGACACGTTGTGTTAATGTGAACCTATTACTCTCATAGACTCATGATCAATTCTAACAAGTGTGTCTGCGTGATAGAAGCTGAACAATCTAAAACCACTCCATAAATCTCTATCTGTGTCATGGATTTAAAGTTAGAGAACTAATTCCTGATCTTATTAACAATCAGTAATAATCATAAAGCTCCAAAAGCTTCAGGTAAACGTTATGATTCAGTTAAATGTCACTTAACATGCAAGAAGGTAAATGTCAACAGGGATAACCTGTTTTGAACATTTATCTCAATTATCACATCTTGGAGTTGTAAAGATTTAAACCCAGTGACAGGCAGGCACTATCTGTGAGGAGGAAGGACACATTATATTGTGCTGGTAAAAAATAATCAGGATTACAGTTTAACTTAATGGAAATATAGATTGTAAATTTGGACAGAATAAGCTTCTGGATTTACATATTGTTAGGAAGAGACACACAGACACAATCTCTGCCCACACTATCAGTCAGGAGACCAGGGGTCCTCAGTGACACATCACCACAGATTAGTCTTTTTTCCTGAGCTGGGTGGAGGTGGAGAGCCATGGTTGAGTGTAATGATTGTTTCAGATGGGTCTTGAACTTCAAAGCTTTTCTCCCCACCGTAGGAAAAAGGGAAGCTTGACTCGCTGTGGCTACAGTGCCCCCTCTTTCATGTCCACGGTTAGAGCCTTCAACTGGACCCCAGCATCCGGCCAATACAGGAACAGAGTCGATACCTGCTGATAATGTCACACAGCATAGATAGCTACTGATAAATGATTGAACCAGTTAGCCCGGCAGATCCATGCCTGTAAATAAGTGTCTCCGTTAAGGGCTGGAGTGAATAAATGGTAATAATTTGTATTGATTCTCTACACATCGATTGATTAGTTAGTGACTGGGGGTTAGAGGTCAAATACCTTCTGATTTGCTGCAAATAGACAACTCATTCATATCTTACTACTCAATTCACAGAAATGTCACTTGACCAAAATGGAAAAAATGTTATGTTAAAAATGGTCCCATTCATTAGAAAAAGGGGAACGATTTTATAAATACAGGAAACCCATTAGATGTCACATTGCAGCAGTCTAGAGGCCAGTATCTCTGCCTGTCACGCAGAAGACTGGTATTCGATTTCAAGAAGAGGAGTGTATCTGTGTTGTCTTTTTCACAGACAGCCTGAATGCTCGATAGGTCCTTAGCATGAACCTGGGTCGAAACAACATCCTGCGCTGATGCTTTTGTCAAACACAATGAGGTCAAAATTAGCTGACAGTCAGTCAGTCAGTTTAGTCAGCTAAAACACTTTTGGATTATTGAATCTCAACAGATTTTACTCAATCTATCATTTGATAGAAATTTGGTAATCATTGGCAGTTCAGTTATTGTACTGTAGGGGTTATCACATTTACTTAATATACAAAAGGTCCCCAGCTTGAAACTGGGCAGAATCAAAATCCTGCACTGAATTAACAGTTAAGATTATTCAGGTAGAACTGGCCTTGAACCCATGCTCAACTGATTAACGTTACATACTGAGGCCATCAAACCCCATTCCACTCTGTGCTGATAATCATCACATTTCATCTGCAGCAAAGTGAGAATAATGTTCAAACCTTCTGTACTTTCTTTAATATTTTTTCCAAATTGCTTTTAGGTAAATTGATAAAATTGCATAAAGTCTGAGATGTTCATCTAACATGCAACTATATATTTACCATGTAACTATTACTAAGAATGTTATATTTCATCTCATCATAGCTTTATGTCAAATGTTGTTGTATAGTCATCCCCCCCAACAAACAAATGTTTATTGGGTCATGGTGATATTGAATATGTGACCTCGCCCTTTAGAAATAGTCATTGAGTGAAGACCACAGTAGGCTTGGAGAACATATGTACTTAAAGATTCAATTAAAATGTACTTAAATGATTTAATTTATAATTACTTATCAAATGTACTAATTTGAAGTAGAATATTCGTACAAACAGTAGTACCTTTTGGAGTTTTACTTTGCAGACACATGATTGTAGGAGTTTCAGATGTTACGTCATCTATGCTACCTCTTGAGTAATTTTATTTAATTTCTGGGAAACTCACTTTTTCAAACAAACAGTTACATGTTCAAAGGGCTTCATTCCAACAGAACGGATGGTTTACAATCCTGAGACGTCATTCTTGTGACGATTCAGGTCGGGTGGAGGGACCCCAGAGCAGAGTCAAACACAGAGCACGAAGTTGGTGCTTTCAAGGCTGTTTATTTATTGTGGGACAAGGTAGAAAGACTGGGTGCTGATGGCTCCGGGAGTTCGTCAGCGGGGAGGAGAAGCAGGAGGGCAGGATGACGGGGTAGCTGATAGCTCCGGGAGATCGTCAGCGGGGAGGAAGAGCAGGTGAGCAGGATGAAAGGGTCCTGGAGGACAGGAGAACAAACACGGGGGTTACAAGATATACACATCAGGAGAAATAGACTGAGGGTCCGAGATCGAGTATCTACCAAGGTAGTGACAATGACGAACTGGCGATGAGTCGCTGCACAGACAGGGTAGATATAGCCAGAGGGTGATGAGTGCAGGTGTGCTCCTTGGTGAGCCTCCGCCAAGTCATCTAATGAGATGAGCTGCACCTGAGGGAAAAGGAGAGAAGAGAGGAGGAGGGGCACTGGAGGCATAGCAAACTGCGACAGTACCCCCCCCCCCCCTGGTAGGACGCCTCCAAGCGTCCTACCAGGGGGGTCAGGATGGGCACGATAGAAGTCTCGAAGGAGGGTCGGGTCCAGGATGCGTTGTCGGGAGATTCAGACCTCTCCTCAGGACCGTATTCCTCCCAGTCTACCAAGTACTGGTACCCCCTGCCTCGTCGTCGGACATCCAGGATGCTGGAGACAGTGTATGCCGGATGGTCGTCGATGAGCCGGGTGGGCGGTGGGGGCTCGGCCGGAGGGCTCAATGGAGAGGTGGAGACAGGTTTGATGAGGGAGGTGTGAAAGGTCAGATGTATCTTATGTGACGGTCCTTGACAATTCTGGGACTCAGTTACAGAAAAGAAGCTCAGGAGACAGAAAGATAATGTATAAAAATCAAACTTTACTTTAAATGTCCATTCAGGGGTAAGGCAAAATCCAAAGTCATAAATCCAGGCAGAGTAAAAAAACAGGTAGTCAAAAACACGGAGGAAATAGCTGGAGAGCATGTACACACGACGGAGACAATGACAATCTGGTAGGGGGTTAGGGGAAACACAGGGTATAAATAGGGAGTGCTTAATGACAAACAAGGTACAGGTGTGTGGGGTAACCAACAGGAAGTAAAGCTAGACACAAGACACAAGAATCCGGACAACAAAATAAAACAGGAAGTGAATACAAACAAACAAACAGACTGAACAAATGTTACAGTACCTCCCCCTCAAGGGACGGCTCCAGACGTCCCCGGTTGGTCCGGGTGACGCCGGTGGAAATCTTGAATCAAAGTCTTAGCAAAAAAGTCCCTAAAAGGGACCCAGGACCTCTCCTCGGGCCCATAACCCTCCCAGTCCACGAGGTACTGAAGTCCACGACCCCTGCGGCGGACTGCAAGAAGACGCCTAACTGTGTATGTTGGCCCCCCATCAATGACGGGGTCATGGTCAAAAACAGGTATCCTCTTCCACTCATAGTGGAGGGAGCCAGCGGACTGGTCCTGACGGGTTTGACCTTGGACACATGTAAGGTCGGAGGAACCCTCATTGTCCTGGGGAGCTTGAGCTGCACCGCCACAGGGTTTACCACCTTTGTGATGGGGAACGGACCAACGAATCTGGGAGCTAACTTGCGGGACTCAAAGTGGAGAGGAAGGTCCCGGGTGGACAACCAGACTTTTTGGCCAACGTTGTAGTGCGGAGCTTGAGAACGGCCCTTTTCAGCCACCTGCTTGTATCGGCTGGAGGTGCGGAGGAGAGGCGCCCGTGCTCTTCTCCAAGTAAAATGGCATCGGCGCACCAAGGCCTGAGCAGATGGCACCGTAATCTCTTCCTCTAGCTCAGGAAACAGGGGTGGCTGATATCCATAAACACACTGGAAAGGGGAAAGTCCTGTGGATTTCTGCCCCCTCCAGTGCCTTTCTGACCCTATCAGTAATGCCCCATGTCACAGCTCCAATGACGCACGCTGATGGCAGGATGGTGGCATGGGTTCCGGGGGTGTCCTCCAGCTCAAATTGGCGGGACAGGGCATCAGCCTTGATGTTTCTGGAGCCAGGGCGATAGGACAGTGTAAAATCAAAGCGGTTAAAAAACAGTGCCCACCTGGCTTGACGAGAGTTTAGTCTTTTAGCAGTCCTTATATACTCCAGTTTCTTGTGGTCGGTCCACACCAAAAATGGCTGCTCAGCCCCCTCCAGCCAGTGCCTCCACTCCTCTAGAGCCAGCTTCACAGCCAGCAGCTCCCTGTTGCCCACATCATAGTTCCTCTCAGCAGGGGAAAGCTTCCTGGAAAAGAAAGCACAGGGGTGAACCTTGTTGTCCTTGGAACAGCTCTGGGAGAGGACTGCCCCCGCCCCCACCCCAGAAGTGTCGACCTCGACGATAAACTGCAGCTTCGGGTCTGGCAAGGTGAGGATGGGTGCAGAAGAGAACCGCTGCTTAAGAGACCGAAAGGCCTCTTCTGCCTGGAGACTCCATGAAAACCTGGTTCCTGGGGACGTGAGGGCATGGAGAGGGGCTGCAACAGAGCTGTAGTTCCTGATGAAACGTCTGTAGAAATGTTCAAAGCCCAAGAACCTCTGCAGCTGCTTCCTGTCATAACTCCACTGACCCTAGCAGGGTCCATCTGGATGCTGCCGGGTGCCACAATGAACCCCAGGAAGCTAACAGTTTGCTGATGGAATTCACCCTTTTCAGCCTTGGCAAAAAGCTGATTCTCCAGTAGCCGCTGAAGAACCCGTCGGACATGCTGCACATGCTCCTCCTCTGACTTGGAAAAAATCAAGATGTCATCCAGGTAAATAAAAACCAACTTATTTAACATGTCCCTCATAACATCATTGACCAACGCCTGAAAAACTGCCATTTGGTTAAACCAAATGGCATGACCAAATACTCATAGTGGCCGCTAGGGGTGTTAAAGGCCGTTTTCCTTTCGTCCCCCTCCCGAATGAGAACTAAATGATAAGCATTTCTTAAATCTAGCTTGGAAAAATAGTTTTAATAGTTCAAAAGCAGAGGAAATGAGTGGAAGAGGATACCTGTTTTTGACCATGACATTGTTCAGACCTCTGTAGTCGATGCCAGGACGCAGGGATTTGTCCTTCTTACTTACTTCTTACTTACTGAAAAAACGGAACCAGTGGGAGAGGATGAGGGGCGGATAATCCCAGTAGCCAGGGAGCATTGAATGCATTTGTTCATGGCCTCCATCTCAGGGGCAGACAAGGAGTAAAGACGACCCTTAGGAAGAGAGGCCCCCGGGAGGAGGTCGATGGTGCAGTCATAGGGCCGATGGGGGGGTAAGAAGGTAGCACGGGACTTGTTGAAAACCTACTTCAAATCCAGGTGGGACATCCGAGAGATCAGGAAAATCTGGGGAAGAGTCAGAGTTCTGGGGACAACAACTAGCAGAGGCAGACACAAGGCAGGATGAGAGGCAAAATTCACTCCATCCTAAAATCAACCCAGTTGACCAGTCAAAGTGAGGGTTGTGTCTCTTGAGCCTAGGGCAGGCCCAAAACAAGCGGCACCTGAGGTGAGTCAATGAGCAAAAAGGATATAATCTCAGCGTGGTTACCTGAGATTGTGAGGCTCAAAGCTGAAGTACGGTGAGTAACATGACACAACAGGCGGCCATCCAGGGCGTTGGCCTCCTGGGGAACAGGGAGTGGTTCTGGGATCAGCTTGAGCTGCTTAGCTTGAGCTGCTTAGCTAGCTCCCGTTCCAGACGTTCCTCAGAAGAGAGGGGAGTGCGCCCAAGTTTCATGGGCTCCTCCTGACCACAGGGAGACACTGTGGCGCTGTCCGCTGGCCTCACTGGAACAGAAGAAGGAGCAGGGATACGGAATGGCGAAGGCTGCCCCCATCGGGCTGGCGGTCTATCGTTGCATCAAGCCTTCTCCATCCTCCTCTCATGGAGTCGATTATCAATCTTAATAGCCAGAGTAACCAGAGAATCAAAGTTGGATGGCAGATCGAGTGGGGCCAGGTGGTCTTTAATGTCCTCAGATAGACTGTGCAGGAAAGTGTCACACAAAGAATTCTCTCCCCACTCGCTCTCCGACGCCAGGGTGCGGAAGCCTATAGCATGATCGGCGACTCGATTGCCTCCCTGTCGCAGGTCCAACAGTCCCCGAGCCGCCTCGCTGCCTGGTTTGCGATGATCGAAAACTTTGCTGAGGGCTTCGGCGAAGCTCCTCGCTGAGACACAGGTGATCGACTTCTTCTCCCACTCTGCGGTAGCCCACTCTCGGGCTCTTCCTGAAAGGTGAGTAATCATGAACGCCACCCGGGAGCTCTCAGAGGGGTAAGAGTGACGCCGGGTTCACACCGGACGCGGAAGCGACGCCGAAGCGTGGCGTAAGCGCTAATCCCTGGCGCGCCGGCACTTGGCTGGTCACACCGGACGCGGTAGCGACGCCGAAGTGACGCGCATTACTAATAATATCTCATACTTCTGCTGCTATCAGCCTGCAGTAAAAACGGCATTTAATCATTTTTTTCAAGCATATACTTACTTGTTGCTCCAACATTTACTGCAACAGCATCCCAACATGTGTCTTTTTTGGTGTTGTCTTTATACAACATATGCTGAGAATCAACTTCTCAAGTTACTTCTCCACTTCAATTATTAATTTAATGTCATCCATGTTGAAGAACTTCTCCGCTGTTTGCTCCTTTAAATGTCGGGTGTCGAGGGTAAATTACGTATTCTCCACTCAAGCCTATGTGGAGAATACGTAGCCCCCCCCCCCCCTCTCTCTTTTTATCTTTATCACTGCTTGTGTGGCTGTAGTGGATGGGCAGAGGGGGACATTTAATAATGTGGTTGGTAAAAGTGGTAAAATTAAAACTCCAAGACAACAGAACGTGAATACAAAGTAAGGGATGCATATTTGATCATTTATATCATATAAAATATGTCATCTATATCGTTTTAAATCATTTTTCAGTGTGTTTCCTGTTGCGATACGCTCGCGTCAAGCGGAAAAAATAGACTCGACGCCGAAACGATCGCTTCACGGATGTCGGGCTTCACGGATGTCGGGCAGAAACGCAGCGGAGGGCATTTTCCAAGTCCTGGTTTGCTCGCTCGGTCTGTCCGTTCGTCTGGGGGTTCTAACCGAGGACAAGCTGACCGATGCCCCCAGAGCCCGGCAAAATGCCTTCCAAACCTGTGAGGTGAACTTGGGTCCACGGTCGGAGACTATGTCCAGAGGCAGACCGTGCGACCGGAACACATGCTGGGTGAGGAGGTCAGCTGTCTCTAGCGCAGAGGGGAGTTTGGAGAGAGGGACAAAATGCACGCCCTTAGAGAAGCGATTCACAATGGTGAGTATTGTTGTGTTACCTGCTGATAGGTGGAGCCCTGTGACAAAATCCCCAGCGATGTGGGACCATGGACGGCTTGGGATGGGAAGTGGTCGGAGTAGTCCAGAGGAATGTTGGTGAGAGGCCTTTCCACGGGCGCAGACCGAGCAATCGGCGATGAAGGACTGGATATCTTGAGTAATGCCGGTCCACCAAAAGCGCCGGCGGATGAACTCCAGAGTTCGCTGGTTCCCAGGATGGCAGGCTAGCTTGGACGCATGTCCCCAAACCAGAGGTGTAAAGTGACGAATTACATTTACTCACGTTACTGTAATTGAGTAGTTTTTTTGTGTACTTTGTAATTTTTGAAATGGGTAATTTTACTTTTACTTAAGTAGATTTTGACTGAAGTATTGTACTTCGCTACATTGGAAATTACATCCGTTACTGAGTAAAAAAAAAAATTGTTCAGGGCCCAAGACAATTCTCACTGCAGTGGTAGATGCTGCATAGAGTGGATGACGTTCCCTCACGTGCACGTTCAACATATGAAAACTGATCGTAAAGTTCACTGTTCGCGAAAAATATGCGCGACATGCAGAACACTGCACAGGGAGCCACTGCAGAGCGGCTGAAGAGCCGTGGGTTGCCGACCCCTGGCTCCGGCGAAAGAGCGATTTGTTTATTGCTCCGCCGTTAAAGACATGCGGACGTCAACACATTTGTTCGGCTATAATATTAGTTCCGCCTCGCATTTTCCCCTCCTGGTCGCGCGCCCCACCTGTTATGCCTCCGCACCACACAGTTTGAGAATCACTGCGTACACAAGGCCGGCCATAGAACATTTGGCGCTCTATGCAAGCTTCACTACTGGCGCCCCCCCCCTTTTATTTTTTTTTCAAATGATTTTCCACAAAAACGGAATTGTAACTGTCAGACGGTATTTTGCCCTGTAAGACTGCTTTATTTTCAAATAAACACAACAACGATCGCAACGACATGGTGCAATTTAGACAGCATCTCTCCTCAGGAGAAGGAAAACATTCCTTAACGTTTTAGCTAGATAATACCTCAGATAATATGAACATGTTCACCGTTCAAATTCCTTATTTGTCATTAAGTTGCGTTCAGTGTTTAATGAACGCGTTCTTTTGAACAACACTGCCTGAAACTCAATAGCCTACTGGCCTACCTGCCTCGGCCGCCTGCGAGCGACTCTTCGGCTGTGCTGGATGCTGTTCACTGCTGTTCAAACTCAAGAAGAGTCTGTAGACTAGTGCACTAAAGGTGGACCAAAGTTTAACCAAAAGTTTAAATATACAGTGGGACAGCGGCATTTTAACTTTTTTATTTTAGCTGTCATGTGGTTCATGTCTTGACATGTCCTGCCAGAACTTCTTAAATGTTGTGTTGACATGTTTAAATTTTAGTGTTAGACATTTTTAATGTCATTGCAGTTATGTATGTAAAGATTCTCCTTTAATTAAAAATAACTTTTTGGATTGGATTTATGACGTCTTGTCCTTTTTGCACTGTATAGGAGTGGCCCCCATCAAGTTGTTGGAAGTAACTACGTAACTTTTACTTAAAGTACATTTTAAATGAACTACTTTTTCTTGAGTAGATTTTTGGATGGGTACTTTTACTTGTACTTAAGTAAAATTTCATCAAAGTGTACTTTTACTTAAGTACAATATTTTAGTACTTTTTACACCTCTGCCCCAAACTAGCACTTGACATCTGAGGGGGGCCGGGACATAAAGGCGGTTAGGAGGACCGTTACCTGGGCCAGGATCCGTGAGCTGGGCCTCCTTGACCCGGGACTCCACCTCCCAAAAAAACGCTGCCACAATGCACGATAGAGGAAGGATGGTCTCCGGAGACTGACAGGGGATGGCAGGGGCCATCTGCCGGGAGAGAGCATCTGGCTTGGTGTTGCGGGATCCAGGTCTGTAAGTTAAGGAAAAGTTCAACCGTCCCAGGAACAGAGCCCACCTAGCCTATCGTGGGTTAAGTCTCTTAGCTGACTGGAGGTACGGCAGGTTCTTGTGATCCGTCCACACGATGAACGGGTGCTCCGATCCCTCCAGCCAGTGGCGCCATTCTCCCAGCGCCAGGACGACGGCCAGCAACTCCCGGTTACTGACATCGTAGTTCTGCTCGGTGGGAGAGAAATGGTGAGAGAAAAAGGCAAAAGGGTGCAACTTACCGTCCCCTGGGGAACGTTGGGAGAGGACAGCCCTGGCCCCGGTATCTGAGGCATCCACCCATCACGACGAACTGCAGGGCCGGATCAGGGTAAACCAGTACCGCAGCGGTGGAAAACCGAGTCTTGAGCCCTACAAACGCTCTCTCCGCACTAGGGGACCAGGTGAAAGGGATTTTAGGAGATGTGAGTCTGGTGAGTGGTGTAGCGACCGTACTGTAATCCCGTATGAATCGGCGGTAGAAGTTTGCGAAGCCAAGAAAACACTGCAGCTCCAGGGAAACCGTATCGTGCCGCCTCAGCAAGTTATTTACCCCGAAAACAGAGTCACATGTCGGACCAAGCTAAACACGAGCCGGTAGTTTCATATCTGTGGGAGACAGACGCTTCATTCACGAGGCTGTGATTGGACGAGCCCATCAGGTGATGACACGAATGAGTGACGTGAGGTTTTCAGAGTAAAACTTCAGAAATGTCCTTTTCATCTTAAAGCATCAGTTATAACTGCTTTTAAATTGTACATTTATTTGGGATGAGTATGTGACTGAGGACCAGTTTATTCTTTCTTGTGTTAAGCAATTGTACTTATGATTCTTGCTACTCTGTGTTTTTAACCCTCATAGTTGTTTGCACTTATTGTAAGTCGCTTTGGATAAAAGTGCTGAGTGTTTTATTGGAATACTGTGAAAGTTTAATAACAACAATAAGACAATTGAATTTAAAATTATGAGGGAATTTCAGCAGAGTCAACAGCTTAGTTTGCCATGGACATGTGAATATGGTGCTGTATTTGCCAGTATTTTGGGAGGACTGATATTTTTATGGAAAGCCAGTAGAAATTTAGGTCTTACAGGGCACAGACTCACAATCCCCAGCATAATTTCTTCCTGTTGCGCGGATTGCTAATGTGTTGTTAACACATCCACTGTGTATTTAACCAACACAAGTAAAAAAGTTACTGTAATCATGCCACTCTGCACAGTGGTTGAGATTAAGGATAGTGTTCATGGGCAATTAAAATTGATGGGTTGTCACTCCTATCCAGGGAAAAATACCTCATTGTTTTGGATTATAATAAAATGATGAAATAAAGTGCACTGTTTCAAAAATGTTTTCATAGCATTGACCTTTGCTCATGGTATACAATGTAATTCATTATAGCACACTTACTTACTTAAGGGAAACAATTTACAGTTTCAGGTTTTATATTTATTTTAAGCCTGGTGTACTTCCGCCTGATAGTTTAGTTGGTGTCATTTAGAAAAAGGTGTTATCTGCACTGAGGGAAACAATCCTGATTTGCATTTGTAAAGCTCAGAGCATTGTCATTTGCAAGTGAAAGTTTCCCCTAGGCTTAGGAGCAGGGGGGTCAACTCCCAACATTCCAAGGGTTGTTAAACTGCCAGAAACTGGTAAACCCGCGTCAATTCCTGACAGTTTTATGTGCTGCCTGCAGATTCCTGTGAACAGCCTTTAACTGAAAGTTCTCCCAAAAGTTTCTGCGAAACGTACTGACACAAACTCTTCTTTTCATGCAGTGAATGTCCTCTCATTGTCAACTTGTTTCTTGCTCCTTTAGGATGTAAATGACAAGAACATGTTCAGTCAAACTGAAGTGGGAATGCTCTTCATGAATCGGGAAAATCCTCAACTCAACCCATCCAGATTTGGGATGGTTTTGGGAGGAGTGTGGTAACGATGAACTGGCAAACCTACTTCAGGCCCTTTTCATGCCCTACACCTGGACAGCCCAAAGTACCCCAACAACTTGAATGTTTATGCTAATGCTCCAGACATCAATTGCTTTGTTTTAAACGTTGTACTTTTAGGATTCTATGAATGCTGTTTTTATACTGTTTGGAGTGTATGCCCAATGATATTAGGGCTTGAACTGATTAAAGTTTCATGGTCAAAAGTCATGATGACCATGAACTCCTGTTTCCAATTTCATACAAATAAGCTGGTTTCAGACATGCACTGATATATGGAGATCCTCCAGGGAAAGGTGTATGTGTTGAAGCAAATGTCTGAGTGAGAGCCTCAGGAATTTCTGTCCTCTGGCAGTCCTCTAGCAGAGAGTCTGTTTGTTGTCCAAAGGAGGCGATGTGAGAGAACAACAGGGGATCTTGCTGCAAAAGTGAAAGAAAAGAATAAGGGCCACAGATGTACTCTATGAATATGCGTGAATGGGTAAATGGCAAAAAAAAGCAGTGCTGTAAAGTGCTTTGAGTGGTCATCAAGACCAGTAAAGCACTATATCAATATTTACATTCACAGATTCAATTACTCATAGAATAATTGCTATTTACATTATCACAGTAAAATCCAGCTTTAAAATATTATCTGCCTCCATTACCCAAATTATTTCATTGCTTTAAATCAATGTAGCTCATTTATTTCATTTTCCATATTTCATGTGTTATCCTTTTCAAGTATTCCCTTCCTACCAGATATTAGTTAATAAATCTCATGTTTTTGTAACTGGCTGCTGGCTTTGTACAGAACAAAATTACATTGAATCTATAATTCATAACCTTTAGTTTGTGATTGATTAACTTTTACATTTCATAAATTTGCTCTGATAGGAGGTGATGCCCCTTTTTCATAACAAGTGCATATTTACAATGCTACAGGGGATCGTACTTTTTTTGGGGTTGGTTAGTGCCCGTTTGTGTGTGTGTCTTAAGAAAGAGGAGGGGGATTTACAATTTAAAAGTGTGCTTGTCGCTGCTTTGCTGATGACGTTTTCGTCTGACACCTTGGCACGTGGCTGTCCATCAATGTTTGCAGTTAGTGATGTGCTCTTACTGCATTTTCTCTAAGGTCTTGTTCAGACCGGGTATTAACATCGGATTCCAGTGATATGATCACAAGTGGACAGCCAGCAGTACGTCCATTCACACTATTAATGTGTCTTCAGTGACCCCTTAATTCCCCGCTCTGTATGCAAATAAGCATGTATGTCATTTCTGTTCACAAAGGCCAAACTATGTGGTTTTTAACCAGTATGATTGGATGTGTATTATCAATGTGTGTGTCAGTGTGTAAGAGCGGAGGCAGAGTAAGGAGAGGCTGTAAAAAAAATCACTCAATATGTGTCAGTCGCTGTTAATACTGTGGTGGTGGCAACAAATAATTCAATGCATGTGAAAGACTTTGTTTCAATACGGATATGAATGTAGGGGCCTGCCGACACTTGGATGCCTTTCTGTTGTTTCATTGCATTTGAAGTGTAAGTCAACATTGAGTTCGGCACCTCCATCTGCTTTAAAAACATGGACAACCATTTATGATAATGACCCAGAGGGCACCCTAATGGTTGAGTCTCCGCCTAACTAAACTATTCCTAAACTATCCCTGTGGGTGGTTGTTCACAGTCTCTGCTGGCTGAGTGCACTCGGCTTCAGTTGTACCTTCATCTCTAAAGAAATGCCGCTGAGATTAGATTTTTGATTGCAGCCATCAACCGCTTACATCCTTGAGGCAGGCAGCACTGATCAGGCACAGCTCTCCGTGATAAAATTCTCCCCACATTAATAATATATTGCACAGATTTTTGCTTTCACACAGAAAAGTTTAAACCTCTGTCCAATGACTGCTGCTTTGAAGTTGAGTCCAGAAATATAGAATAGAATATTTTCAAAATGCCCAATGTGACCTCTCTATACAACCCAGTTTCTAAAACGCTCCTTCTAAAAGTTTTGATCAATACTTTAGAACTTTGCCAGTTAAATCATGAACATTAATCATTACATGCTTTCATTATTTTGGACCAAGGTAGTTTTGAAACATTTTTTAAGTTGTGGCTTAGTGCTCGAATTTATATACTAAAATACCTTTTAGTGATGGTTCTAATGTTGTGTCTGAAGAGCAGATGTCTTTATAATTCATATCACCACCACCAGAGTAAAACGATATAGCAAGTAAACTTCATGAAAGAACAGTGTACCTATTTATTTGACCAAAAACAAATGTATATTGTTAAATTGATCACAAAAACAATAACAGAATATGAGCACAAAACTTCAAATTCCATGACAATATTCATTGGCAGAACTACCATCACCATTGAGGGAACATTTACTATTTATGGAGCTGGTTATGCATTAAAGAGTGCAAAAGTTACTTTTTTTACTAATTTCTTCTGAGTAAGACTGATAATAAACTATTGCAATTGCTAATTACCATTAAGGAAAAAGAATGCCAGGGCCAATGGGAATATCATTACTCTCGAAGAACTAAATATTCTGACCTGATAGCACGCAAAAGTCAGCATGTCACAAAAGTAAGAGTTCATCCTAATATGAATGTGTGAATAAAATTAAGATATTTGACACAAATCCACAAACGCTGTTTAAGCCCGTCATTCTCTTTTGTCAGGCCTCTGAAACTTATAAAGATATAAATGTGATCGTCTTGAAACCGAACAAACAAAACTACAAAAGAAGCCCCTTGAAAATAGTCAGTTCTTAAAAAAAAAAAACAGGAGCAGGAAATCACTCAATCAGATTGATTTAAGTTCAATAGAAGTGAACATCAAAACTTAAACTGTGCAATAGCAAACATTGAAGACCATTAACTGGTAATAAACTACCTCCATTCATGCTTTATAACCTAAACAGTCTGACAATCCAGAGCAGGATGACTTCATCTTTTACAACATCCGTGAACTCTGTCTTCTCATAGTGCCGGACTGTTTTTCGTAAATATTTCAAAAGAGCTGATGTAAATGGTAAATGGTTTTGTATTTATATAGCGCTTTTCTAGTCTTGAAGACCACTCAAAGCGCTTTACATTACAGTTTTACATTCACCCATTCACACACACATTCATACAGTGCATCTATTCGCAGCACTTTGTTATTCTAGGGGGGGGGGGGGGCATTCAGGGTTCAGCAACACTTCGTCATGCAGATGGGTCAGACTTGGGATCGAACTGCCGACCTTCAGGTTGGAGGACAACCACTCTACCCCTCAGCCATAGCCGCCCCATGTACACCCCCCGACATACCCTTGCATACTCTAACACACAATCACTCTGACCCATAAATGCTTCCCTTTCTCTCCACCAAATGGAATCAGTTAGCCAACCATCCATAACTTCCTCTCTGTTTTTGGTATTTATTAATTTAGTTTGACCCTGTTTTTTTTTCCAATTCCTTCCATCATTTTTTTCTAAGAAGATGAGAATTTGGATCTATGGGTCATCAGGGTTTCTTCTCCTTCTAAAGCAGGAACAAAATACTTGCTCTGTTCTGCATGCCGCCGTTAAAATCGACATAACTGTAGAAATAAATAATTAGACATTTTCAATATGGAACAAAGCGAACACAGAGTATAATTTTTTTTTTATTGGTGTATTAATCACTATCAAACAAAACAATTACCTTCATTTTCATTTTGACATGCCACTGACTTCGAGGTTTATTTTTATTTTATCCCACAAAGTACAAAAATAACCCTATGATATGATGTGTTCATCTTTGCAGTGGTGGTGTTGTACCTTCAGGGCCTGGGGACCAAGGAGTGGAGAGAGGTGAGTCCAAAGCAGTTTTTAATCCAAACTTTCTTGTTGTAGAGAAACAAATGTTAACTGATATCATCAGAAAATCTGATGTTTATGAATGATCACTGGAAAAAATGGTTCCGACAGTCGCCTGTGGAAGGGTTTAGAGTGAATGCTATCTTCTCTTCTCTGTGGTGGTAGTTTTACTGTTAAGACCTAACCAAACTGTGACCCTTCTGTTAGCTCTACCAAATGTTTGTTATCTGTCAAACAAACATGACTTTTTATGTTAATTTAAAGATATTCTTTAATGGCAAGTATATTTCATTTCCCTATGTTAAGTTAACATGAATTGTCTTGTTAATTTAAAGCGTTTTACATGTTCATTATATTCAATTAGTACCTAAAGCAACATGAGTTTGCAGTGTTCTGTTAAATCTCGCTATCCTGATCAAGTAAGTCTTACACTATTAAGTTATAAAGCAAATGCATAATTTGTGCATCCATTCCACATAAGATTATTTCTGTGTACTGATTTATTTCATGTTAATAAAGGCATTTTGTACATCTATCTATCTCTTATCTACAGCATATATGATAACATTTTCAAAACAAATACATTTAATTTAAAGGATGAGATGGTAAATATCCCTTGTACGTTTGAAGGTCTTCTGCACTATTTATGTTACAAACCAACAGTAGATGTTAGCAGGTGTTAGCGGCCGCACAACCTCAGTTGTGAACCTTAGCATCGTCAAGTGTTGGCCTTGTAATCAATGATACAGGCTGAACTTGGCTGAGGGTACACTTGGGTAAAGCTGACTGACTACTAGTGTAGTACTACTGAGTCGGGCGTGTCTGCCGGTGGACAAACTCTCCCCGCGTGCGTCAGGGCTTCAGTGCAGGTTTGGGAGGATCTCCTCGCGAGACCTCTCCCCGGCGCTTGCTGGCCCCCGCCGGGTGCATTTCCTCCGTGGCGGTGCGCCGCGACCGGCTCTGGGTCGGCTTGGAAAGGCTGGGTGCGGGAGGAACGAAGTCAACGCCGAGAAAGGTTTCACAAAAGCGTCTGCTTTTTGGGGGGACGAAGGCGGGCCAAAGCCTGCCTGCGACAGCCCCAGCCGCGGAGATACGGGGGTCTCAGGCACCGATGTCAGAGTCTGTATGTTTTGTATTTATTTTTATTTATTTAAGTATAGTGTAAACTTTTGTTAGCAGTTCATATATAATTCATATTTTTCAGTTAAAAAGTGTTTTGTATTTATTTATATTTATAATCTACTTTAAACAGTTAATATATTAGAGAATAAAAAAGCCTTTCTCAAATGTCGTCAAGCGTCGTTTTGTGAACTTTTTTTTTTTTTAAGTATCGGTTCAGGCACCGTTTAGGCACCGGTATCGTTTTAAAAGTATCGGTTAAGCACCGGTATCGGATAAAAACCAAACGATACCCATCCCTACTTGTCAGCAGAGAGAAGTTTCCACTCCTCACTGCATGTGCACTAAGAGTGAGTGCCTACTTTGGATCCACCTACCTGTGCGAAATGGCGTTTTTCACAAATGAAAATAATCAAATGTAAGTACAGGAGCCGGCTTACTGACAGACACCTCACAGACTGCCTCAGACTGGCTGTCTGTAGCTATGAGCTGAACTACAATGCACTCAGACAATATTCAAACACAGCCATCACATTAACAGTTTTGCCTTCTGGTGGCATTGTGAGAAGTGATGCTGCATAAGATGGGACATAGAATTGAACTAACTGAAAATGTTGTTCTTTGTTGTAATTTTATTGTTCCTGTTACTGTTCTACTTTCTAAAATGTTAATTGAAAAAACAAAGTAACTCACATGAAGCTTCAGAGGATAAACATTTTCCCTTAACAATGGCAGCTAATATCATCTGCTCAGTGCAAGTATGTAGATTTTTTTCTTTGTTGTCTACAATTAATAAAAAATAATTTCCTTACACATCCCTTTTTTGGGTGTCGGAATAAAATGTAATAATACTATTAATAATACATTAATATAAACTATAAGAATTAGTTTTATTTATTTTATTCTATAAGCAAGACAGACCTGCTTTACATGCTAGCTACATTGTTTTCTTCGTTGCATCCATTTGAAAGTTGGTCCAAAGCATTTTATGTAATTCAAATACAATTTGCCTAAATAAAAGTCTGCAAGTTGCAATTTCAATATGGCCATCCTTTTTTTCATAGTGCTTCAATAGGTGGATCTGGCCATTCACCAAAGCCAAGGTCTTGGATCTTGAGCTTGAAAAGGTTGGTAACCACTGCATTAGAGAGATCAAAGAAGATGAAATGTACATCTCTCTTCTCACTATTGGCTGATTGGATTTGGTGCCGGATCATGCTAGTGTATTATAAACAATAAGAGAACCCTGGAATTCCAGCTTTTTGGACTGGTGTTTAGAGGTCGTGAGGGTTCCTCCCTTCTCTGTGGTTAAGAGAGATTTCACAAAGTTGAAGGCGCCTTTAAAGGAATGGGTTCTTGCTCATTCTTTACTTTTTCCAAACTGTTCTTTGGCGCTCTGGTAGCCTTAAGATTACCAGTTGGCACTTGAATAAGGAATGAAAGTAAAAACAATATATTTTAACAATGTATCTTTTCTCATAGAATAAAACAACTCTAACACTGGTCTACAAATCCACAATAGTATTTGGCTTTTTCCACCCTTTCATTATAAACCATGCCAGGAAAAAGAAGAAAACACAATCACAGTAATGCAGTAATGTGTAATGCATGTATGTATACACACAAACACATCTCTCACTTGTTATAACACAGCAAAGGAACACTTGTGAACCATTTTCTCAAGAGAGCATAGTAAACATCTTTAACTGCTACAGCTGAATGCAACACAATATGTCCTTAAAACAGTTTCCAAAACAAACGTCAATAGATGTTACACATTGGCTAAATGCAAATGATTCTGACTTGCAATTTGAAGGCAGTAAAGCTGGACCCAATGTAAGATGAGGAAACAGAGATAAAAAACAGATGACCCCAAAAAAATCTTCAAAGATTACTTTGGTGAACCATGGAGGTTATCTTGACATAAATGTGTACTCTCTACAGCGACTTCTGTAGTGCAATGGCAGTTTGAACTTCGTGAAGATGAGTGTGCAGATGTGCATATGTGTTGCATCTCGACACTTAAAAGACCTTACACCAAACCAGCAAAACATGACACTAGTATTTTTTTCCAACTACAAGCTCTTCCGAGCCTCTCATTACTCGTGTTTGTATACTTGCTTCATACCAACCATGATATCAACGAGCACACGAAACGCTTACATATGACACTTGTTTGGTGTGCGCGCAGTGTAATGATCACCAGCGTCCAACTAAAGCACTTTGAGTGGAGCTGGCCACGCGTGTGTATTCTTCAGAACTCCATGTGTCTCCTATGAAGAGGAGCATCAGTTTGTGAAGCCTGGTATTAAGTATGCAGCGTTTATTCTGTGTTCGGACTATCAGCAGATAATACTGTCGTTACCATAAAGCACATCTGGTGTTATACAGCTGACAAAGCAAAGAACGCGACATTTATGTGACGCACGATGAAGATCTCAACGGCTCGGTGGCGTAATGAGAGCGCATCAGGACAGAAGCCAATAGTGCTTTGGCTTGTTGTTTCGAATCCCGTTCAAGATTTTTATACAAATTTTTTTTTTTTAACCATTTTATTTATATTGTTGTCTAAATGTGATGCTGACATGGACACATTAACTCGTGAAGGGTTTTTGTATGATTTTTATTTCAACAAGACCTTCAGTAGATCACCGCACTTCACAGACAGGCGCTTTGTGAAAATGTCGAATCTGCAACAGGCTCTGCAACCCACCATCAACATCTGGAATAAAGAAAACATATCGCCAGCTGCCATGATCGCCAGTTAAACTGGAACACCGGTCATTTGCCTCAGAGGTGTGAAGAGAAGGGCAGTTTCCTACAAAATACAACAGGACAAAAATTCACGTTTATGAAAAATCTTAACCTGAACATACTCTTAAGTTTAAGCATTTCATACATCTTTAAACATGCACTAGTTCTACTCAAGCTCTCAATGGTCATCTTCTTTTAACAACTTTCTCGCTAATCCCACAGTTGTTAACATGCTATTCAGATCTAAGAGTTAGCTTAGCAGTTAGCAATGACATCTCTCTGTAGCTTAGCTCTTACCGCAAGTTTGGGATTGTGCACCCGTCTTCTCCACTTTGGCTTGCCCACACTGGGCCCGCGGCTTTACTTTCCAATGCACTCTTCCACTCCTCCAGGGAGACAGTGTTGTGTCGACTCGAGCAAGTTTTTAACCCCGAAAACAGAGTCCCTTGTCGGACCACGCAAAACACGGGCCAGTAGTTTCATGTCTGCAGGAGACAGACGCTTCATTCACAAGACTGATTGCACAAGCCCTCTACCGTGTCAACGTTAACGACTGACGTGACGTTTTCAGAGTAAAACTTCACAAATGTCCTTTTCATGTTTGAATCAGCTGTTAGTACAGTTTTTAAATTGGACTTTTATATGGGATGAGAATGTGACTGAGGACCACTTTATTCTTTCTGGTATAAATAAATGTATAAATAAATACAGAAATAAATAAATAAGGAAATAAATTTGTTCTCCTGTGACCAATCCTGCATGAGACTGCGGTTAGGCCCGCCTTTCTCATTAGCATACGGACACAGAAATGTGTAAATGAATAAATGTGTAAAAAAATAAATGTGTAAATATATTTAAGACATTTATTTATACATTTCTGTATTTATTTATTTCCTTATTTATTTATTCATTTCTGTATTTATTTATACATTTATTTATTTATACTTAAATCATGTATGGTCCTCCATATTTTTGTTTGTCGCTTTGGATAAAAGTGTCGAATGTTTTAATGGAATACTGACAAAGTTTAATAACAACAATAAGACAATTGAAAATCAAATTATGGAAAATGGTTTTGTATTTTTATAGCGCTTTTCTAGTCTTGGTGACCACTCAAAGTGCTTTACAGTACAGTTTTCCATTCATCCAGTCTCACACACATTCATACAGTGCATCTTTTCGCAACACTTTGTCATTTCGGGGGCCATTCGGGGTTCAGCATCCTGCCCAAGGACACTTCGGCATGCAGATGGGTCAGACTGGGGATCGAACTGCCGACCTTCAGGTTGGAGGACGACCACTATACCCCTCAGCCACAGCTGGCCATTATGAAGCAATATCAGCAGAGTCAACAGCTTAGTATGCCATGGACAAGTGAATATAGTGTGATGATATAACTGATATGCTTCATGTGAAGCACAGTGTTTTGGTGTCAGCAGAAGGACTTCTCATACAAAACTGTACAGTGGTGCCACTCTCTCCATTCCAACATATAATCTTGGATGAGCTTGACAGGCAAATGTGGAAAGAAAATGCACTGTTTCTAATTTGTTCATAGCATTGACCTATGCTCATGGTCAGTGGCCGTTCTACATGGAATTGTTTTAAAAACAATTTTTTAATTATAACAATATAAGTGAAAGAGAAACTTAAATTTCTCAATTGCACAGATCCTTCAATAGAACATTTGAATAACACATTTAAGAGAATCAATGCACACAATTCTGCACAACATAGTATAAGTTACAACATAAAAGTGGCAAAAATATATACAATCAGATATAGAAAAAGTTAACAAGTGCAGAGAGAGATACTACAATATAAAATATTAAGAATAATATACAAATACAATATAGAATAAATAAACACACATGTAAAAACACACTAAAGAAAATCTAATATTACACTACTGCACTAAGAACAGAAAACACAAACTAAAACTGGCCTTCCTTGATGCAAAATCATCAATAATGTCATCATATGAAATCTGCTCCCCTATTGATTGATTGATACGGATGACGGCAAGGCCAGTCAGTCATCCCTGTGACATGGTTGACCTAAGGTACGTCTTGATCAACTTCAGTTTTGAAAAGCTCGTCTCTGCTTGAGCCACAGTGACTGGCACAGTAACTGCAATCCTGAGATCAGTCCAAAAGTTGGGGTAGATCTTCGATAGATCCTTATCATGCATAAAAGTGATAAGCTCAAGGAGGCTCATGGTTTTTGATGGCAGGTCACGGAAGTTCTTAATTTCCTGTAAAAGATCTCTACTTTCCAAATCAGAATGCCCTTCAAAGTGCAGTGTGGTGCCGGGTGCCTCACATTGCTCTGCCAGCTCCTCATCTGCAAGACTTGGAAGCTTGTCAGAATTCCAAATTTGTTTCCCACATTTTCCAATGTGGAAAACCTCTCCTTGATGGCTGATGTGGCTGCATCAACTACAACATTGAAGAATTCAACTTCCAACTTCCTAAGTGCATCACTGATAGGCTCATCATGTGATTCAAATGAGAAGTGTTGCTTTGTGGACCTTAGAGTTTTTTGTTTCAAAGCAGCCTCCATATTCATTTCTTCACAAAGGTCTTTTGCCGCCATCTGTGCAGTCAAAAAGCCACTTGCCCTGTAGCTCTGGAGACCCCTTTCTGTCTTCTTCAAAAGACTCACAACTAGGTCCACATCCATATTAGGAGATTGCATGAGTTTGCTGACATGCTGTATTGTAGATAGCATGTCATACCAAACAACCATGCAGATACTGAAGTGGGACGAGCCCACCTCCTAAGACAAAGACTGGACCTCCGCCTTTATAGCAGGGTCTTTGGTGTGGTCTCTCACCTCGATTAAAGCTCTCTCACGGCAGCTCCCTGGTACCTCATGGGCTCGACGCTCTTGGCCTTGCTCTCCCACCTTGTTTCTGCCCACATCTTTAAGGTGATGCTCACATGGTTCTTCTATAAGGCCCATCTTTGGGTGGAGGCTGAAAATAGTGTCTAAAGCTTTTGCAGGACACAAAAGTAGCTCATAGCATCAACAGATCTCTTTGCAGCATCACACACAACTAAATTCAATATATGCGCCCCACATGGCACAAACAGAGCTCGGGGATTCTTTTCTAAGAGCCTGGTTTGAACTCCCTTATTTTTGCCTTTCATGTTTGCTCTGTTGAATTCCCAACTCCTCAAGTCTCGTCAGGATCATGGATGCCAAGTGATGGCCTGTGGACTCCTCTGCCTCCAAAAATCCCATAAAATGTTCCTTGATATGGGGCTTCTTCATCAGTGACACAACTCTAATAACCACTGACAACTGTTCTATGTGGCTTATATCTGGGGTGCAGTCCAGAATTATTGAAACAAACTTTGCCTGCTTGATATCATCCACTATAGCAGATGTGATTTTGCTGCTCAACAAATCAATGAGCTCATTCTCCACATGCTGGCCTAGGTAGCTGTTGTGACTTGCTGTTCCTGTGAGGGTTGTGTGAAGTAGATGGACCCAGGAGCAGAGATGTTTAACAAAATGAGTCTTTAACTAAACAAAAGCACAAGGAAGCTTACACGAGAGGCTCAGGAGATCAGGACAGGGTAGGAACGCAGAAAAGGACAGCACCATGGAATATCCTTAACCAGACGGCACGAGGAATAAGAACCACAGAGAAATACTGGGAGAAAAACAGGAAGTAAAACAGATAATCCGACAGAGGACAAGGGGAAGGACAGAGGCTTAAATACACACAGGGAAGGCAGGGGTAATTGGCAACAGGTGCAACACATGAGGAGCTAGAAAGACAATCACCAAGACAGGAAGTGAAGACAGAAACAACCCTAAAGGAACAGAGACTACAAAATAAAACAGGAAACAGAAAACACAGAGGCTGAAATAAACAAACTAAACTGACAGAACATGACAGTTCCTCTTGTGACACGGTTAAGGTGATCTTTCATAATGGGATCAAACCTGGCCATCAGTTTGACCTCTTTGAGAAAATTCCCATTTTGTGAACAGTGTTTCTGTGTGTCCCTTTAGAGCCAAATTGCGAACTGCCAGTGACTGCACAATAGCAGTGAGACGTGTCAGCACTGCTCTCCATCTCACCATCTCAGCCTCCAGAAGGGCCATCTCCTGCTTATCAATTGTTTCCCCACTTCTTAACCTCACTGACAGTTCGTTCCATGCTTTCATGCAATTGAGGTGTTCTGGACTGTTTTCATGTGCTATGAGGTATGCGCTCGCATGTTTCCAATTTGCCATTCCTGAACTTGTTAAATGAATGATCCTCTTGGAAAACAATTTGCAGCAGAAGCAAAAGAGGCTGTTGTTCTCCATGGAATACACCAGCCAACTTCTTGCCATCTTTTCACCACTAACTAATGGCTTATTAAAATATTGGTGAAGGCAACTTCTCCCATCACTCTCATTCTTATGAAAGACTTATGAAAAATTTTTGGCGATAAGCCTCAGGAACTAATTCATAGGCACGTAGAACAGTAGATTTTAACACCTCATAATCTAGAGACTGTTCTAGAGTAAGACTATTTAAGACCTCCTGTGCCCTGCCTACTAACTTACATTGTAACAATATTGGCCAAACATCCTTAGGCCATCTTAAAGCAGTCGCAATACGTTCAAATGCACAAAAGTATGAATCAACTTCTGTTTCCCTAAACGGAGGAACAAGTGCCACATGTCTGCCAACATCAAAGCTATCCTGATGGAAGAGGGCAGGTGATTGTCCCCGAATGGGGGTGGCAGACGCCAATGGGGGTTCCCGCTCCAACTCTAGAACTCGCACTCGTAGATGCATTGCCTCACGCTCCACCTCCTTAATACGGAGCACCAAGTGGAGCTCCTTGGCCGTCATGTCTGCCTTAATCATGGGATCCACGTGGGGGGGGGGGGGGGGGGCTGTGGCATTGCTTTGGCCTCCGCATCTTCCCCAGTATCCACATGACGTTCTGGAAACACCCCCTTCTCCCCTAGTTTTTCCACCAAAAGCTGTTTTAACTCTGCCTTTTTTTGCATGTAAAGGTACTTGAACCCCGAAAAAATCTGCCACAATTAATAAATCAGCTTTCTTACATTTATCCAGCTTTTTTATCGAGGGGTCTGTGGCAAAATCGTCTAATTGAAAATCCATCCTATTAACATAAACAACCAACCGGCAACACGTTTATGGAGAATATATCTATACGAACACATATATCATCTGCCAACAATTACTGAATGAAACTGAGAAGAGCAAGAAATAAAGAAAAATTCCCCAAAAGAAGAAACGGACGAGCCCCCAATTCATGTTACGACCCTGTCTAGGGGAAAATATAATCGCAACATGGTACAATAGTTCCCCCCCCTCCTTTCCACTCTTCCAAGAACCAGCCACAACAATTAACAGCCCGTTCGTATTTATTGACACATTTGCTTCAGGGTGGGCTTACAGCAAAATAACAAACAGAAAACAACCCTAAGGCGAAACAACCTAATCTTCCCTACTCAAAATAAAAGGAAACAAAAGACATCATACTGACCTAACTCCTCACCAACAAAACAGGAGAAAACATGGTTCGAACGGAAATGCTATCCCACCCCTACCAAGAACGGGCTGTTACCAAAAGAACAATTTACAGCAGGCTGCATAAGTTGAGTCCGGCTGGAGGTCCTGCTGGCAGTGGCAAGAGGAGAGAGAACCGCCGGCGCTTTGGGAACCGTGCTCTTATCCTGGAAATACGATCCACCCCCATCCTTCGGCTGGAACCAATCCGCTCCCTGTAAACACATCCACCGACTCATCCCCTCGAACAGACACACCTGAAACACAATCATCACGAGAGAGAGAGAGAGAGAGAGAGAGAGAGAAAGAGATCCACACAACCTCAAGGTTGTAACAAATGTTAGGTGGCAACCTACTTTGTCCTCTTCGAACCAGCTCAGTGCGAATCCTCTCAGTCAGAGGTGAGGGCCAGTTAGCAGGGTCAGTTGACCGAGGCTCATCCTCAGTGGGGCTCAGTGGGGGTTCAGCTCCAGGTGTTTCTATCAGACAGCATATTGGCACATTACTCAAAGCACATAGCAGTGGAACATAACACATAGGCCTACTCAGAAATTCTCAGAAATACAAAAATGCATATGAAGTTTGCAGTTGTCCAGTTGTTTTGTAGCCTGGGCATACCCCCTCCACACAAATACAAATACACACACACACACACACACACACACACAGAGAGAGACATGCAAAAACAAACCTGAAGGCTCATGCTGGGGAGAAGTAGGCCTAGAGGCAAAGAGGTCTTCATCCTCAATATTTGTGGAGACATACAAGTAGCTGAGGACATAGATGGTAGCTCATCCTGAAGGGTCGAGACCTTTCCAAAAGAGGCCTGTGACTGTGTTCCTGATGAGGTAGATGGCTGCTCCTCATCCTGAAACAGTGAGACTACAGCAGAGTCCTGTCTAGCGGGGGAGGTGGGTGGCTCATCCTGACCAGTGGCAGAGGATGCTCCAAAATATTTTAGAAGTTCCCCTGAAATTGACATCAAAAGACCGGAGGCTACAATATAACTCTTATACAAAACATCCATGAATTGCAACATTAAAAAAACATGCCCTTACTGCTTTACATGCAAAATATCTGTCATTAGACGCTATATTAACCTATCTTTCAGGGAGGAACAATTAGCTGCTTGGTTACTGCCTCAAATTCTATGCATGGCACACTTCAAGTTATGACTGGTAAACTATACTTTGTCACGAAATAGAGTTGTAGCAAATGGCAAATGTTCATCTTTGAAACTACCTACAGAAGTAATGAACATTCCGTTGGCTAATTACATGGCACAATGTTAGCCCAAATGATGGAAATAAATAATAACTGAACTTGTAACAGTTTTGTTGCAAAGCACAATCTTATCGTTAAATTAGATCTCGTGTTTGTTGAGTTAAAACCGAATTATTGTTGTATAAGCAATAGCCAGCTTCATAGCAAGGCTAACAAACGTAAGAGTTATACCCGCCAATTAACATAGGCCTTCATTCATGACATGGATACCGTAATCATACAGAGAGATCATAGTGGCATACCTTTATGTTTTGCTTGTTTCTCCTCTTCTTCTTTTTTTTCTAAATTGGGCACCTGACGGCGTTGGCCTTTTCCTGTCCATCTCTGTGCTTATTTTGCACAGTTGCACTCGACAATCAACACATTTTCCATCCCCCCAACACTGTCACTCGTCCAGAAGTTAAGACTAAACCAATTCACCTTGCCCTTGGTGACCACATAATCGTTCCTCGTTCCCCCTCTTGTCCATTCCATTTGGGAGACCAAGAGGTGAACTGTCCCCCGCGCACTCACCCCTTCCCCCTTCTCACACAGCATCAAGCAGGGGCGCCTGTAGTTGCAGGGGGCGCCAATTTGCCAATTCCCCACATAGTGATATGATAGATAATAGAAAACCGCTTCACGAGCCAGATGTTTTTTTTTTTTTTAAGTGCTCGTGCCGCCCCCCACGTGTCATGAAAAAGTGCCGCCCCGGGCGGCTGCCTGGTTCGCGGGTGCCATAAACTGCCCCTCCTCATGGTATACAATGTTATTCATTATAGCACACTTACTTAGATAAGGGAAATCTGTATAACCTACAAAATCAGATTCTATATTTATTTTAAGCCTGGTGTACTTACGCCAGATATTTTAATGGTACCTTAGTTAGTACCTTTTAGAAAAAGGTGTTACCTCTGCACTACTGAGTGAAACTATCCTGATTTGCTTTTGTAAACCTAGGCCTATGAGCAGGGGGAGTCATCTGCAAACGTTCTCAGGCTTGTAAAACTGGAAGAAACTGGAAGCCTGTGTCAATTCCCGTCAATTGCTGGCAGTTTTCTGTGCTGCATGCAGATTCCTGTGAACAGCCGTTAACCTAAAATTCCTCAGAAATTTGCCTGCATGGGCAACGCTTAACACAGTGGGAGTCCTTTGAATTTTACAGTAATAAACTTATGTGGAATCCCTCCATGTTCAAATTTTTTCCGTCACAGTCTCATGAAGAACCAGATTGTTTTACAAACTCTTAACTTTAGAGCTCTCTTACTTCCCTGACTTATCTTCTCTTTGCCTCTCTCTCTCGCTAACTTCCTCTTTCTTTCTCTACTTCCCTCACCTCATTGGCAACACGGGCCGTTAAAAATCTTAAAAGTAAAAGTTATTTTACTTTCATGTTGTGCCATTTTTGAGAAGGTCATTGAAAAAACTGTTTTTCATTTTTAGGGGAAACGTTTAAAAAAAGTAGCGATATCAATCAATCAATCAAATTTTATTTGTATAGCCCATATTCACAAATTACAATTCATCTCATAGGGCTTTAACAGGGTGTGACATCCTCTGTCCTTAACCCTCAGCAAGAGTAAGGAAAAACTACTAAAAACCCTTTTAACAGGGTAAAAATATGTAGAAACCTCAGAGAGAGCCACATGTGAGGGATCCCTCTCCCAGGACGGACAAAAGTGCAATAGATGCCACGTGCAGGAGAACATCATCCATAATCAAAGTCTCTAGCAGCATTTGATGAGGGTAGACATCCCGAAGGACAACCCCAACATGACATGCCAAGCAGTCCCGCTGCAAGCACAGTCCATGGTCAGCAACCATCTAGACCACGATCCACCATCCAGACCAGACGCCACTCCAGTCCTCAGTCACCATCCACTGCCGCCCACCAGGACCCATCACAAGCCACCACCGTGGTCCTGGTCCACCGCCCGTGCCCAATGCCAACGCGACACAGGGTCTGCCACCAGCACCACGATCAGCCCACATGACTCAGAATCCGCCACACTGGATCCAACACCGCGACCCCCGGTGCGCGATCCACAAACCGCAATCCATGGTGCGGCCACAGAGGCCCTGGATCTGCGGGTGATAAAGCAAAGGGATTCCGGGGAAGGGGGATAGGGATGGAGAAGAGGAAGGAGAAGCTGGAAAGAGAAGCTCCGTGTGTCATGTGTCATAAAATAGAACAAGTAACGTTCTGGCGCACTAATTAGCTCTAACTATAAGCTTTATCAAAAAGGAAGGTTTTGAGTCTACTCTTAAACGAAAAGATGGTGACTGCCTCCCGAACTGAAAGTGGTAGATTATTCCACAGCCGAGGGGCTTGATGGCTAAAAGCTCTGGCTCCTACTCTACTTTTAGAGAATTTAGGGACGACAAGTAGGCTTGAATTCTGGGAGCGGAGTGCTCTAGCGGGTTTATAAGGTACTAACAGCTCTTTAAGGTAAAAAGGCGCTATATTATTAAGGGCCTTGAAGGTGAGGAGGAGAATTTTAAATTCTATTCTAGATTTAACTGGAAGCCAGTGTAGCGATGCTAATACTGGAGAAATGTGCTCTCTTCTCTTTGTTCTCGGTAGGATACGTGCTGCGGCATTTTGGACAAGCTGTAGAGTCTTTAACGACTTACTGCTGGAGCCTGATAATAATGAATTACAATAGTCCAGTCTCGATGTAACAAAGGCGTGGACTAGTTTTTCTGCATCTTTTTGGGAAAGGACATGTCTAATTTTTGAAATATTACGCAAGTGGAAAAAAGCGGTCCTAGAAATTAGTTTTAACTGACTATTAAAGGATAAATCAGGATCGAAGATCACTCCCAAGTTCCTGACTGTGAAAGGTAAAACTTTCCTGCCTTGAATAGAAACTATAAAGAATTGGTTTCACACAGGAAACAAGTGGGGGTCTCTTGTGTGAAGGGCTCTTTATTGCTAAGACGTTCACAATGTCAAATTTTAGCATGAAATGCTAAACCGGTTGATTCCCTTGAGAGATAATTTTTGCAAACTCTGGTCCTTAGATATAGCTGAGCTTCTGTTGAAACAATTTAAGGCTAACAACATACTAGAGACTAGATCTCTGCTAAATCAGGATCGAAGATCACTCCCAAGTTCCTGACTGTGTCATTGGAAGCAAAGGCAATGTCGTCTAGCGCAGCTATATCATTAGATAATGCATCTCTAAGGTGTTTGGGGCCAAGTATTATAACCTCTGTTTTGTCTGAGTTTAATAAGAGAAAATTGCGGGTCATCCAGGTTTTTATGTCCTTGAGACATGCTCGAAGTTTAGTTAATTGATTACTTTGTTCAGGTTTTATTGACAAATATAACTGGGTGTCATCCGCATAGCAGTGGAAATTTACCGAGTGTGTCCTGATAATGTTTCCTAGTGGAAGCATATATAATGAGAATAAAATTGGGCCGAGCACAGAGCCCTGTGGAACACCATGGTTAACTTTGGTGCGCACAGATGACTCATCATTAATTTGCACAAATTGGGAGCGATCAGAAAAATACGATTTAAACCAGTTAAGGGCGGTTCCATTAATGTTAATTAACTGTTTGAGTCTTTGTAATAAAATTTGATGGTCAATTGTGTTGAATGCTGCACTGAGATCTAACAGAACGAGGACAGACACAAGTCCCTGATCTGAGGCTATTAAAAGGTCATTAGTGACTTTGGCCAAGGCTGTCTCTGTACTGTGATTGGCTCTAAACCCCGATTGAAAGTCTTCATATATATTATTTTCCCGGAGAAACTCACACAGCTGATTGGCAACAACTTTTTCTAAGATTTTAGAAATGAAGGGGAGATTAGATTTTGGCCTGTAATTGGCTAAAACCTCTGGGTCTAGGGTGGGTTTTTTGAGTAGGGGTTTGATGACAGCTATTTTAAAAGACTGTGGTACATAACCTGATGATAATGACAGATTGATAATGTAACGAACTATCAATTAGGGGCAGAATTTCTTTAAGTAATTTGGTAGGAATGGGATCTAAGATACAGGTTGTTGGTTTAGAACCTGAGATTAATTTGGTAAACTGATCACGGGTGATCAGAGAGAAGCTGTCTAAGTAATGGGTAGGATTCTCAGCCGTTTCTGAGATCTCTGTTGTTGGGAGGGTATTAGTGCCAATTGAGGGCAGGAGATGGTTGATTTTATTTCTAATAGTTGGAATTTTATCATTAAAAAAGGTCATAAAGATATTGCTATTTAGGGATCGAGGAATACTGGATTCGGTGGAGGTGTGACTCTCTGTCAGCCTGGCTACAGTGCTGAAGAGAAACCTGGGGTTGTTTTTATTCTCTTCTATTAGTTTTGAATAGTAGGCGGCTCTTGCTTTGTGGAGAGCCTTTTTATATTCTTTAACACTATTCTTCCAGTCTATTAGATTTTCAACATTGTTGCTGGAGCGCCACTTCCTTTCTAGTTTTCTTGATAATTGTTTTAACTCATATCACCATGTCAGCTTCCCAAAATTAGAGATGTGTTTCTCTATGTCTGTCTGCCATACCAGCTCCCCCTTTTAAACAGTCTTCCATTCAGCTTTGTGATTACCTCTGCTGCCGTCTTAAATGGGGCTTCAACAATACCCTGATCTTTTCCATATTCATATCTTTTATACAGAACAATAAGGCGGAATGAAGGTAAAACTTTCCTGCCTTGAATAGAAACTATAAAGAATTGGTTTCACACAGGAAACAAGTGGGGGTCTCTTGTGTGAAGGGCTCTTTATTGCTAAGACGTTCACAATGTCAAATTTTAGCATGAAATGCTAAACCGGTTGATTCCCTTGAGAGATAATTTTTGCAAACTCTGGTCCTTAGATATAGCTGAGCTTCTGTTGAAACAATTTAAGGCTAACAACATACTAGAGACTAGATCTCTGCTAATCCTTGACTGTGAATCGGGACATTAACAGAAAACCTTTAAAATGCATTTGTTCTCAGCACAAAGCAATACTTTTAAAATGGCCCATGCTTAAGGTCAAAGAATGAATCAATACATCCAGCAATGATCAGACAGATCATTGTGTTTGCAGGCAAACAGAATATAATAAAAACAGAAGCTCTTCTCTGAAGCCGCAGCAGCCAAATATAGGAATTCATAAATTGGAAAACCCTCCGAGACGCTTTGGGAGGTCGGCCCTGAAACACAAGTGTCTGTGTAAACATACAGAAAACCTCATACGTCTCTCTCTCCTCTGTCTTTCTCGGTGTCTCTCATTCTGTCTTTCAGTAATTTGTGCTTTCTGCCATCACAGAAAATCAATCTCAGCTCAGTGGGGATCCACACACATTCACAGTGAGCCTCAATCAGTCTCACAGTGAGAGAGAGTAGAATATACACACATACACACACACTTAGACACAGACACACAAACACACACAGGAAAGTGGTGGTTGATGCACTCATAGAGCAGTATGGATCAGTTTGCAGGTAAATGGCTGTGTGTCACTGCAATCGAAGCTGTCTGAAATGCTGGCGTCACAAACAAATGGACTGACTGGTCTCAGAACTGATACAATGCTGATTTTAACATAGAAAACCATCAAACCTGACCTAACCTGAGTATTGATGATTTTTTTTTGTTTCACAACCCCAATAGTTTTACTTAGAGTTGATATTGTTGTAAAAGAATGAGCAGTTACTTGTTCTGTGGCAGTCAGTAATCACTCCATGAGAACCATTCCAGGATGTCCTTGTGTGAACACAAGGACCAAGGACATTAGTGGGTGCTTGTTTTTTTTAATGTTTTTTTTCTCTTTTTAAGTGTTTCTGTTCCTGAAAAAAGAATATGTGAAAGAAAAATGCTGATGGTGGAGCAGCAGAAAAAGTATTTTCCATTCATATTAATCTGAGTAATGACTTTGAAAACCAATTTACTCGCTTATCTTTATTATCTTTACCTTGCTCATTCTCTTTTCACCACAAATGAGACAATTCTGAATTAATAATAAAACACATAAGCAACTGGAAATATTGAGTGTAAATATGCTAGTTTCATACATACATTTTATAAGCATCTTATTGTTATTATCTTCAACTGAAAACTCAAAAATAATTGTGAACAGAATTAATATGGCATTATTTTCTTATATGTCCATTATAAACATTAACATTCTTTTGCAAGAAACTCACTGTTATTACGTGTGTGTCGAAGGGAGAAAGTTGTCCCAAACTAGGCACATCTAGGCTGATCAAAATCTTAAGACCAGTTAAAAAATTGCATGAATTTGCATTTTGCACTGTTGAATCTTAGGAAGGCTCTAAGTAGAGTTTCAAAATGCAAAAAGAAGAAATGGGAACAAGAGCCCAAAAGTTGTGAGCAGGCAATTTATTGAAAACAACAATTTAACTGAAGTAGGCTGTTCATCAGCTGATCAAAAGTTTAAGACCACAGCTAAAAAAAAAAAAAAACCCTCCTAAAACAGAAATTAAAGTGTCAAAAACTGACTCAGTAATGAGTAGCTCCACCATTATTGTTGATCACTTCTGGCATGCTTGATGCAAGTGTTTCCAAAAGGCTAGTGCGAATGTTGCGCCAAGTGGTGAAGATGGCTTCACAAAGGGCATCCACTGTCTGGAACTGAAGTCCATTTTTGTAAACTTCCCTTGCCATCCATCCCCAAATGTTCTCAATTGGATTAAGATCCGGGGAACACGCAGGATTGTCCAAAAGACTGATGTTATTCTCCTGGAAAAAAGTCTTGGTCAGACGGGCATTGTGAATTGGAGTGTTGTCCTGCTGAAAAACCCAGTCGTTACCACACAGACGAGGGCCCTCACTCATGAGGGATGCCCGCTGCAACATCTCCACATAGCCAGCTGCTGTTTGACGCCCCTGCACAACCTGGAGCTCCATTGTGATGGTGCCCCCTCCACTGTGCCGCGTAGAAAACATCTCAGGTGGCATCTCCTTGTCATGCCAGTAACGTTGGAAGCCATCAGGACCATCAAGGTTAAATTTGTTCTCGTCAGAGAATAAAACTTTCTTCCACCTTTGAATGTCCCATGTTTGGTGCTCCCTTGCAAAGTCTAAACGGGCAATTTTGTGGCGTTGAAGGAGACGTGGCCTTTGAAGACGTTTCTTGTTTTTGAAGCCCTTCCTTCGCAGATGCCGTCTGATGGTTATTGGGCTGCAGTCAGCACCAGTAATGGCCTTAATTTGGGACGAGGATCGTCCCGTGTCTTGACGGACAGCCATTCGGATCCTCCGGCTCAGCGCCGGTGAGATTTTTTTGGGTCTACCACTTGATTTTTTTGTTCCATAACCCTGAGGATCTTTTAAGAAATGCAAAATGACTGTCTTACTGCGTCCAACCTCAGCAGGGATGGCACGTTGTGAGAGGCCTTGTTTATGCAGTTCAACAATCCTACCACGTTCAAAGACGGTGAGCTTTTTTGCCTTTGCCATCAAGAGATCTTCACAGTGTGATTACTTGACAGGAAATGACATGGAATCCAAATTTTTGCACAGATTTAGGCTTTTAAAGGCTGTGGTCTTAAACTTTTGATCAGCTGATGAACAGCCTATTTGAGTTAAATTGTTGTTTTCAATAAATTGCCTGCTCACAACTTTTGGTCTCTTGTTCCCATTTCTTCTTTTTGCATTTTGAAGCTCTACTTAGAACCTTCCTAAGATCCAACAGTGCAAAATGCAAATTCATGCAATTTTTTAACTTTGATCAGCCTAGATGTGCCTAACATTACATCTCAGATCAGTCAACAACATCGAAATTGGTAGTGCTGCATAACTGCACAATCCTCATTGGACGTCAACCTAACCTATTAACCCAGCTGAGTTATGCCAGCCAGTCACTGAGAGTAAATATGTAGCAACATCATATTTCTATTTAAAAAAAAAAGAGTTTTAATGTGTAAAGCTTTACAGAAAGAGTCAGAAAGTACAGCCGGTGCAGCTGCAGGTTTAAATTGTCAGTCAAGCGATTAATGTCTTTGATAAGCAGCCCTGTAGCATAAATAAGTAGTATTATAATTAATATTTGCTCCAGCATTCTCATTATTCTTGTGGTTCTTTTTTCATATATTAGTTTTCTAGTCTGCATCCAATTTTTTTTTTTTTTTAATAATGAACAGCTAGACACCAAAACTGAATAAATCTGGTTTCTGCTCAGAGTGAACACTATATCAAAAACTACACTATAATATTAACATACTTCTTTCTTCAGATGCTGGGAAAATGTTTGGTTGCTTGGAGCACTGGGACAGTTATCCTAACAAAGATTAAGAAACTGTGCAGGATAAACTCTCAAGCCTCCATCACTGCAAAGCCACCACAATTAGAAAATAATAAAAAAGCCTTTTACTTCTGGGAGAAGTTATAAAGAGCATCCTCAACTTATTTTTCCTCACTGACAAAGCTGTTCTTCTCTTGCTGTGAAATACCAGGGTCTTTTTATGAGGCACATGGTTTGGCTCTAAATGTGTTTTCCACTGCGCTTTATTTTTATAAATCCGAGCTGATTTGAGAGCAGGGGCTCCGTTGGAGTGCAGACACAGTTGGATATCTTCCATATGCTTACAGGTCCCTCTCAGCTGCCCACTCCCCACTGTGTCTTCAACAGTACTGTATATACCCTTCTGTCAGCAGCCTCCCTGCGACATGTGTATTGTCACCATCTTGTAGTGCGTGGGCTGTTTGAACACACTGGCAGAGAAAGCTTGAGGCACTTTTTGATGCAATTAGCGGAAATCAAATTCTCACACTAAGGGGGGAGAAAAATATAATTAAAGCTTTGCCAGAAAAAATATCTAGAATTTGGACGAGCGACAGAAACAAAATTGAGAGAGAAAAACATTATACACAAAAGGAGAAAACATCTACATCAACTGCGCTTTTTAAAAGATGCCTTCTGTTGGTGTATGTTAGAGAGCCAAGAAGCCAAATAAACTTCTGTTATATAAAACAATCTCCTACTCCATCTGTCAAAAAATAACCTGAACAACCTGGCTTATTTGAGATATATTTACTTATTAGTCTGTGGGAGCAGCACTTGCATAGGATATTTTCTCCAAAACGGACATATTCAAACTTAAGAATTTTGTGAGTGTGTTAATCTTGCATCTTCACCTGGCATAAAACAAAAAAGAGAAATTGAAACATAAGCTGATTATACGCAAGATAAATCAGTGGTTAGAAAATACAAACTCAAATGGTTTGTAATGTGTGTATGATAAGTTTTGTATAAATATTGATCTCCTGTGCTACAGGTTAAATGGAAAAGTACAGAGGTGGCCTTGGGCATAAACAGTCATAGCTGCTTAGGGCCTCAAACCCACCAGGGGCCCCAGATAAACTGAAATAAACTATACTCTCCTTGGGTTTGTTAATTTTAGTCATAATTTAAGGGTTAGGGTTATATCAAATGACCCTGCTGAACCCAGAGAGAACCACCGCTCTGAGAATTTGAATTCCTCAATAATTGGGCATAGCAATATACACGTTTGTTTAAACTTTTAAAACTCAGAGTTTTAAAAGTTGAGCTTGTTGTTTCTAAGACTAAGAGTCCACATAAACTTATTTTATATTGGGATAATGGCTCTCTAACAAAAATATAACTTTGACCATGTAAAATGAACCCATGCAGCAATAAGTATGAATGTAATGTGTAAAGAGTGCTGCCATTGTGATGTTTACATTGTTTATATTGATTACACTCAGAAAAAACGTCTTCACATATTCGCTATCATGTTTACGGGTAACCTGTATGGTCCTAAGGCACACAAACAGAGAGGCACATGCAGAGATTTTGTATGTGTAGGGTTTGAGAACTCAGCCTCCACTCTGAGAAATAAGACATTTTATTGTCTTAACCACATAAAACACTCACATTGTTATATGTGATTTTAAATATTAATGTTTGTCAGTTTTTGTTTTGTGTAGTTGGAGTGGGAGGTGTTAGCAGATCCTGCTCAGGGCCTCCAAAAGTCTTGGTCCAGCTCTAAAAATTATGTTTTGTTCTGTAACATGTTACTGATTCAAGTGAGTTAAGTTTTTTCATTAGTTCATTTCTGACAGAACCTTGTCCACCAGTACAACATGCACCCCAAGGAGACTCACACCGCCATGCTACCCTACTTTTTTGACAACTTCTTGTGAATAACAATAAAAATGATCCTCCTCCCATTTCAGCTTTGTGTCCACATTGTGGGTGTGACATGAATTTGTGAATCTCTGATCCATTTGGACATCTCTCCCAATCTGCCTCTCTTTCCTCCTTTCTCTCCGTCTCGTATCTTGTAGACACTTCATTACAGATGCAGCAGACTCAAAAAGAGAGGAAAGCTTGCCTGATTGTCTCAGAGCTTTTAGGCTGTTTTCTTGCTTTCACTATGACACTCACGCAGGAATCTGTCTCAAAATTTAGTTACAACATTAAATTTAATTTACTCTATGGTACATTTTATCCATGATTAAAATTTGCTACCATATGAAACTTTCTTTTTAGTGCACGATAATGTATCACCGTTTAAGGTCAAAACTTTACTGTACCATCTCTTCAAATAAGAGGATCCTCTGTTTTATATCACATTGAATGGAAAATACTTGGCTTCAGGGCTGTTTTACAGAGAAACGCTATTTAAAGAGGTCGCGTTGTACTCTGTCAACTAAAATCAGCAGCTTAACAGTACTGCAAGCATATTTTAGAAAATATTAAAACAAATGAGAAGATTAGAAAAAATGAAATATGAGAATAAAGGTGGAAATTATGAAATCAGATGAGAAACTGAGATGAACTAAATAAGAAACTATTATATTAGTGGAGAGGGATTCAATTGAGATTAAATAACTTCAGTCATACAACTAACGTTCAAACATTTTTGGCAGCATTATAACAGGTTTAAGGCCAATGTATGTCTTCTCCGTCATGACTTTAATTCCACGGCTATCATGACACTGTTTCTCAAATACCGTCAGGTTAAAAGCAAACACTTGGTAGTAGTTAGTATCGGGAGTCCCTGCTGACTGTGTGTGGGGGGGGGGGGGGGGGGGGGGGAAGCTAGCTGCCTCCGTGTAGCTTCAAGCTGTTGAATTAGCAACGCAGTTTGGAAACAAGACCGGGGAACCGCTGCGCTAAGAAACGATAACATAAGCATTTTGACCCGCTGGGTGTCACTTTATTTCAGCAAAAACTGTTGTGTCATCAACAGCCTTTGTCTGTTAGTTGCCATCGTTCACTGTGTGTGAGGAGCCAGGAGGACGTAAATAAACAAGCATGGACTTCTTCTACATACTTCATGAGGTAGTCTTCCGTTGCGCCAACTACTGTTCTGGCGGTGAATTGTTTTCAGCACAAACCGCTTGTAGAACCATAAATGAAAAAGAGTCCTCCGATCCGTCCGTCCGTGCGTAACGGACACGGAGAAGCATACTTTAGCCTTCAAGGTTTACTGTTTGACGTCTAGGCTCCAACTTAGACTCCCCCATATGATTACAAATGAATGATGGGATTGATTAGTAAATGCTTATAACCCCCCTGTTGAAGACTACACGTGGATGCTGGGGTGGTGGAGGGGCTGAAGCAACAGGTAGCAATACTGCAGCAGTAGTGCGAGCAAAGGAGACGATGGGAAATTTCTGTCTGGTTAAATAGACCTGACAAGGTGGGTGTGTATTATAGGTGGTTCTTGAGAGTGAGGTATGTGACATGATTGGAGCAGCATAGCTTGAGTTGACGGCCTGAACTAGCTCGCCGGTGTCTCTTCATCTCAGACAATTCACATTCAAACATATATTGCAGCTTTATAACAGGTTTAGTGTTTAGCAATTACTTGTAACCCCCCAAAATTGCATGAATACGGAGCCTGACGTATGGATCAGTATCTGCAATGTGTGCACCATTCGCGTGCCGCAGCTTTCCATTCTCCGTAGGCGCATTGACCTTCGAAAGAGTATACTACCTAGTGGAACTGTTATGTGCGCCATTCACCACCGCGGTGTGGCCATAGGCCTTACATCTGTGCAAAGAATGACCCCTACATGAACAACAAAACTTTTACCAACCTGAGTACTTAATATATTTATTTATTTGAGTGATTTATAAAAGGCCAAGTTAAGAAATGATAGCCAAGTAAGTGTTGATGCTCTCCCTGTGTGCAGGTAAACTTGCTCTAAAGTTGCGAGATGACGCTGAACAAGGCCGTGGCTAGCTTTCAAAGTGCAAAGTGGCCGCATAAACATGCCGATCGTTGAGGCGGAGACCTCTGTGACACCTCTAAACGTTGACTCAACAGTGTGGAAGGATGCTGCTGCTGCGCCAGCTCCAGCTCCAACTGCTCCCACTGCGGGGCTGTGCTGGGGAGCTGCGGCTCTCGCAGCCCGGCTTCGGCCCATCTGACTCTGGTTCAAAATGATATGGTTGCAAGATTGTATATTCGTGTCCAGTAGCCATATTTCTACAGAGGTAATGCATAGCTAAAACTCTGGGCGCTTGTATCTGGTGAAGGAGGTGTGAGGGTGAGGGGGGGGGGGGGGGTGAGAGGGGGGCGAGGCACTCAAGACAGGTCAATCTGAGAAGGGTTGTTTTAGACAGGGTAAAAAGGGTGCTGTTTTAAATTATCCTTGTGGTATTTTGACCAAAATATGTTACAGACATTTCATTAAGACCCCAAGGAACCATATCAACTTTTGTAAAATGGGCATACGATGGGTCCTTAAAATATAATTTGGCAGACTCTTTTATACATAGCGATTTACAATTACTGAATTAAATATCTATAAGGGGGCATTTGAGGGGTTCAGTATCTGCCCAAGGACACTTTGACATGCAGATAGGAAGACTGAGGATTGAACCACCAACCTCTGCCACTCTACCCACATATAGATATTACATTCATATAATTGAATGTTTCCATATTTCCAAAACAGACTACCTGCTAGTATTTGATCGCTATGGGAATCAGGAATTGTTGGAGACAGGAGCCTTGAACCCATGGCTGGAGCGGGGACTACAGCTCCCATAATCCTGTGGGATGTCATCCAGGTATACAAAAACAAACTTGTTTAACATGTCCCTCATAACATCATTGACCAGGGCCTGAAAAACTGCCAGGGCTTTGGTTAGACCAGGGGTTCTCAAACTTTTGCAAGCTGGGCACCCCTAAAGCTGGTTAGGGGCAGGTCTGTCAATGTGAGACATGAGCCTGCTTTGCCTTGCAAAGGTCCTCAAAAATCTTGGGGCAATGTTAGACAAACATATCCTCAGGTCATCCTCGATCTGTGCGCAGTGGCAATATTTAGTTTTGAGCGCAGTCAGTCTTGAAAAGCCTGCCTTACAAAAATAAGTTGATGCGAAAAGGAGGAGCATTTTTAAGTCAATAAGTCGCAAAGCTGAGGGTATTCCGGCATCATTGCTACCCAGAATGATGACAGAGGGGAGGTGGTAAAACAGATGCTTTAGTCTACTGTCACTCTTCAGCTCAATAAGCTGGTCTTTCATGTCTATTGACAGCTTGTCTGCTAAGCAGAGAAATGGATCCCGAACCCAGGCGAATGAAGGGTAGTCCTCTTTGAAATTGCAGCAACAGCTGTTTGTGCCCTGACCCAATTTCCTGGCAGAGGACCACAAACAACTGGGAGTTAAGTGGACAAGCTTTAATATGGTTCATTATTTTCACGGCCTGGTGAAGCACTGACTCGAAGAGCGGTGGCATTTTTTCTTGGCAGCAAGTGCCTCACGATAGACCATGCAGTGTGTCCATTGGACAAGTGGAGCAACTTGCTGGAATGCGAGCTACGAGGCCACGCTCACGCCCTGTCATCGACTGCGCTCCATCTGTGCAGAGGCCAATAGACTTTCCCCAGCCCAAACCACTGTCTTGGATGAACGAGTCAAGGACATTAAAGATTGCCTCCCCTGTTGTACGGGTCTGAAGAGGCCGGCAAAACAGGATGTCCTCCTCACTTTCCTTTTCCCGCACATACCTAACGTAAGTGAGAAGCGTAAGTGTATTAGTTGAGTTTAGCAGCTGCACTCTCTCCTATCATTATTCTACACATTGTCTTGCGCGGCCAGCAAAATCTGTGTTTCAGCAATTGTATGGGGTTTGCCAAGCTTAGCAATTCTATGAGCAACTACATACGATGCCTCCAGACACTGCTCTGAGACAGTGCCATGCTTGGAGATGGTAGATTGTTGTTGCTAGAGGCCATCATGTTTACGTCTAAAGAAGTCCACAGGCTTCTCTTTCGAGTCAGGGTGTTTGGTGTCGAGGTGCCTTTTTAATTTGCATGGCTTCATGCTGTCATTTGCCAGCACCTCAGCACACAAAACACACTGAGGACGTTGCTCAATCGTGCCAGTGACGGTGAAACCAAACTGCAAATAGCTCTCGTCATATTTGCGAAGCTTTGGCTTCTTCGCAACTGGCGCATCGGTTGCCTGACTTTTACGAATCAGAAACCTGTCCATAGTTGTGTTTGTTTGCTGATACAGTGTGTGTGAAGTTAATAAAGTTCTAATTGCAACGTCGTGGTCATGCGAGTGTGTTTGTATGTGTGGCTGTGAGCGACTTGCACACGAATAATGAATAAGGCTGTGCTAGGCAATGGTTCCTAACAAAACGAACAGTACACAATGTAGACAGGGATAGCACAGAATAGTATTCAAGTGCTGGTGTTTTATTTGTTGCATGATTGAAGATGTAAAGGTAGGTGTTAAGGAGAAAAGGGCTAGCTGCTGTTGGAAGAAGTTAGCTAGCTAGAAGGCTAGCTCTTGGGGCTATGAGCTTTCTAAAAAAGACTGTGGAGCAAATTACTCCTTAGATTAGACTACGAATAGGCCTACTGCAAGTGCAGGAAGTTATTACTAAGGAAGGAGTGAGTCTTTAAAAAGACTGTTTATAAAGCAATGAATATCTGAATGATAGAGGAAACAAGAGCAATCGCACAAACTCTGCAGGGTGTCGTCTCAGTGAGGGTGAGCGCTGACCATGCCTGCGGTTACTTTTATACTCGGAAGTGTACGTGCAACTCGCGTTGTGATCTATCTAACACAAGTTGTGATCTATCAGTAAAATAAATGTTAAGCACAACCATTCATCTTTTATCTACATTGTATGGGACCCTTAGCTGTATGCTTTTGGTCGTCCTCAGCTGTGGTATAGAATCTTGGTTCTGTTTGGAGAGGCTAAGTTCAGCGCAGACTTCGGATTCTCAGATGGATTCTGATATCATCAGAATCTGTGTAGTTTACAATGGATGGTTCCATTCCAACTTTTTTCTTTGGAGGATGCGTCTCTGGTTCGTCTGACCCCTATAGAACATAAAGGACATATTTAAGAAACAATAGTTACTTTGGAATCATAGAAGTGTTCATATTTATCATAAACATGTATTGCTCCATTCAGCAAGGGGACTATGGCAAAAGACGATGCCACCAGGCTCTCCCAAACAGTCAGAGTAGCACAGGTGTTTTTTTAGCATCTTTTATTCTTTATCTGCCCCGTGAGCAAACATAAATTAAACTTAACATAGATTTCCCAACACATAACCTGTTCAGGTTTCTCGGCTCAGGCTCGGCTCTGTGTCTCTCTCTGCCATGTGTCCTATATTAATCAGTTCACAATAGGCAGACAAAAAGACAACCACAACTGAGACTGAAGATATTACCAAGATTGCGGCGCGTGCACAACGCGTGTACAACGCGAGGCTTAGCGTCTCCCCAGATTTAGCAAAATAGTTGTTATCTGCCTACTCGTTTCAAGTCTGTTCACTCATAACAGTCTTGCGAATACTGTCTACAGCCGACAGGATCTTTTGGACATCGGATCTTGTTCTTCTAACCATTTTTACTACCGAGGCTACCAACCCGGCGGCGCCGACCGGTAGTGCTCACAGGCGGCGTCGAGATCGTAAACAAAGACGGGGGAAGAGAGGTGGGCTAAGGGCTAAGCTAAACCTAACTCCTCAGCAGCTATCTCTACCGAGCCTTTTCCTCGCCAATGTTCCTTCTCTGGCGAACAAAATGTATGAGCTGTGGCTGCGGATCACCACACACAAATGGATTATAGACTGCAACATCATGATTTTCACAGAAACATGGCTCAACAGCAGCGTTCCCGATAGCGCTGTCGAGCTAACGGGGCGCTACCTCCTCCAGGCGGATAGAACAGCTGATGACTCCGGTAAGACCAGAGGTGGGGGCCTGTGCATCTATGTGAACAAAGCTTTGTGCATGGACACTGTCATCATTGAGAGTCACTGCTCTCCTAACCTGGAATATCTCATGGTTAAGTGCAGACCGTTCTATCTGCCCAGAAAGTTTACATCTAATGTTGTGACTGCAGCCTATATCCCCCCTGATGCTAATGCTTAGCTGGCAGGGAAAGAACTGCATGCTGCCATTAGCAAACGACAGACTTCACACCCGGAGGCAGCCTTTATTGTTGCGGGTGACTTCAACCACTCCAGCCTGAAGACTGTACTCCCCAAATTCCACCAACATGTCTCCTGTGCAACGAGAGGAGTCAAGACTTTGGACCATGTTTAGCCCAGCATGGCTGGTGCATACAAAGCCGTCCCCCTCACCAACCTAGGACAGTCTGACCACCTCTCTTTGTTTCTACTCCCCAAATACACACCACTCATCAAACGTGTGAAACCCACAGTCAGGACAGTTAAAGTGTGGCCAGAGGCAGCAGACACTGAACTCCAGCTCCGGTTCGAACTGACAGACTGGAGGGCGTTTGCCATTCAGGCTACACTGGACTCCCACACGGACATCGACTCCTATGCCTCTTCCGTTCTGGACTTCATCAACACCAACATCAACAGTGTCACCACCCTCAAACAAATCACTACATTCCCTAACCAGAAGCCATGGATGAACAGAGAGGTCCGCCTACTGCTGAAGGCACGAGACACCGCTTTCAGATCAGGTGATGCTCAGGCCTACAGTTCATCCAGGGCTGACCTGAAGAGGGGCATCAAGAAGGCCAAGCACTGCCACATGCTAAGGATTGAGGACCACTTCAATAACAACTCCGACCCCAGACGTATGTGGCAAGTCATCCAGGCTTTAACTGACTACAAACCCACCAACACCACCCCCCAAAACAGCGATGCCTCCTTCCCTGACAAGCTTAACAGCTTTTATGCTCGCTTTGACAGGGACAACCAGGAGGCGGCCATCAAGGCTGTGCTCACTACAGACCACCAGCCCCTCACACTCTCCTCCATCGACGTTGTGACGGTGCGCTCGGCGACCGTCACGGCAGTTATACACTGCCCCGAGTACACGTGTGTGACGGTGCGCACAGCGTCCGTCACGGCAGTGATACGCTGCATCGTTTACACGTGTATCCCTACAAATGTTAACTATGTGTTGCACGTCTGTTGTCCGTGGCCACATACCATGTTTATGTTTATTAACCCATCCATTTCCATCCAAACATCCGTGCAAAAGCTTCCTTCCACCAAGTACACCGCTACAGTTTATACACCTTTGTACCCGTCAGTTTTCCGTTAAAATCACCACTCCACACAATGTCTTATGTTATAAATGTTCCGTTTATTTAGTTTAAAAGGTCACATTAATTGCATATTACACAGCGTTGTTTTACCGTGGTTCAGCGTCGCGTCTTCGTTTGTTGTGAAAGGCGAGCGCCCGGTGACGCGGAAGTAAATAGGCGTTCGACTTCCGGGTTAGCCGGAAGTGAACCCGAGGAGTATTTTTGTTTAGAATGATATTTTATTAGTTTGCTATGCCTTCTTGGGGGAATTGTGCAGTTAATAGGTTGCAAAGTATTTGTCTTGTCAAAGAATTTGTGGGATAAGCTGTTAAAGCTTTGGGGGATTTTTTACCTGTGACACCCCTGTGTTTGATTGTATGTTGGATTGTTCCAACTGTGGGGGCGGGGTTAGATCGCATATAAGCCTGTGGGTTCAGTCTGTAAGGGGGGAAGCTAAGAGAAGGACGTAAGTCTGAGAGCTCCCCTTGAAAGTGTTATGCTGAGAAGTATATTGGTATTTGTATTGTATTGGGCCCACGTGCCGCTTTATTTTTTTTATTTGCAAGTGTTTGTTTTTTCTTGCTCTTTTTTTTAAAATTATATATTTTTCTAGTTAATTCTGCCTTGTCGGCCTTATTATGGGATAATAAATAATTCCCTTTATTCACCTTCATCGCTGAGTCTCCCTGAGAGTTTTTTCCACCACGCTCAAACCACTCCTTTACATCCCACCTTCAACAGACGTGTGTGCTGCATTGAGCAGGATCAATGCACGTAAGGCCCTGATTGCATTCCCGGACACGTGCTCAGGGCCTGTGCTGGGCAGCTAGCTGAGGTCTTGACTGACATATTCAACCTGTCACTGGCCCAAGCGGCTGTCCCCACGTGCTTTAAAACCACCTCCATCGTGCCGGTGCTTAAACACTCCACTGCAGCAAGCCTCAACGACTTCCGCCCTGTTGCAATCACCCCAACCATTATGAAGCGTTCGAGAGGATGGTCCTGGCTCACTTCAAAACCACTCCTCTACTCCCTCTTCACCTATGACTGCACACCTATACATGGTTCTAATACCATTGTCAAGTTTGCAGACGATACTACGGTGAATGGCCTCATCAGCAACAACGATGAGTCGGCCTACAGAGAAGAGGTCCAGCACCTGGCGGTGTGGTGCACCGACAACAACCTGGCTCTCAACACCAAGAAGACCAAAGAGCTCATTATGGACTACTACTTTCCCTGTCTGTGGCCTAGCTGGACAAGATGGTGTACTCCCTTATTACTATAATTTTGTTCAACAGGTTGCTTTCCATATTTTCTTATAACCCATTGAAATATCTACAGTGCAGTGCACCTCTTACAGGAGACAAAGGAGAAATGCAGCAGAGTAAATCCTCCTGCAGATCCCGATATTCCTCTTTTCCGAATGATCCTTGGGGGACTTGCAGTCGAATGGTCCTAAATCCAACATTGACCAGAGGCCTGCTCATCTTCATGTGGCTGACATGCCCTTGATTAAATTCCTTATGCTTTGCTGATGGGATTTGAGCTGATGGTACATCTCTCCAATGTTTTAACGCAGTCCAACTCGCCTTGCCCAGATCAAGAGTGTATGCACACGTAGTGGCACGAAATCTTCAGCATGGCTTCACTTAAGACACTCATAATGCTGCCTGAAGGGAAAAAAGTGCACAGTTGGCTGTCACAGAAGCTCAGCTGTGTTGATGCACAACAACAACCTGCTGCTTGTAAATCCTTGTTGTCCAGTTTCATCCTGAGGTCCAGAGATATGCACATAAAAGGAACTGAAAACTGAATAGCTTCAATATGTTTCTTTCAGCCATGACCCTGTGCAGGAATACTATATGTAGGCATGAAAAATGGGTCGGACCCCTTTCATCTGCAGTTTAGCATTTCTGATTTGCTTTTGAAGTGGAAAACTGTCAGAGGTGAAGGTCTGTTGATAAACATTTAACACATTTTCCTTCATGGATACAGTTTATTGCATTTTATATAAGCTTCCTTTATAGCACTATGCCATTAGTATTTAAAATACCTCTCAGTAATTATGTACTGTCAATCAACTAATCAGACCACACGAGAAAATTCCTAAACTCTCTGTGCAAGTTTAACAGCAGCTCAGAAATAGAAAGCAGAGGGGTGAAAGAACTCGAGGGAGACAGATACATGAGTTTTTTGGCTGGATTTGAACTGGACATGGTGGTTCACACAGTCAGCATCTTACGCCTCAAGCTACTGGGCGGTGCTCAAAACTTGAATTCAGAAGTTATATGGAGACAATAAGTGACCAATGAGTGTGGGCCAAGTTGTAACTAGTATGATTGGAGATCATCATCTTTGAATCGAACCAAAGTTGTCTGGAAAATCGAGAGATCCCATTAGGTGTCCCTGAGAAATCACTTTAAGAAGAGTTGGACAGACGGACAACCTGAAAGCTTATATTTTTCATTCAATAAATGAGGACTTTAATTTGGAAAATGGATTGGATTACTTTGATGGACTGAAGCCTCCTCTTGACCAGATAAACAAAGTGTTGGACAGCATTCTAACCATCTGTTATTAGGTCTGCAATACATGTAGACGTTCGACAGGACAGAGCCAAAAGCCTTCCTAGTAGAGCGTGCGAGGGAATTGAGGCGAGGCAAAGAGTGCGTGAGGTGAATTCAACTCTAAAATGTTACACTCCTTTGAGTCATATCTAAGACAAATCTTCACACCCACATATAAAACACATACTGCTTCCTTTCTGTGAGAGTTATACCTCTTGTCCCGAGGATATCAATGTATCAAATTGATGCCCATTGTCGATAAACATTCATAAATATGCCAAGAAATCATAGAAAAATCTTTTTCTGTTGTTTCAAGGTAATCCAGTTATACCCTGCAAACAGGAGCTGCTAATACCAACATATTTAATGGAGCCAGTTTTACAAAATGTGAATGTGACGTTTGCAAAAGTCAAATTTAACACTAACCTAAAAAAACTGCAGAAAACAACTCTGAGATCCTAATTAAAATATATGGATGAAGCTCTGTGTTTAAATTAAAGCAGGACACAATGAATCAAACCTTAATGTGGTTTAAGTCTTCTAGAGGGGGGAATGGGTTGCACAGGTTAAACACTTTAATTTCCCAACTTGCATAATTGATAATTGAGCAGTTGATATGAGTTATTCATTTGGTTCAGTTATAAATCAGAACCTCTTTTTCATTAAAATCATTCATCTGAGTATCACAAGTTATTCTTGGGCACCATCTCCTGCCTATCAGAGCAGCTCACTGTGGTCGCGTCTGTATTTAGATATGGCCATCTTTACACAATGTGGTCATATAGCAATTATATACTAATTACAATTAATGGCATATACATATTACACAAATTACACCCTGTTCTGCAAAGTACATCAGATACATTTTGATTGCAGCCATTCTTTTCAGTCTAAACATGTTTTCTGTGAGAAAGGCAAATGTCACACAGCTAAATTTGTGAAGGGACCAACATACAGACACTTTCTTCTGCTATTAAGTGTACAAGCTTATCGACCTACTAATTCCATAAATATCTGTCTGTCTGTTTGTGCAACACATATCACCCCAACTGTTCTTCTTAACGGCCTCACATTTGGCATCTGCATTCTTAAGGGCTCAGGGGAGATTTGATATATTCAATATTGATAAATTGTGAATAAGCAGGCAGCCAGCACTGTAGTAGTCAATGTGGTCCAACTGAGAAACTGGGTCATACTGTGAAAATTGCAGATGGACTACTTTGCTAATTTGCCTATTTTTATTTGATATTGGACAACAGTGCCTCCCTCGGAAGCTGATCTGTGTGATGGCAACAAGATTCATAGAATCACTTCCTGTTTGGCAATTTATCTTCAAAGTAAAAGCAGCTGAATTACAGAGCTTTTATTGTAGAAAAGTTTTGAATTTGGGTCTGAATACTGTTTCGCATGTCTTTGAAATAGCTGAAATGCAATAAACGAACATATAATACAAAGTTAAGTAAATCATTCAAACTTATAAATAAACCACAAATTAAATCAGTTATATTGCAAAAATGTTTTTCATTTTATGAAGAACATTGACAGTAAAGTCTTCATTGCAGATAACAGGGTTCGTACGGTCATGGAAAACCTGGAAAAGTCATGGAATTTTAAAATGTGTTTTCCCAGGCCTGGAAAAGTCATGGAAAAAAATAATCTCCCAAAAGTTTTGGAAAAGTCATGGAATTTTGTTATATTAATATTTTCATGTTGTTCATTTTAGGGATGGACCTAATTAATAGACGATGAGTTTTGTCGATGACATTATTTTTTCATGGATGAAAACTATTGCATGTTCGCTATGTGGTAGGACGTCGGAATATCCGAGTTGCCTTGAACGCAGCACAGCGAGGATGTTAGCATTTGGAGAATGCAGCCCGGAGCTTACCTGCGCTGCTCGGCTTCATGTCCGCACACGGACCGTCAGTCCACCTGGAAGGGAACCCGGACAGACCCGGGTCTGTGTCAGGGGTTCCGGGAGTTAGGGCGTGACAATAACTTGACTGAGAGGGCGAGAACAGTAAAATTCAGCTAGCTCCAAACGGGGCTTAGTTTAGAGTACAGCAGCGCATATTTTCAAGTGTTACCAGTGAACAGATCCCGTTTAACTGCCACAAGAGCTGTTCATCTTCGAATAAAGATCTCAATGAGGAAACACGCTTTGTTTTGTCTATTTTCACTGCATTTTAATATAGCCTATAAATAGTGAATATTAATATGAAAATATTAATGATTAATCGAAAATCGATCGTTAATTCTCCCAACGATCGAGTAAGACCATTTAATTGAATGCCCATCTCTAGTTCATTTACGCTGAGTTTTAAATAATTCATATGCTTTTAAAGAAATACGCTAAAATATAAGCAGGCATACTTGGGTTTGTGTAATTTAAAGTATACTGTATGCCTTTGAATTCTCATTGTTAGTTTGAATACTACATTGCCACTTTTTCGCAAATACACCGAAATTTCACAAAATGTTCGGTCATGGAAATTTGGTTTAAAGTCATGGAAAAGTCATGGAAAAGTCATGGAAATCCACTGGTCAAAATGTGTATGAACCCTGAGATAAACCAGGTAGGAGTAACACAAACATCACTCTGACAAACGTACAGTTTTTCCCCATAGACTGTTTGTAAAAAGCTTTGCACACAACCTCCAGCACAAAGACAATTAAAAGTGACAGTATATTGCAGAACTGTTTGATGAGGACTTACTAATGACTAAGGAATAATTCTGAGGTAGCTCGAGAGCATTAACACAGGACAAGAGAACAGGCAGGTTTAGAGTGGGCATTGCACTAATTTTTCCAATGAGTACACACTGACGCTTTATTTGATACTGAATCAGGGTACAACAAACAAAAAGTGTACAATGTTCAAACAATGATAATGCAAGAATGAGATAAGATACGGGATTAGATACATTTATTAATCCTTCACACATGCACAGCGAACTCATGCAAATAGGGGGAAATTTGTCCTCTGCTTTTGACCCATCTGGTGAACACAGCAGGACACACAGAGCAGTGGGCAGCCATGCACGGCGCCCGGGGAGCAGATGTTGGGGGAGTAAGGTGCCTTGCTCAGGAGCACAAACCATAAGTGAGCTGATCTTGAATCCAAGGGAAATATGATGAGTCTGTCCATCCTGTACTTCAGAGAAAAACACTTAAGTAGTGAATGTTAAACAAAGGTATCGTTGGAGTCTGTTTTGGCAGCAGTAGCACAAAGTGTTTAAGTTTGTTTCCATGACTGCATCCTGCCCATCTGGCTCCAGCTGGACTAGAGACTAGGAGGCTTTCTCTTTGTCTGTACACTTCTCTGTGTGTGTTCGTAGATTTGCTGTTTAATCCTCTCTAAGCCTGCCGGGTATATGTCATATCTGCACAGAATTAAAAAGTGGGCTATCCGGATTACAAGAACAGTGGTCTCTCATAACAATTGGACTTATCGTACACTTTATCACATTCTCTTTTAATTTTGAAGTTGCCTGTGAGTAGCTCATCTTCACAGGCAGCTGAATCTTCCCTTCTCTGGAGTGCAGGACCATTGCAATACATTAATTTTGTTCCATGCCCAGCACCTTTAGAAACGGTCTGTGTCCGACATGTATATCCTATCATTTATTTCATCATAAACTCATACATTGTTTCTTCAACTATAAAACTGCCACAGAGCCCAACAATCTGAAGACGGGTGGCTGTAAAACTGTGATGTCAAACATTCTCAACGTGTTTTTTATTTCAAATTGTTTCCCACTTTATATACACAAATCTGACAAAAAATGTGAAATCATAATTCAGCCCATTCACATTAAAAGTCACTCATGTCATTCTAAATAATAAATCATATATTTATTGAAAAAAATGTATTTCCAAGTATGACATTATTTTAAAGCCCCATTTCACCTCTTTTAACTGGGCTTCTTAGTTTGTCTCTGAAAGATGAAAAAAAACCACATCATCATGTGACCCTGCTCTTACTTTTCTCTCGTGCGGTTTCATTTTTGTAATATTTTCTGTACCTAAACAACCAACTACAAAGTAGACGATCAACTTCCTGTTTACATGCCCAGTGTACATGAATGATCTTATGATATGTGTTTCCAGTTGTGTTATTAAAGATTATTTCTAATACAGGGCTAAAACAGTCTCTATATAGACCATTGTAATCTTACCTAGCCCTTTTTAGATGTAAATGTATGAGATATAGTGGGTTGTCTGTCTGCTGTTAGGCTAATATGCAGAGGAATTTTACTTTGAAAATCATTCATGGTTGGGATGACAAACCAAGAATGGTTAGAATGAACCACAACAGAAAGGTCAGATCTAAACAATGAAGCTTTGTCAAGTCGAGGGGAGTTGCAGATTTAGTTGATAATTCTCTACAGGTTTGTTACGACCACAAGCGCTTTTACAGTTTTCATACTATCATTTGATATGCTGTTAAAAATATTGACCGTAGCATACAAATTTGATTTCTAACAAATAAAGTGGTGAAGTTGCACACAGCTGTTTGACAGCAAAGACAAGAGATATCTGGATTTTTTCGCCAACCCAATGCAAAAATACAAAGCCAACAATCAGATACGTTGGACACTGGCAGTGTTGCCAGAATTTAAGCTCTGCTCCTTTTTAAATGAAACCTGACGGTAACAAATGATCAGACTTAATGTTGGGAAAATTAGATTTTAAAACAGATTCTGTGAGTTGCCGGATTTTTAAACTGCCTGCTCTCCCTGGCAGCTCTTCCTGGCTGTCGTATGTCATGTTTGCTGGGTGAGAACACAACATTTAGCGTCATCCTTCTACAGTATTTGTTGTGTTTCCCGAAAATAAACAGATTGTCCGGCATGGTGTTGATTGTCCTTCCTCTGTGTCTTTTTTCCAGTTTGGTCGGACCGAGGTGATCGATAACACGCTGAACCCCGACTTTGTGAGGAAGTTTGTCCTAGACTTCTTCTTTGAAGAGAAACAGAACCTTCGCTTTGATGTGTAAGTAGGAACATCTCCACCTTTTCCTTCCACTGTACCGCTGTCTCATTGTTAGGGAATGACTTCAATCAAGCCTCCACCTATTCTGGCCTGCAGACTCATATCCACTATGTTTAGAATCACCCAGTCAATTGATTATCATGAAAGTATTTTGACTGGATGAGTCTCATCAGAGTGTTGGATAGTAAATCTGCTTTATAAAAATTTTCCTTGACTCTTTGCAGCACTGTAAAACTCCCAAAAGCTACATTATTTGTAAAATACAAAGAATAATGTCAGTGCTGACAAAAAACCATGGGGCTACTGTGCCTCAAGAAGTAGAACAGAAGGTTGGTGGTTTGATGCCCGGATCATCCAGTCTGCTTTCTGGAGTGTCCTTGGGACTAGATACCAAATCCCCAATAACCACTGATGGCTCTGCTGGTCAGTGTATGAATGTTGTGTAAAAGAAAAACTGCTGCGTGTTGAAGCGTTGAGTGAATGTGACTTGTGATTGCAAGCGTTTTAGGGGTTTATAAGACTACAAAGGGTTATAAATAAAGCCCATTTACCTGTAAAGTCTCCTGTAGGGTGATAATTGACTTAAATGTCAGAAAGAAGACTTCCTGGTGTCTTGTCCACTCCAGGGTGTGACATCAGGGTGACCATCCAGTTTCCTCCTCCTACACACACACACACACACACACACACACACACACACACACACACACACACACACACACACACACACACACACACACACACACAGACACACACACACACACAAATCAAGCCCTATGAACATAGCCAGGCTCTGAGAGACAATATTCTCAAAGAATCATCAGAAAGAGAAACTGCAATCTTGTCAATACATTTTTCATAGTGTAACAAAATCTCTATTTCCGCTTTAATCATCCACTGTAAGTAGATTGCTTTTATTAAATGTTTATGCCAAAATTATAGCTATAAAATATGAAAAAAATAATAAGTTAGTTTAATAGATCCAGTAATTTTTCTTGCTGGGTTAAGCCACAGAACCAATACGGACAGGACCAGACTCAGAGGCATCTCCTCCACAAAAGAATTCGGCCATGGGGGACTTTTTGTTATGTCTCAATCGCACAAAACTCTGCGCTGCTCTTCCCTGGGATACTAACAGTACACATACCAATTGTGAGGCAAACAAGTTTCCGAGATATGCGCTCAACATGGTTCATTATGGAATTAGAAGGTAGATGTTCGAGTAACATCAGCCAGCGACAACAAGAGCGGAAGTTTAAGAGACATCATCTTTATTCTCTGTCTGTCTGTTGCACTTAGTTGCATTGACCTTTTTATCAATACATCAACTTTATAATATTTGTTTTAGTTTTAGCACAAAAACACCTGGATGGAAATAGCTACTGATTTAGTTTCCCTGCTTGAAATGGACAGAACATATCACCAGATACTTAAAGCAGAAGTTCATCCGCATCTTTTTGTTTGATTCTATAGCTCATTGTTCATCTTAAAGTTGTTTTGTTTGGTTCAAAAATATATATCAACATGTTTAAGAGTATTTACAAGAGAATTGGGAATCCAAAAGGAAATTTACATTGTGAATCTGCAAATGAGGAAATAAAATTGGTGTTGTAATGTTCATTTACATACAGAATGTGCACAGCTTCTCTGTATATACTGATCCGTCTCAAACTCTGTGAAGTCAGTCACAAAGGAGACTGAAGGTAGACACACGCAGACAAGAGTGAACACTTCGACTTTCACCTTCATTCTCGCCACACTGGGGATCGATGACCCCACAGGGGCTTCAAAGAAGAGACTGAGTGAGCGGTCAGGTAGAGGAAGAGGACGGAGAGGCCCCCGACGATCACTGTGTGGCAACAGTGAAACTCGTCAACACCATGGCATTGATGGAACCAATCGCAATCCTCAGTCAATACCTACAGAAGCTGCAGTCTGAACTGATATGTTAATTAGCAGGCTACACATTTGACGTGTGTATAGAAACATTGTTGACTGGGATGTATAATATGTGTTTTTCAGGTAAATCAGCAAATAATCAGTTATATAAAAAACACTTCCTCTTGAAAATGAACTAATTTGATTTGATACAATTGTTTTTACATTGATTAAATATCAGTTTATTTATCAAGCTAAAAATGTCAACAATAGCAATATAGCAATTTTTTTTACAGTGTCGTAGCCTTTTCAAAAAAGTGAAGAGAATAGCTCACTAATAACTATTATAGCAGCAAATACTATGCAGCAGTGTTGATTAAATATGTATCTGGCATACAGAAATAACATGATTGCTGCTGCAAGAATATTTGATACGATGAATGCTGCTTTTTTCCAGTGAGAGAGTTAGAGAAAATCTGTAAATCTGTCTGTTAATTCTGATGATCCAGGTTGGATAGTCACTTGCATCTCTGCTCCCAGAAAATGTTTCACATTCATACATTTAAGAGTAGTCAGTAGTGATTGGCTGGATTTCAGCCCTGATGTAGTTGGATTGTCACATCTCTGCAATAATCTATGATATATTTGCTAGATAGATAGATTCCTTATTGTCACTGATTATCAATACATTACAAAATTGCATTTGGCAGCAGTCTACTTAGCAGTATATCTATTTAGAAAACTTATGAAATAAGAGAATCAAATTAAACATTGTTCTACGGGATGGGTTGGGGTAGGGGATGTGACCCAGAGTCTGACTGAGGGGAGGTTGGGGAACAAATGCTGACCAGGATGTGAGGGGTCCCTGCTGACGTTGACTGCCCGTCTGTGTAGCCAGCAGGGGGGGGTTTAGACCCATGGTCTGCAGTTTGATGACCAATTTGTGCAGATTGATGGTATTTAATGCTGAACTGAAGTCACAAAAAGCATCCTGACGTAGGTGTTGGGATTTTCCATGTGAGTGATCAATGTGAAGTGCTCAGGAGATGGCATCATCCAGAGATCTATTGGGGCTGTATGCAAACCGATGTTGGTCAAGATTGCAGCCACGCAACTTCTTTCATGTAGAATATATCTTTGGTGAAGTTTGTGCTGTTGATCAATTACAACCCGTCATGATGTTGCTGACCGTTGAAGGAACTTGCAGAGGAAACCATAGTGGCTGGCTCACACTGGCCCTTAGCTCACCAGCTATAGTAGTTCACCAACTAGCCCTGTGATTAGCTGTTCACCATGTTCCCAGCGTAAAGCACCACATATGCTGTGAAATAAATGTAGCTGTGTCACAAGGCCTTTTCATATGACTGAGATTAGAAGACTGTGTTAGCCCAGGGGAGTAGACCTAATCCATTTCACATTTTAAAATTGAATGAGGAAAGAGAATAAGCTGCGAATGAATTCAGATATCAGAAAATCAACTGCATTGTTATTCTCGCTGCATAAGAGTCCAAGTTTTTCGGGGCGCTGAGCACTGAGTTTGAAGCTCTGCTCCCCTGGGACAGCAGCCGCCCTGCTTAGTGAGGAGTCTTAATCTCCTGACAAAGTAAATCACTAATGCTAAATTATTAAGTAATGCAAAATATAACACACACCTGCACACACACAAACACTTCAAAGATTTGTGTTGTGCATCACTGGTTTTGACACCGCAGATGCTACATGAATCGCTGTCCTTCGAACAGGACGCTCATTGTTTTTGTTGTCGCAAAACTCACATTTAATCCATTTGACTTTACTTTCAGTGTTTTCACTTCACTAAGGAGGAAAGACTGAATTAATCAAATTAGTCATGCAACATGTAACCAAAGGGACAAAACTGAATTATTATTGGTGTTCCACAAAGCGCTCAAAAGTTATTATTCAATTTTGAGGATAGAGCACTGAATAATCACAAGAGAATAAATATAAAAATGTAAAACATAAAATATCAAACATCCGTTTTCATGATAGAAGCTTTTTTCACACATTTATGAGCAACTTTTGCAGAACAAAAGAAACCAGATGTTTGAATCCTTAATTTAATAAAACAAAAAATAATAATGCTGTAACTCAAGATTTGCCCATGAAAAAAAAAAACACATCAGAATTTGAATGGTAAACATACCAGTTGTGTGCAGATCGCAGATTTTTAATTTCTAAATTAGATGAGAAGTAAACCTGAGTTTAAAGAAAGCCTGACTGCAGACTTAAATTCCCAGAATCGAGGAGAGCAATACAAATGTCCTCATGTCTTGAGTAAAGAATGAATCTAATTTAGACTTTTTTATTATTTCTTTCATCATACAGTATGCTAATGGGGGACAAAGACAGAGTGCAGACAGTGTCTTTATAGTGGCTTTCAATATAAAACCATTTCAATATGTTCTATATTCTAAAGTATTCTACTTTAACCAGCCATTCAAGGATACAGCATAAGAGATTCTGGTGTGTGACAAACCAGTAGTTCGACCGTTTGCAGTAATACACAACTGTAAATAATACAATGTACTGTACCACACTGGATGCAGAACAGAAAAATATCAATCCAGGTAATGTTAATATTTAGTGTTAAACAATCTAGCTACAACCAACAATTGCATCTTTAATTGGAAATGGTATCCACATGCTCAAACAAATGTTCTGTTAATCCTGGATTGACGGAAAAAGCACAGCAACATACAGTATATCCATATTTATTCTATACAATATATTACTAAATACGTACGTTCTTAAGTATGAATATAAATGTATGTATGACTATAAATGAGTGAAACAGTGAGTGAGTGATCAGCTACATGTATTTATAATTAAGCTTTATATATGCATTCTACATACATTCATAAAAGGAAGATTAATATTTGGCAGGAGATGATGTTCAGTGTTAAACGTAATTTACAATCATTTCTATAAAGACAACAGTGAACCTCACTTTTTGGACCTGGATTGCCTTGTGTGGTAAATTACTGTTCATCCTAACCACAGGGTAGTTATTCTGATTATATTTGTATTTGTAATAGACATTGTAGGATTATGCAAATCTATTTGTTGCTTTTATGCCAGACAAGTTGTTTGCATGTTACCAACATGTGCTGCAGGACCAGCAGGATCACAGTGTGAAGCTATAACACCTTATCAAGACAGATTCTAACTCTGTGCCAAATAAACAGTCCTAATGACCCATCTGCCAGGCTATAAGTCAAAGTCATGCAGCCATGAGGACAAGAAGCTCAGTCAGATTGTTTTCCAGTCTGAAATTCAGTTGGTAACCTGAACGTTGGATTCACTATTTCTCTCCACATCATCTATAAGAACAAAACAATGTAAAGGTCACCCACAGTATAATCATAGGACAACATTTCACCATGATTCATGGCAGATCAGAACAGTAGGAATAATGTTACGGGGAGGAACTTTAGAATAGGAAACAGCCAGAGTAAAGTGGTTGGATGAAAAGCTGCAGGAATAAATGTTTTAATCAAGGAGCGTCCGAAATAACATCCAGTTAAAAATTCCTTTTACTGTTATTATTCCTTGACGACAGCTGCTCACAGTACACACAGCTCAGTGTTGGGACCTACAGCCACAGAGAACCATAAAATGAGGACTGGTGGAAGATTCCACTCCAGCCTAAAGTACGGGGGGGGAGCAGGCTACAGTTGGAACTGTCAATGACCCCTGCTGTGTCTCTAGCCGCGCCTCAGATTTTGAACTCTGACCCTCCTATTGGCCTAAGACCCTTAACCCTGCTAGAAGGCGGGAGTTACCTCTAAGGTGCTATTTAAGGGCAAACACACCGAAAATAGTTCTTTCCAGTTCCACTCACATTAGAGCTAGCATCTCCAGTTTAGTTCTCAGTGATTCACAGGACACAAAGGAAACAAACTTAACAGCTGTTTGATTTTTCATAAGTTTATTTTAAACTTATCTTTTCGTAGTTTCACTTTTAGTTTAAAGCTACTTTTTTTTCTAATCCAGTTTAAGCTTAACTTATCCTTTTTTAGTACATCGTAAGCTTATTTTATCCTATTTTTACTTAAAGCTTTTAATCTGAATAGCGCGCGGCAGAAGCTCTCCCTCACTCGCTGGCCGAGAACAGAGACACTTTCCCCGCCATCCACGGACAATCCGGCGACGGTTGTTCCTTCCTGCAGACGGGCAAAAACCTTGCCAAGGAGAACGAGAAGCATTCTCTCCGAGACGGGCAAAGACCTTGCCAAGGAGAACGAGAAGAATCCTCTCCGATTCGGCCCAGCGCAATCTCGCCGTCGCCCCCAGCGGCTCCGCGATCAGCGGCCCGAGGCCAGGACATCATCCACTTCCTCCTTCCGGGATTCGCGCTACTCCGGTCGTGCACGAAACCCCGCGAAGCAACACGAAGTAAGAGACATATGTCTGGGCAGAGTCTAGTTTAATAATTAGCGTGTTTTTGTATATGATTGTACTTTTATAGAAAGACCGCCGTGTCGATCTTATTGTGAAAAGCGCGCGGTGACGATCCGGCGCTTCCTGTTTGATTCGTGTTTCCGTCAGGCCGATCTCACAGAAGACGTGCATCTGTTAAAAGACACCTCTTACGTAGCTGGATTGCCGGCCTCACTGTGTGATCGCCTCTGACGGCGTTTTTAAGATCATCTCCGATCTGTGTTACTATATGTTTCTCTCTTTCTCTCTATTGTATTCTCTCACATCCGCCGACATACACATCCTCGCCCACGCACCCACACATAGTCGCATTACATATAGTCATTCTGATATCAAGGAGGGCCTGAACGCACCTCGACGCCATTCGGCGCTAAAGCTAAGCTAAGACAAAGAATCCCTTTGTCCTCCCTCGACCTTTGTCCCACGTGTGTTTAAGTCGGCCATCTTTGACCATCTTGACTCTAAGTTACGTGGTCCTTCGACCATTGATTGCAATACACATCGAGGCCCGCCCTCCATTCGGACTCTAAATTCCTTAGGCGACTCCGCCATTTTGAGTTGTAGTCCTGGTGTATATTACATCACCAATTTTGTAGTCAAACCCCCAGGGTTAAGCCGGCCCTCTTAAACTTCGTGAGTCATCGACCCCCCTTTTTCCCTCTCTCTCTCACACACACATACACTTCCCCCCACTCACACACACACACACACGAACACACACACAGCCCTATCAGAAGGATGGCAGTGTGATCAATTGTGCTAAATGTGCTGCGACTGTATTGGATATAGCGGATTGTGTTAAATGAAGAATCATTTGGAACAACTTTGACTTTTATATCTTTTTAATAAACCCCTTTTATACTTAAAGTATTCGAATCTTGTGATTATTGGTGCATATTTATGTGAACACAGTTGGATAACGATAGCCAGTGCTTGAACTCAAACCCTTCATCGTTTATTATATAATCCCTAATATTAACTATTGAGATTATTAATTTAACTTTATCAGATGAGACTGATACTTATAGACTTATTCGTTGGTCCCTGTAACCAGGGTGGTGCCCCTTCTCGAGTATTAATATAGATAGTAGCATTCTTAAATTGACGATTTTATTGTTGTGACTAATTATTTCATTATTCTTGGTTGATAACCTTATCATTATTAATTGATAGCTTGTACTTTCTAAATTGATAATTACTTGTTTTTCATTAGTAGTTGTTATTCATTGATTGATTATTCTTAAAGTTTACATTAATTATTTAATTATTCTTAATCAATAAACTTTATCATTCTCAAATTAGTGATTTAATAATTCTTAATTGTTGAACTTCCTTATTTACTCATTAATGGTTTTATTGTTATTTGATTACTGATCATCTTCAATTAATAATCTAATTATTTTGTTTAATAAATAATCTTTATTGTTTCAATAATCATATTCCATGATTATTGATAATTAGCCAACGTCGAGTCCCCCTACTATTGCACAACATAAATGGTGCCCCGTGTGAGGGTATCTTATTCCAACTGTGTCATAATATCTATGTACAATAATCCAACTTAGTTTTCAATATATTGATTTTTCAATAAGTTGATTTTCAATAGAGTAATTTGTTTCAATAAATAGATTTTTCAATAAATTAACTTTTCAATAAGTTTAATTTTTCGATAAATTGATTTTTCAATAAATTAACCTTTCAATGAATTTAATTTTTTCGATAAATTGATTTTTCAATAAATTAATTTTTCAATAAATTTAATTTTTCAATAAATTGATTTTTCAATAAGTTAATTTTTCAATAAATTAATTTTTCAATAAATTAATTTTTCAATAGTTAAATTTTTTAATAAATTTAATTTTCGATAAATTGATTTTTTCAATAAATTATTTTTTTTCAATAAATTTAGTTTTTCGATAAATTGATTTTTCAATAAGTTGATTTTTTTAATAAATTAATTTTTCAATAAATTAATTTTTCAATAGTTAAATTTTTCAATAAATTTAATTTTCGATAGATTTATTTTTCGATAAACTTAATTTTTTTTTATTAAATTTAAATTTTATTAATTTTTTTTCTTCTTCCAAAATTAATAATTTTTATTTTTTCTTCTTTCTCCGAAATTTCAAAATTGATCATAATTGATTGTTAAGAAAAAATATTCAAGAGATTTATTTTTCTTTTCAAAATTTTATTTTTGATTCCCTTAAACCTTTGCCAAGCAGGTATATTAGGGCTTTGCGTAACCGTGGTTGGTTGCTGACCGCATTTTCAGTTGTTAGTAACTTTGATTGGAGATTTTCTGCATGTTAGTTTTGATTTTGAGATTAATTGTTGCTTACTAGGTCTAGAGGATTGAGCCGCCGAGCTATCCTGCCTAAAGTTACGTGATAGACACAGGGTAGAGCTCACCTGTGTTTCTGATCGTATAGTGCAATTTAAGATTGTTACCCGCTGGTATCCCAGCGAGCTTAAGTAATCCACTGATTGTCTTATAATACTTAGACAATGAGTAACTCTGACCAAAGTGGGGCGCAGGCCTCTTCAAGGCCAGACGACATGCCACATTTGGTCGCAGATCTGGTGAAGCTGTCGGTTGATGAGGTGAGTGAGTTCAGTGGTTACGATGTCAGTGCCTGTGATGACAAGATAAAGGAAATAGTCACGTACATTGAAGACCCTTTTGGCCCCCAACGCTCAGTAACCAAACTTCTGGGCCAACTGGCCATCCTGTACGACCGCCGATCCCAGATGAAAGCCAAACAACACTCTGACGAGATCAGTGCCATGGAAGCAGTACATCAGGCAGAGCTTAATGATAAGTCCCATTTGCAAGTGAGGAATTCCTCTTTACAACAGGAAGTTGATAGGTCCCGTGAAGAATGGGACCAGGCACTGCAGGAGTGCGAAAACCTGCGCGAGCAGGTCAAACGTCAGAGTGAAAGAGAGGCAAGATACATAGGAAACGGTCTGTGGCCCTCTGGAATGGAAACAAGGTCAAGAATTGACACCTTATCCGGAGAAGCCAGTGAAGTAGAGACACCAGAAGAGCAACTGCAAGCACGGCCACGCCAACGTCAGGTGGCCGAAACTGATTCACCCTGGCTTATCAATAACGTTGATCAGAGATCCACCCCGGCCAATGCAAGGACGGAGCCAGCAGAAACCCCTAGGAGCACAGTGACTCTTGACCATCAGGCAACACCGAACGCCCGTCCAGCTGACGTTGGAAATCAACTCACCTTAGAAAGGGCTCCCCCTGTACGAAACTTACCTGCTCCATATCAGGACGACGGAAGAACGCCGCCCTGGATGGCTGAAGGATATTCACAATCAGGGAGGAACCCGTCTAACAACCATCCTCCACCTACCACGCAGGCGGCTGAACGATCTGGTTCTGGGTCACATCCGAACTGTTCCACCAATCCGAAGGCACGCCAAGAAGATGGTTTCTATGACCAGCACCAGGAAGAACCGGATTCGGATGACTCTGAGCACCATGAAGCACCAGTGGTACAGGGAATTCGCACCCGACAGATCGAGTCCCTGTCTAAAGACATCGATCGGTTCGATCCCGACGTCCGAGGGTCCAACGTGGACGATTATCTTCGTGAGGTAGAACGCTGCCTCTTGGACATAACCAACCCCTCATCCAGAGAAAAGCTGAAGCTAGTCTGGAAGACGACAGCCAGAAACGTCCACGCCTTCATGGAAACTCTGTCACATAAGGTCAGAGACAATTATTTCGACCTATGTCAGGCCCTGCGCGAAGAGTACTCACTCTTCACCGACCAGGCCTCCGCAACCCTCGGTGCCTTCGCTGTCCTGCAGAGGAAGAATGAATCTCCGAGGGAATATTACAGACGTCTGAGAACGGCGTACTTCCAAGGGCGTAACGCCCCCGGGCTGGAAAACGACACAGCTTTCAAATCCTTGTTCCTGCACAATCTCCACGATAGTGTGCGATATGATGTTACCATGCACTGCAGAGCTGGTGACCACTCGATGCAAGAGATGAGAAGGTACTCTCAACTAGCCTGGGAGACGCGAACACGCCAAAACAAAGGACAAGAACAGGACGTCAGGGTTCTGGGGATCCAAGCTCAACCCCACATGGATCTGGCGCTGGAGGGTAACGAGATACCTCTGGCCAAAACACACCACAGGAGAGAGGATCGTGAACGTCGACCCGTCCAACAGGATCCTAGAAGGAACCAAGAAAGGGAGGGGTCAACCCAGCCCCGCAACCAGAGGTCACAGCACCTAACAACCTCTCAACAGAGAGGCAGGGATTGGGCTGAGCGAGGACGCCACGAGAAGTATGACAACAAATATCCCAAACAAGGGAGGTCACAAGAACATGGGAAGAAACAGGACCCATGGAATCCGCAGGATAATTGGAAGAAACAGGACCCATGGAATCCGCAGGATAATTGGAAGAAACAAGAACATGGGAGGAGACAGGGACCCATGAATCAACAGGAACGCTGGAATCAACAGGAGCTCCCTCCACAAAGGCATCAACAGATGCATCCACAAATGGAAGATCTGATACGCCGATGGGTGTCAGAGGCAGTAGGGAAACAAGATGCCTCTAAGATCCCCACTGCACCGCCGGGTCCCCCAAAGAATCCAGACGGTGGTCCCCCATCAATGTGACTAGAACAGGTGTCCGCCATCCCCACCTCCAGAGTGTACTTTGTCGGTTGGGGAAACTCAAGCACCACTAGACCACACCCTGAAATCTTCACTACAGACACTGCTCCCTTCTTAACTTTCTTGGGCGACCTTGTCCGGAAAGGCAACGCACAGCGCATATATACCTCAGTGGTAATAGGAGGCTGCTTCAGCTCCCTGGCCCTACTTGATTCAGGCTCGGAAATCAGCCTGATGTGTGCTAACACTTTCTCCCAAGTCGAAACAACCATGTTATCCCTTGGAAAACCCCTGCAAATTGAAACCTGCAACATTAATATCACCAGCTACACTCAGGACCAGTCACCCATCACAAAACGTGCCTGGATCGATATCACCTTCCAAGAGATGAGTCTGGCACATCCCATCTACATCTGTTCCATCGACACAGAACCACTGCTCATCGGTCAGGACCTGCTGGATCGATTGGCCCCGCTCATCGACTGTCATCAGGGACGCATTTGGGCTCAAGTCGATAACCCAAAACCTCTCGAGCCTAACGCCAGTCCTCCCATTCAAGTCACTGCCATCCAGACACCCAGCAGAATCTCCCCGATGTACCTGCCCCTTCCAGAAACGGACTCCAGCCCGAATCCCATCAGGACCACGGCAAGTGGGCCCGGGCCACCACATGATTCAGGAAACACTTTCAGAACCCATGATTCATTCCTATGTTCCTTAAACAATGAGAACCCGTCATTATACGTTCCCCGCATCAAAGAAGACGTTTTCCTAAACGGCATCCTGACCTCCAAAACCCTAGTAGCACTCTGGTCCGAGAAATCCGCAATCAGTATGGAAACGTACACTGATCTGTGCAGACTGGAACCCCCACCTCTTTTTGTGCGACGCTGCCACCGACTTCTCTCAGCAGAGATACCACAGACCCCTATCAAAGCGACTGGAGTGTGCGCTATCTCCGTGCGAATCGGAAAACGACAGATCTGGCACTTCGTGAGCGTAGTAGCCCAACTTCCCTTCTCATTCTTGGTAGGAGCAGATCTTCTCATCAGACTTGGAACACAAGTGGACACCATAAACCAAGTTTTGTGGTCACAAGTCAACGCCGAGAGCTACTGCCTGTCCAACGACCCAGTCCAGATGCTCTCTGGACAAACGATTCCCCAAGCCTGCCAGGTCGCCAGTGAGGTTGACATGGTCATTCCTCCACGAACCGCCGGGGCCCCGATCCGACTTGAAATCCTCAAGGGACAAAGGTTACCGGGTCCGCAGGCCTTCTTCCAACCGCTGCCCTCCTTCCAGGAACTCAACCTGGCAGTCTGTGGCACGCCACTGCTGGAAGTGAACCACCGAACGACGTATGTGCTTGTGAAAAACCTCACGCACTGCCCCGTTCAATTAAAAGCACACCAAGTGATAGGAATGTTGATTGACAGCTCATTCCACGATTTCGAGCTGACGATACCGGTCATTGGGGAACTTCCCCCTTCTCTAGCCAAAGACGACGCCGTGGATCAAGTCCTTCACACATTCCCAACCAACATGATCACGGTTATGCGTCATGAGTCACTGCAAGATGAAGCCATTTGTGGAGCCTCCCTGACGACAGAAGGGGACATGATGGTGTATGCTCTAGCAACTCAACCAGGGCAGGACAGCCCAGGGGATGCACAGGCTGCAGAACTATATCCCGGGTTCGAGGCTGAGATCAGACAACAACTAGAGAAAGCAGATGCCCTGACAACAGACGCACAGAGGAAAGTGCTCCGGGATCTGTTCCTTGACTTCCAGTCAATTTTCTCCAAAGACTCTACCGATTGTGGAGTCACTGACCTCCACATGGTGCGTATCCCCACGGATCCAAACGCACCTCCGACCTTCGTACGTCAGTACAAAATCCCATTGGCAGCCTACGAGTCCATTCAAGACATCCTCGACACCCTGTTAGAGAAACGTATAATCAGGGAATGTAATTCAACTTACAATTCACCCATTTGGCCAGTGCTAAAACCAACCGGAAAATGGCGTCTCACCATCGATTACCGTCCTCTGAACAAACAAGTCCCCCTGTCCCGCTGGCCCATGATTCACCTTGATCAAGAGCTAGCCAAAGTAAAAGGAGCCACGTTCTTCTCCACCGTAGACGTGGCAAATGGATTCTGGACTATGAAGGTAGACCAAGCCGACCAGTATAAACTAGCTTTCTCTTTCGGAGGTAGCCAGTACACCTGGAACCGGTGTCCTTTCGGATATTCAAACTCTCCATCCGAGTTCAACATCTTTCTCCACAAAGCCATGAGTGACGCCGCAACACGTGGAAATCTCATTTATGTGGATGACATCCTCATGAGGAGCCAAACCTTTGAGGAACACATAACTGAGATCCGACATGTCCTCAAGCAACTGTCCAATGCAGGAGACAAGCTGGCTCTCACCAAAGGCCAGTGGTGTCGCACCAAGGTGAAATATGTTGGCCTGATAGTCGGCGCTGATGGCATCGAACCCCAAGCAGGGCGGATACAAGCCATCAAAGACATCAAGGCCCCCAGTCGCCTAACAGAACTCAGAAGTTTCCTCGGGGTCTGTAACTACTCCCGCCAGTTCATTGAAGACTACGCAGAGATAGCCAGACCTCTCACCGAACTCCTGCGCAAAGACAAGCCCTTCGAGTGGGAAGAATCCCAAGAACAATCTTTCCATCAGATGAAAGAAAAACTCTGTTCGGCACCCTGTCTGGCCTACCCAGACAAAGACAAAGAGTTCCACCTCGAGGCGAGCTTCTCCTCCCACTGTCTCAGTGCGGCCCTGGCACAGAAGTACGACACCGACAAGCGTGTTGTGGCCTACGCCAGTCGACCCCTTAGCGGTGTGGAAATCAAATTTTCAGACTGTGAGAAAGCACTCCTGTCCACAGTCTGGGCTGTAGAACACTTCCGCAGCTACATCGGAGGACAGAAGGTCATCATAGAGACGTGCCACCAACCCGTAGCCTTCCTGAACAGCCAAAGACTGAGAGAAGGACGGGTCACAAACAGCCGCATAGCCACATGGATGATGGCACTGCAAGGCTACGACATCGAAGTGAAATACGCCCAAAACAACAAGATGGCCCTGGGTAAAGGCTTGGCGGAGTGCCACCATTGTGATGAAAATGAACAATCAGACCCCATCTCTCTCCCAACAACCACTCCATCACTGCCTTCCAACCACCGTTATTATGAAGAAAACGTCTGCGAAGATCTTCCCAAGGTCTATGTTGATGGCTGCTCGTTCCACCACGACAGCCAGCTCCGGGCAGGAGCTGGCATTGCCTGGGCCAACTACAGCAGCAGCGAACCAACTCACTACAAGCTAGGGCCCAAGACCAGCCAGTACGCAGAGATCGCTGCTATACTCATCGTCCTTCAACAAGCAGTCAAGCTGGCTATAACGCAGTTGGTGATCTGTTCAGATTCAAACTATGCCCGTCACAGTTTCATCTCCCATTTTCCCTTATGGAAGGAAAAAGGAATGAAAAATGCCAGGAACAAGGAAGTCAAGCACTCAGAACTCTTCCTGACCTGTGATCAGTTGGTAACAGACCAAGGGCTGATAGTTTACTGGAAGAAAGTCAAAGGTCACTCCCAACTAGCTGGACCAGACAAAGACGGCAACGACGAAGCAGACCGACTAGCCAAGCTAGGAGCAGACGAAGGCGTGCACTGGGAACTACAGGGCGATGGACTTCAAAGTCCCCAAAACTGCGTAGTGAACGCGATCACCCGACGACAGGCAAGGGAGCGACAAGAGAACCCCCAAGCCTGCGACCAGATCCTGCATCTGGGTCGTAAACCTGAAGATACAGACTTGGTTGCAATGCAGGAACAGGATCCCGTCATCAGTGCCATCCGCCAGATAGTCGCGACACCTCCCCCGCAAGACTCCCAACCATTCACTGACCAACCCAAGGAGGTACGGGCATATCAAACGGCACTACCCCACCTGAAGATGGAAAAGGATCTGCTCATCTACACCCGTAATGGCCAAGGACCAAACCGGTGGGTCGTTCCGACCAACCACCGGGGGGTAATGTTGTCCCACGCTCACGATTCCCTTGTCGGTGGCCATAGAGGTTACAAGGCTACTCTAAGCACCCTGCAGCAAGTCGGGTACTGGCCATCAATGGCCCATGACACCCAATCATACGTCCGAGGGTGCCTTACCTGTTGCCAGTTCCAACCGTCATCACCACTGAGTCGCGCCCCACTTCAAGGAAGGGGGGTCTCATTTCCATGGTCCCAACTTCAGATCGATTGGATTGGACCGGTCCCAAAGTCATCACGAGGCAACAAGTACCTGCTCACCGTTACTTGTGCCTTCACCAAATGGGTGGAATGCCTCCCAGCGTCCAATGACACAGCCGTCATCACAGCAGTCCTACTGCTAAATCATGTGTTCAGTCGCTGGGGCCTACCACTTTCAATTGATTCGGACCGCGGAACCCATTTCACATCTCACGTCATGACCTCCCTCTGCGACATACTTGGAGTTGAAGTCAGATTCCACATCTCCCATCACCCCCAATCGTCAGGCCAAGTAGAACGTGCCAACCGGACCATTATCCACATGCTGAAGAAGTACGTAGGAAGCAATGGAAAGGACTGGGACGTAAAACTTCCCCTGGTGCTGATGGCAATCAGGTCCACCCCGCACCGCTCCACAGGTGTCACCCCCTTTGAGATGATGACAGGAAGACAAATGACTCTCCCCCTGCATCTGTTGTACCATGCGGAAGACCTCAGCGTTGTGACCGCATACACTGCACATCAGTACGTGGCAGAGCTACGTGACCATCTGAAGACGACCTTTGCACTGGCACAAGAAACTCTGGAGGCCAGTGTGAAAGCTTCAAAAGCCTACTATGACAAGAAAACCTCCCACCATGAATACGAAGTGGGTGACAAGGTTTTCTATTTCAAGTTCATAAGACCAGTGGGGGTCTCCAAGAAATTCCTCCCCAGCTGGATAGGTCCCTTTGAGGTCGTGGGGAAACTCTCACCGGTAGCATACCGAATCAGGATCCCGAAACAGAGAAGACCCCCCACGTACAAATGGGTCCATTCAAACCAGATTAAGCCATACCATCCTTCCCCAATCTCAGGAGCAGAGGCCTACCCCACGTCAGAAAGGGGGGAGGCAGCCCAACTCTTAGATGAAAACCACTGAACCACTCACAGCATCAATAGTCGCATGCGTAAAATTCAACCCACCAGCATGCATTAATATAAATCTTCATTCCATTTTCAGTATTAACTAGGGTTATTTGTTTCAAATTTAAGTTTATGCACAAAAACGAAGGACATACATTGGATTTGTCCCAGCACACCCTTTATCAGGGATGTTACTGATTACCTCTGTGGTCTGCGAGCCAATGCCCCAGAACAAAAGTGCCAAGGCAGCATGTCCACCAGGAATGAGGAAACTCCTACAAGAGTAGAGCGAGCTGGTGACAAATGGTTGGTTAACACACCCGCCACTGAAGCCATAATGGCCTATGACCGTCATGATTCATCCACTAAACTAAAGCTGTTAAACCAGACGATGTTCTTGGTGGTTCCTCAAGGAGCCACTGTACATATTGGTGACATTGTCCTCCATCATCTCAACTCCGACAGACACGACACAGAGATTGAGATCATGGACGCCTTTCAGGGTCACAACCTCACAATTGACACCGATATCCAACAACAGCTTTTAGCTGAAGGAACAAGGGAGGTAAAGTTCCACGTTAGATCAACTGGACTTACCACCGAATTTGGTAGACACTTTCATCGGACAGCAGGAATTACAGAGCATCCCATTAGCATGGTCGCGCTGGTACTGCTCCTTAGTGGATGGGTTATTACGATAGGTGTGGTTTTCTTTCTGCACAGATACATTCAGACACTCCAAGCGAAATTGGACTCACTCCTTTTCATTCCCAAAAGAAAGGCTAAGATAGCTCCCCGGGCTACCCAAGACATCCCACTAATTTAAGAAATTTCTGTCTGTCTCTCTTGCGCCGTTTTTCCTTTCCTTTCTTTTCATTTCACCTTTCGTATCAATTCATAGGTATGTTACAATTACTGCCGAGAAGAGGGTGTGAAACTGAAATCGTGTGCTGTGTTTTTAGGAATAGTAGATAGTCTCTCTGCCTAGATTTTGCCTCTGTCTGCCCAGACATAAATGTCTCACTCTGTCAAGATTATGCCTCCGTCTGCCCAGACATATATGCTCTCTCTCTGCCGAGGACAAACACCTCATGTAAAATGAACTGACTTTTCACTCTTCCCACTTCACTCAAGGATTATCCCATGGATTATAATTGGACTGTTGACCCTTGTTTGCTCTGAAAACCGCGACTAACGTCCCACTCTCCAGACCAAAGGGGGGATGTTGGGACCTACAGCCACAGAGAACCATAAAATGAGGACTGGTGGAAGATTCCACTCCAGCCTAAAGTACGGGGGGGGAGCAGGCTACAGTTGGAACTGTCAATGACCCCTGCTGTGTCTCTAGCCGCGCCTCAGATTTTGAACTCTGACCCTCCTATTGGCCTAAGACCCTTAACCCTGCTAGAAGGCGGGAGTTACCTCTAAGGTGCTATTTAAGGGCAAACACACCGAAAATAGTTCTTTCCAGTTCCACTCACATTAGAGCTAGCATCTCCAGTTTAGTTCTCAGTGATTCACAGGACACAAAGGAAACAAACTTAACAGCTGTTTGATTTTTCATAAGTTTATTTTAAACTTATCTTTTCGTAGTTTCACTTTTAGTTTAAAGCTACTTTTTTTTCTAATCCAGTTTAAGCTTAACTTATCCTTTTTTAGTACATCGTAAGCTTATTTTATCCTATTTTTACTTAAAGCTTTTAATCTGAATAGCGCGCGGCAGAAGCTCTCCCTCACTCGCTGGCCGAGAACAGAGACACTTTCCCCGCCATCCACGGACAATCCGGCGACGGTTGTTCCTTCCTGCAGACGGGCAAAAACCTTGCCAAGGAGAACGAGAAGCATTCTCTCCGAGACGGGCAAAGACCTTGCCAAGGAGAACGAGAAGAATCCTCTCCGATTCGGCCCAGCGCAATCTCGCCGTCTCCCCCAGCGGCTCCGCGATCAGCGGCCCGAGGCCAGGACATCATCCACTTCCTCCTTCCGGGATTCGCGCTACTCCGGTCGTGCACGAAACCCCGCGAAGCAACACGAAGTAAGAGACATATGTCTGGGCAGAGTCTAGTTTAATAATTAGCGTGTTTTTGTATATGATTGTACTTTTATAGAAAGACCGCCGTGTCGATCTTATTGTGAAAAGCGCGCGGTGACGATCCGGCGCTTCCTGTTTGATTCGTGTTTCCGTCAGGCCGATCTCACAGAAGACGTGCATCTGTTAAAAGACACCTCTTACGTAGCTGGATTGCCGGCCTCACTGTGTGATCGCCTCTGACGGCGTTTTTAAGATCATCTCCGATCTGTGTTACTATATGTTTCTCTCTTTCTCTCTATTGTATTCTCTCACATCCGCCGACATACACATCCTCGCCCACGCACCCACACATAGTCGCATTACATATAGTCATTCTGATATCAAGGAGGGCCTGAACGCACCTCGACGCCATTCGGCGCTAAAGCTAAGCTAAGACAAAGAATCCCTTTGTCCTCCCTCGACCTTTGTCCCACGTGTGTTTAAGTCGGCCATCTTTGACCATCTTGACTCTAAGTTACGTGGTCCTTCGACCATTGATTGCAATACACATCGAGGCCCGCCCTCCATTCGGACTCTAAATTCCTTAGGCGACTCCGCCATTTTGAGTTGTAGTCCTGGTGTATATTACATCACCAATTTTGTAGTCAAACCCCCAGGGTTAAGCCGGCCCTCTTAAACTTCGTGAGTCATCGACCCCCCTTTTTCCCTCTCTCTCTCACACACACATACACTTCCCCCCACTCACACACACACACACACGAACACACACACAGCCCTATCAGAAGGATGGCAGTGTGATCAATTGTGCTAAATGTGCTGCGACTGTATTGGATATAGCGGATTGTGTTAAATGAAGAATCATTTGGAACAACTTTGACTTTTATATCTTTTTAATAAACCCCTTTTATACTTAAAGTATTCGAATCTTGTGATTATTGGTGCATATTTATGTGAACACAGTTGGATAACGATAGCCAGTGCTTGAACTCAAACCCTTCATCGTTTATTATATAATCCCTAATATTAACTATTGAGATTATTAATTTAACTTTATCAGATGAGACTGATACTTATAGACTTATTCGTTGGTCCCTGTAACCAGGGTGGTGCCCCTTCTCGAGTATTAATATAGATAGTAGCATTCTTAAATTGACGATTTTATTGTTGTGACTAATTATTTCATTATTCTTGGTTGATAACCTTATCATTATTAATTGATAGCTTGTACTTTCTAAATTGATAATTACTTGTTTTTCATTAGTAGTTGTTATTCATTGATTGATTATTCTTAAAGTTTACATTAATTATTTAATTATTCTTAATCAATAAACTTTATCATTCTCAAATTAGTGATTTAATAATTCTTAATTGTTGAACTTCCTTATTTACTCATTAATGGTTTTATTGTTATTTGATTACTGATCATCTTCAATTAATAATCTAATTATTTTGTTTAATAAATAATCTTTATTGTTTCAATAATCATATTCCATGATTATTGATAATTAGCCAACGTCGAGTCCCCCTACTATTGCACAACATCAGATATCCCATATCCAGCAGAGGTGATTACAGCTGATGTACATGTGATACACAATAAATGCCTGGGTATGTCAGTAAATAAAATAATATCAATAAATATGTAATTTAAATGATTAAGTTGCTATATGAGACAATAACTGATTGTATTTTTCGCTCATCATCAAGACATGTAATACTTCATAATCTTATATAGTTCTTGGTCAATGATATGTCAGTGAAATCTTGTTTTTATTGGTAACTCTTCTGTTTCACACACAGCCTCGAATTCCCACACATCAGGAGTGATTAAACACAACCTTAGAAACAGGAATAAATGGAGTTGAGCCTGTTTCCAGCGTGGCCCAGATATGGATTATACTGAGTCCCTGGAGGATGCTGTGGTCTTCCTGATGTGAGGTTGTAAGAGGGGATTCCAATAAAAGGGAGCCTTCCAGGAAATACATTATTAATATCCCATCTCTCCACCTCGGTTATTTTTAGCCTACGGAATCACAATAGAAAGATGTGGAGCCAAATGATATACAGTGTGGTCCAAAAGTCTGAGACTGCTTCACTGGATATTTGTCAATCAATCAATCAATGTAATTCAATTTGTATAGTCCATAAAAACAAATCACAATTGTCTCATAGGGTTTAATACGTTGCACATACAGACAGTAGTCTTTTAAACAGTATGGAAGCGTTTTCACTGGATATTTTTTAGAGAGCGAGTGGTTGGTTATTATAAATTAATCAAATCTTCTTCCACAGGTCCGAGCTACTTCTAATGCTACCAAACAACATGTTCTGTACTAGCTGCTGCCATCCAACAAGTCAATCTAATGATGCAGTTACAAATAACGGATTGTAGCTAAAAATAGAACAACATGATTAATTAATACAATAATAATAACATAAATGCTGCTTAGTGTCTCAGACCTGATGATCAAACTTAAAAATTGATGTTGCTCTGAGACCATTTCACTTCCCTGTTCTGTTTTCTTCTAACCAGAACTACTAAACAGTATGCATGACCATAACGTTAAAAATCTATATGTGAAACATCTGTAATTCAGGTTATTAACACATATTGAACTGAATCTACTGAGTCAATGTTTTGCTTTTACAATAAGGTGAATATAAAACTCTTGTCTCTTCAGAGAAATTATCAAATCCGCCTGTGGACGGTAAGCGTGTGACAGGAGGGCAGTACATGTGAGTTATAGTATTTGGACAAAAGATTACAGTCCTCTGAATTTACCACGGGATTAATAAAGTATCCATCTATCTATCTATCTATCTATCTATCTATCGACACAACATTGCAGCTTAAGGAAGCTGCTGCATCATCTAGACCTGTGGTATTGTGAGCTAATTAAAGACCCACCTGAGAATTGAACAAATACCAGCTATTCTAAAAGAGAATGAACCTAAGGTCGAGAGTGCCAATTCCCCCAGCACAGGTGTTGCAATCATGGCTTATTGTTGAAAAATGTAATTAAGACTGTTGTCCATTTTATTTCTCAACCCTAAAGGAACGAGTCAGACCATAACAGAGCGAGCGGTGATGTGTAATTAAGCTTTACATGTGCAATATACAGACTTAAATAATGAATAAAAAAAGGCCTCATCCACAAAGCCATTTGAAAATGTAAATCATATCATGACCAGCTTCACATTTTGATTCACACTTTGTTAAATCAATCCCTTTGCATCTCCCCCTCCCCCTTTAAACCACTGATATATCATCTTAGAGGTACCAATATCTCAAATTAAATCCCAGAAAGGTGTATAATATGGGCCCTTAAAAGTCCTGCAACCTGCCAACCTGCTGTTTGTGTTATGGATAGACTTACAATGTAAATTAAAAAAAAACTATATTAACTAAAACATAGCGAGGAACACCGCAATGTAGCAAATTAAGTAATTTAATTTGATGATGCTGTTTGTCGTCTCAGAATATTTAAAATGTCATTAAAGCTAATGAGTGTCCTTTCCCCTTATGCCCTAAAGGTCACACTAAATAAAATGTTAGCTCCACTCATAAAAAGTTTAGAAATGTAGAATAGAGTAATTGAACTAATCCAAACTTCCCACAGTACCCAGAGACTAAAAAGTACTGTTTTTTGAATGATGATTTGCAGAGCCAGCCCCCAGAGAGCCTGAAATTTTGCATAGCAGTGATGCGATTCCGCTAATCACCCCCATGGGGACTATATGATTCAGCTTAAATTACCTCACTGCATATTTTGCAGGGAATAATGCTCTTATTGCGTATACATTTCTCAGCATTAATCCAAGAAGAAGAGGACACCCAAGTTTTTAATAAACCAGAATCTCCATAGTGGTATATGGGATGATACACCCTGAATCCTTCATGACAGGTTCTGATTACGAGCAGTGCTTGGATGTCGATCCACAAAAACCCCCAGTAGTTTTACATTGTCTGATTGGAATCCCACTGTGAGGCATGCACAGTGAAATACAAAGCTATGAAAGAATGGAGTGATATGAAGAAATATGAGGGTGACGAAACCCAAACTGTATTCATTGTTCACTCTCATTTCTGATACAAAGCCCAGCTCCCCTGCCGCCTGCCATGTAAATGAAGGTCATTAGATTTTTTTTGCAGCTCTGTTTGCACCTCCGCACTCAAATCTAATTTTGTCATTGCTCATAGGCTTATCCTACTGTGTGGTAATTTCATTTGATCCCACCCAAACTCAGCACATAGGGCTCATTGTGATGTTGTTCGAGAAGGAGACTTAGAAAGTGAGCGTGGGGGGTGGGAGAGATTTCAGCTGAAGTCGAGGAGCTGAGAGATTGTGGACTAGTGGTGATTCGTTGGATTGAGCTAAAGGACAGAAGATAGAGATGCAGTATAACGAAAGTGTGTGTAGGGAGTTATGGAGTGACTCTTTTTAATGGCAGAGAGCACTGCTTTTGGCACTTTTAGGCAGGCTGCAGTGCCACAGTTGGTGGTATATTTAGATAGTGACTCTCTTACATTCACTCTCAATTCCATTACTCTGCAGCTTTTACGCTCCTCTTCAAGGCCCTATAACCCAACACTGATGCTATAAAAATATACCCAGAAACCAGCAAGAAATTAAAGTGATTCTAGTGAGTACTGTAGTTATACTCGTTTTCCAAAATAAGTCTTCCATGCCTTTTAGATCAGCATGACAATAAAAGGGGGGGTGCATAAATTCTGAAACTATAGCATTCCCACCTTTTCCTAATGCAGGATGTGTTAATGATTCCCTTCATGCTTCAGTGTTGTGTCACTCTCTCTTCTGACCATGCATAACCCCCACCTGTCAGCACAGCTCTGCAAGACTCAGGGCTGAAGAATGAAGGGAGAAGAGAGAGAAAACATAATGAGCAGGTGGACAAGAGAGATTCTGCTAGGGGAACACTGATACAAATGCCACACAATATTTTTGGCAGAGTACATTAGCTGTTGCCTGGATAGGATTCATTGACAAATGCCAGGGGATATGTTGCATTTGTGTCATATCGGCCAGTGCTGTACAAATAGTTACATGCAGTGTGAAAAAGCAGGTCATGTGAACATGCATGATGCAATTCCAAGTCAAAGACAGATCAAGAATATCCAACAGCAACAAAATCTCGCAGTTTGCGAAAATAACTACAGAGTAGAGGCCTGTGTACGAGGATTTCTAACTATGACCACTCACTCCCAGAATGTGTGTGTCCACTCCTAGGCTGCTCTCATCCTGATCACAATGGAGTGTCATTGATTTTGTTTCTTCTCTCATCCTGCAGCGAAACCACAGGCGTTTACTTTCTGAAGTGTCTGATGTTCTGTCCTGTTTTTGACAAAAGAAACAAGACCTTTGAAATAAAATGTTGCTGTTTGTGTCATGGATAGAGCTGGATATAGTAATGATAATAATAATCATAATCATAATAAAATTATGTTAGCATGCAAATATATGCTAATTAGCAAGACAAGGCAACTTTATTTCTTTTATTTCAACATGAAGACAATTCAAAGCGCTTTACATAAAATATATAAGACATCAGGACAGATTGTAAAAGCATAAGACAATACAACAGGAAGCATAACAAATTTGAAAGAGTTCATTAAAAAAATAAAAAGAATAAGAAATAATAAAAAAAGTATTGTACAATGCTTTAATGAACCTTTATGCATTGTCTAGTTGAGAATGGAAGTCCTGCACGGTCTAAAATGGTCATTACTGTCAAGTTGCTGTAATTTGAGTCTGTAAAGCAGATGAAAATGTGTCATTGCAAATCATCTGTGTATAAAGAAAACCATAAAGTAATTGACGGTTGTAATTCTTACCATTTTATAGAATAACAAATACATGTTAACAACATATCATTATGTCAAAGCAAACACTAGAAATTAAAGGTTAAGTGTGTAGGATTGTGGGGGATTTGTTGACAGAAATTGAATATAGTAATCATAATGATGTTTTTATTAATGCTAAATAAAATAAGAATTGTTAAGATTTTGTGTATGTTTGAATAATCATTTAAAGCCTGGATTTTCTTTCACAGAGCTCACCATGCATGTTTCCACATTAGCCTGAACGTACAAACCAAACCCTGGCTAAGACCCTCCGTCTAATCCAGGGGTGGGCAATTCATTTTCTCGAGGGGCCACATGAGAAACATGGACAGTTGTGGAGGGCCGGACCAATTAGCTGAACTCAATTCTACTCATAATAATTTGATAAGCTTCTACAGCTAAGAGAAAATGTTATGGTTAGGCAATGAAAAAGTGAGGCAGGCAAAGTAATAACGCCAATAATATATCACACTTTAATCAACATTTACAAGAACAGTTGTGAACAAAATATGCAATTTTTTTGCAGTATTCCAAAGATCAGCTTTAAATTAACTGTATACAAAGTGCTATTACTATTTGCATATAGTCTTATCACCCCATTGGCTGGTTGTTGTTTTTTTCTCTTGTTAAGTGAGAGAAATCTAGTCTGTTTTGGGCTTGAACAAGTGCACTGAAGTCAGGTTGAATATCTGAGGTGGATATCTGAAGGACAGCTGACAGGTGATCATCAGTGAGAGAGGATCTGTATCTGGATTCGTTAAACTTCATCACAGAAAATGTTTGTTCATACAGTGCCTTGCATAAGTATTCACCCCCTTTGGACTTTTCTACATTTTGTCATGGTATAACCACAGATTAAAATTTATTTCATCGTGAGTTTATGTAATGGACCAACACAAAATAGTGCATCATTTGGAAGTGGGGGGAAATATTACATGGATTTCACAATTATTTACAAATAAAAATCTGAAAAGTGTTGAGTGCATATGTATTCACCCCCTTTACTGTGAAACCCCTAACAAAGATCTGGTGCGACCAATTGCATTCACAAGTCACATTTGCAAGTCACATAATTAGTAAATAGGGTCCACCTGTCTGCAATTTAATCTCAGTATAAATACACCTGTTCTGTGACGGACTCAGAGTTTGTTGGAGATCATTACTGAACAAACAGCATCATGAAGACCAAGGAGCTCACCAAACAGGTCAGGGATAAAGTTGTGGAGAAATATGAAGCAGGGTTAGGTTATAAAATAATATCCAGAGCTTTGAACATCTCTCTGAGAACCATAACATCCATCATAAGAAAATGGAAAGAATATGGCACAACCGCAAACCTACCAAGAGGAGGCCGTCCACCCAAACTGAAGAGTCGGACAAGGAGAAAATTAATCAGAGAAGCAACCAGGAGGCCCATGGTTACTCTGGAGGAGTTGCAGAGATCCACAGCTGAGGTGGGAGAATCTGTCCACAGGACAACTATTAGTCGTCTACTCCACAAATCTGGCCTTTATGGAAGAGTGGCAAGAAGAAAGCCATTGTTGAAAGGGATCCATAAAAAATCCTGTTTGGAGTTTGCCAGAAGCCATGTGGGAGACACAGCAAACATGTGGAAGAAGGTGCTCTGGTCAGATGAGACCAAAATTGAACTTTTTGGCCTCAATGCAAAACGCTATGTGTGGCGAAAACCCAACACTGCCCATCACCCTGAGCACACCATCCCAACAGTGAAACATGGTGGTGGTAGCATCATGCTGTGGGGATGCTTCTCTTCAGCAGGTACAGGGAAACTGGTCAGAATAGAGGGAAAGATGGATGGAGCCAAATACAGGGAAATCCTTGAAGAAAATCTGATGCAGTCTGCAAAAGACTTGAGACTGGGGCGGAGGTTCATCTTCCAGCAGGACAATGACCCTAAACATACAGCCAGAGCTACAAAGGAATGGTTTGGATTAAAGAATGTTAATGTCTTAAAATGGCCCAGTCAAAGCCCAGACCTCAATCCAATAGAGAATCTATGGCAAGACTTGAAGATTGCGGTTCACAGACGGTCTCCATCCAATCTGACTGAGCTTCATCTTTTTTGCCAAGAAGAATGGACAAACCTTTCCATCTCTAGATGTGCAAAGCTGGTAGAGACATACCCCAAAAGACTTGCAGCTGTAATTGCAGCGAAAGGGGGTTCTACCAAGTATTGACACAGGGGGGTGAATACTTATGCACCCAACAGATGTCAACTTTTTTGTTCTCATTATTGTTTGTGTCACAATAAAATGTATTTTGCACCTCCAAAGTACTATGCATGTTTTGTTGATCAAACGGGAAAAAGTTTATTTAAGTCTACTTGAATTCCAGTTAGTAACAGTACATAATGGGAAAAAGTCCAAGGGGGGTGAATACTTATGCAAGGCACTGTATATGTCAGTAGATCCAAAGAGAACCAACATCTTCTGAGCATGCCTCCTGAACTCTTGGATGTCCTTGTCTTTTTTTTCACAAAACTCTCCAATCTCTGCTCTCAGGTCCCATACTGTTTTAAGCACTTTGCCCAGACTGAGCCATCTGGCAGCTGCGTGGTAGCCTATGTCCCCTTGTTCAGTCTCATGCTCCTCCAAAAGTGCAACAAACTGTCTGAGATTCAATGCTCTTGCCCTGATAAAGTTAACTAATTTAGTTACAACATCAGTAACATGATTCATTTTGAGCACTGACTTACACAATACCTCCTGATGTATAATACACAGGGTTCATACACATTTTGACCAATGGATTTCCATGACTTTCAATAACTTTAATCCAACTTTCCATGACCAAACATTTTGTGAGATCTCAGTGTATACATGCAAAAGAGACTAAATTTAGTATTTAAGCTAACAATGAGAATTTCAAAGCATACAGTATACCTTGAATTACACAAATGAAAGACACAATAGTTTGATAGACGTCTGTTGTAACCCATGGCATGTACTTTTCCATTTGTAGCCAAGCATGGCGAAATCTACACCTGCCTGGCGTCGTGCATTATCTCGCCTGCTTCCCCACCGAACATTTCAATTAGTACGAGATAGTATGCCTGCTTATATTTTGAGCGTATTTCTTTAAAAGCATATGAATTAATTAAAACTCAGCGTAAATTAACGACATGAAAATATGAATATAAATAATTTCCATGACTTCTCCAAAACTTTTGGGATTACATTTTTTTCAAGCACTTTTCCAGGACTGGAAATAAACATTAAACAATTCCATGACTTTTCCAGGTTTTTCATGACGTGGGTTAATTTCCCTCACTTTATCTTGCATCCGCTTCAAAAGTCCGACATTTTCCCCTTTCAGATTTGAACAACCATCGGTTGTAACACCTGCCAGTTTGTCCCATTTGAGTCCCAGCTTGTCCAAGCATGCAGTTACCTCCTTGAACACAACACTCCCAGTCGTTGTCCCTTTTATTGACCGCGATGCTGCCAGCTCCTCAGTAAAGTCAAAGTCTTTCGTCATTCAACGTACAAAGATGAGTAACTGGGCTTGTCTCATCCAGCGCCAAGGATAAAAAGTCAAAATCGACTACTTTCTTTGGCAGCTGAAGCTCGAGATTTCCCGCGATGTCCTCGATCCTTCTCGTTACGGTTCGTCCGTAAAAGTCTCTCCGTGCTTTGTCTCGTAATGCCGGTTCAAATAGTAATCCTTAAAAACAGCGATCTTTTCTCAGCGAACTAAGCACACGGCTTTCCCTTTGACTTCAGTAAATAAATACTTAGCAGTCCATGTCTCGTTAAAAACTCAATCTTTCTTGTCTTAACGTGGGCTGACATTTTTGTGGACTTTAACAGCCAAAGGCCTCTGTATGCTTCTCCGAGTCCGTTGCGGACTGACGGACGGATGGAGCGGACGGACCCTTTTTGATTTATAGTTCTACGAGCCTTTTTGTTGTGAAAACAATTCACCGCCAGAACAGTAGATGGCGCAACGGAAGTCGAGCTTAGAGAAGCCTACCTCATGAGGTATATAGAAGAAGTCCACGCTGGTTTATTTACGTCCTCCCGGCTCCTCACACACAGTGAACGATGGCAACTAACAGAAAAAGGATGTTGATGAAGCGACAGTTTTTGCTGAGATAAAGTGACACCCAGCGGGTCAAAATGCTTATGTTATCGTGTCTTAACGCAGCGGTTCCCCGGTCTTGTTTCCAAACTGCGTTGCTAATTCAACAGCTGCAACAGCTTGAAGCTACACGGAGGCAGCTAGCTTCCCCCCAGCTTCCACACACAGTCAGCAGGGACACCGGATACTAACTACTACCAAGTGTTTGCTTCTAACCTGATGGTGTTTGAGAAATGACAGCCATGGGATTAAAGTCAGCGGGTTTTTGAGCTGTTCCAACCGCAGTTAGCATGGTGGCTAGCCCGCTAGCCCCGTTATGAAAGTTCGTTATAACCGTATGTGACAGTACACACATGCCGTAAGTGCTCTAACCAGCCACCGTCAGCCGGACAACACCGCTGGCTTAACACACTTGTCACATTAATCATAGAGTCGTAGTTGTGATTTTGGTTTATTGTGATGTAGGGAATGGAACCGCTGTGATTAGCGGACCAATCACAGCCAAGGGCTATCCGTGGGCTCTCCGCTATTTCGACGTGTAGTTAGAAAAATGAGAGCTGCACGAAAAGCTCTCCGAGGAGCCGCGGAGAGGCCTGCATGATGTTCACTTATTTACGTGTGATTCCTAATATTCCGTTGACCTCACACGGGGCGGTCACAGACAGCCAAAGGGCCGGATGCGGCCCGGGGGCCGTACAATGCCCAGGTCTGGTCTAATCTAATGTCACTGAAGGCCATTCAAATTCTCTCACATGCTTAGAGGAGAAGGGTGAGGCTGAGGGGGTTCAGCTGATTGAAACAATTTCCAACTTTTTAATAATTGTGAGAAAGAGTTAAGAAAGTATTTTCTTTTAGGTTGTGCTTTCTGCTCGTCCTCTACGGATATCTATTCCATTGTGTACCCATGTAAGGTGATAAAAGTGTGTATTCAAATTGTTCTGTTTTTTTTTCAATTGCAGGTACAATGTGGATACCAGGAGCTCCAACCTTTCAAAACACGTAAGCAGTCTTGTCAATGACCCAGCATTGAGGCCCAAAAGAGACAGGAATCAATAAAAATAAGTTACTGTAATTTAAATAATTTGACTTGTCGTTGCAGGTATGGCAGAAAACACTGAAAACAAATGCGTTTGATTTAAGTAAAGTCGTCCAAGTGCCTCCTGCTGTAGTGTCTCGTGGTCATGATGCCATAAGCCGCCATTATACAATTGCTTTACCTGCTTGTCCTGCTATGATAAGTCAAAATGTCTTATTTTTTTTCCTCATGGCTGGCTAAGGATGTGTGTGTTTGACATCAAGACTGAAATGGGGAGGATTGTGGGGTTGCAGCTCTATTACCCAAAACTCCGAAAGCTCAACACAATGAGCACCAACCATTCATCTAGTTACCTAACTGCAAATTACTTTCAAAGTACACTAGAATACAAAATCAACAGGATTTGGGTTTTAATTTATTTTTAATTTATAAAATAGTAAGAATACTTAATTTTATCGCACCATTGATAAAAGTAATGTTTCATAATGAAACTATTTTACCTCAGCTCAGAACAACTCACTGTGCTGAGCAGCAAAGACAGTGATTCCATCCCCATTTTAAATGTGGAAAGTTGCTCAGCCTTTATTATTTATTATCTTGTTAAACGGAAAGAATAATTAATGTGTTCTTTTAATATCAGCTTGAAGTTTTTTGATTGTGTCTTTCCAGTGTTTCCTCTAACATGTGTTTGCGTTTCTTTCCTGCCTCCCTGCCTGGATGAGCAGAAGGTAGGCTGACATCACGTTGCATACCTTTATTTACATTCGCTTCGTTTACCGACGGACATTTTCCAGTGTTGGTTAAGGCAGGGGTTTTCAACCAGGGGTCCGTGGCCCCCTGGTGGTCCGCGACGGCATTGCTGGGGGTCCGCGAAATTTGCTTTGATATTTCAACACATTTACAGATTACTCTTGAATATCATGAAAAATATTTAAAATAAGAAAAATATGTCTAAAATAATATAAAGGTGATGAGGGGAACCTTGAAACCGGCTTAGGGCTAGAAACTGCCAATACTAAAGGTAGATGTAGAAGAGTGGTTGAGCTAGGTAGAAAAACTCTCAGGAGGTCTTGGAGATGTAGTTTGTATGATGGACATTTTAATTTTTCCTAAAAAGAAGTCCCAAAAGGGCAGAATTAATAATGAAAATATTAAATAAAACAAAAGAGCGAAAACAAATACTTTGTAATAAGAAAAATAAATTGGCATAATAGCCAAAACAATTAATTGCAATAACAGTCAACTTTACCACGTTCGCTGGTTGAGAAACAATTTCTTAGGAGAGCTCTAGACACACACACACACACACACACACACACAGAATACTACTGACGCAGTAGGTGGGATTTGCTGCTGGTGATCATGAGGTTAAATTTAAGTAGCCCTCAATTGTTTGTGTGATATTGTATGATTATCATTTGTGACATATTCTGCATTACTTTGTCATCTTCCCTATTCAGTTGTAGCCCCAGTTTATGTTGATTGTTATTGATCACCATTACTTTAACGTTCTCTCAACATGTCAGCTACATGTCTGTACATTTAAGTCATGAACGTTAGATATTGACGTACATATGGTTCTGAGATGCACAACTACAAACTGCATTTTAATTTTGTTTTCAATTCTTAAGCACTGAAAAGCAACCGTTTTTTTGTATTTTACAAATTTTTCTAGATTTTTTTGAGGTTTTTAAATGAAACCAACATGGAAAACCAAATGTTAAAACTTCCTTCTATCCACTTGCACGCACGCACACACACACATAAACACACACACGTAGGCACGCGCGCGCAGGCACAGCAGTGGGCCGCGGATTACTTTCTAGTCAGAATGGTGGTCCCTGGGACAAAAGCAGTTGAAAACCCCTGGGTTAAGGTGTTATCGCCATGTTACACAAACCGCTGAGTGACCTTTAAAGGGGACATATTATGCCCATTTTACCACAGTTGATATGTTCCTTAGGGGTCTTAATGAAATGTCTGTAACATATTTTGGTCAAAATACCACAAGGATCATTTGAAACAGCACCTTTTTACCCTGTCTAAAACATCCCTCCTAAGATTGACCTGTTTTGAGTGCCCTGTCCCCCTCAGCCCCGGTGAGCCTGGCTGCGAGAGCCCCAGCTCCCCAGCGCAGCCCCGCAGTGGGAGCAGTGGGAGCTTGAGCTGGCGCAGCAGCATCCTTCCACACTGTTGAGTCAATGTTTAGAGGTGTCCCGGGGGTCCCTTGTCTATGCGGCCACTTAAATGTCTGACGGGTAGCAGCTCGCGAGCTAACGCTAGCCAGGCTCCACCGTCACGGTTAGCTCACGAGCTAGCGTTAGCTCGCTCGAGACTCCCTACATGGGCATGGTGTGACTATTCATTTAAGAAGGTAGTGATATTTTGATTGATTGTACATGTGTTGAGTGGCGGAGAAATGTCTTGTATCTGCAACAAGTCCCTGAGAGTTCGAGTTCTGAGTGTTTATCATTACATTATATTACATGTCATTTAGCTGACGCTTTTCTCCAAAGCGACTTACATTTTTAGAACACTCAGCATTTATGAGGGGCCATGTTAGGGATTCAGTATCTTGCCAAGAACACTTAGGCATGCAGATGGGATACAGTGGGATTCGAACCAGCAACCTTCTTGTTGCAGAACACCCCCTCTATCCCCTAGGCCACGCTCTATCATAACAGGAATGTCGGAGGCTGTGGAAGAATGATTGTTTAAAGTGGTAGAGGAAGAGCAGGGGGTGACAGGCAGGGGCGTTGATAGGATCATGAGACATCGGGGGCTTAGCCCAGGGGCGAACATTGACTAAGGGGGGTCCGGGGGGGTTGCCCCCCCGGAGAAAATTTTGCACGTCAGTTAGTTAAATCCATCAATCTGGTGCAGTAGAATAGTTAAAATAAAAATGTCAGTCCTCAAATGCCTGCTGATTGGATGCAGACCATTGGGTGTGGGTGTGTACATATACAGGGTACAGGCTGTGCCAACTATTCTCCCCTTATTGTGATAAACCGTGTTTAAAAAAAAATATATATTGGCAGCTTTATCGAACAGTTTGTCTTTAATAAACATCCAAGAGACAAAAGGTACATTGGAATAGAAAATTAAATGCAGTCTACATATTTGTGTTATCTCGTATATGCCTATGAAAAACAATGAATCAATTAACTGATTGGCTCTCAAAGTCCTGCCTGACACTCAACATCAGTAAAACAGCATGCATGTACTTTTAAAATAGAACAAATGGAAATCAGCCTGATATTATTGTTAATGGAGAAAAGATCCAGCCTGCTTCACATTTTAAATATTTAGGAATAACTGTGGACTCACAGCTCTCCTTCAAGAAACATGTGAAGCAGGTGAGTAATACAGTCAAATTCAATTTAAGGAATTATAGGTACATTAGGAACCAGCTCCCTCTAGATGCAGCACAACTTTACATGCAATCAGTCTTTTTATACATCTCATACTGCTGATCACAAACCGGAAAAACAACAGTTGCTCCACTGTGAACACTTAACTAACAAACACTCATGGTACTGGACAAAAAGCCATTAAGATATCACCTGACCACTGTACAATAATTTTAAAGTAACAACCTCATGACCTTTGACAGTTTTGTGTTTCTTGCTGTTTTAGCAAATATGAAACCTACTTGTTTGCTAAGGCTTTGGAAAAGCAACAGTACAATATGTTCTATTTTCTCTGGTGAGGAAGCAGCAGGGTGTGGCGCCTTGATTTAAGTTTGGCGAATCGGTCGATCACTTTGTCATCATTGATGCCTCCCACCAACTCTCTCTCAATTGACATCACTGCCAGATCATTGAGTCTTTCCTGGCCCATGGTGCGCCGGAGCCAAGTGTGTAGCCGGCGAAGAGCACTGAATGACCTCTCACAGCTGCAGCTACTGACTGGGATGGTAAGGGCCACCTGCAAGACCGCCTTCAATGATGGGAACATCATGGGATCTAGAAGCTTAAACACACTCAGAATGTCCGGGATGGCTTCTGGCCCCTTCCTGCTTAAAAAGCTTTTCGCCACCAAGACCTCTTCTGAGGCTAGCTGGATGTTGTAATGCGAGGCTAGTTTGTCGAGGGACTGCATGCACAGAAAGGTGTTGGAGGCAGGGTGACATGCTTGGATGCCAATCATGACATCGCTCCCAACACTGGAAAAACGATTCTCCAGCTCACTGGTCATTCGATCAATGCAGGGGTAGAAGAGCCTTTGCTTGAGATGCTCTGATGATTCTTCAAGCAGGTCTGAGCTGGACCCACATGACACCTCCACAACATAGTCTTCCATCCTCTTCTGTTTCCTTCTGGGACCGAGAGAGGGCTCCTCGATGTTGTTCTCTTGGCAAATATTCTTTGCCATGGAATAGATATCTTCAGCCACCTGTGATGTTCGCTGGCTGACCAAGGTCTCATTTACACCACTTTTGTATTGAATTGCATGCGCCAGGTCGACAGTTTCTTTTTGAAGAAACTTGTGGAACCCCTCAGTGATGCCCAGCAACTGTTTGAACATAGCCAACATGTAGACCAGGGACAGTTTGCATAACTTGGAATGCAGACCTATCGCTGTTGGCGTGTTGATTATCTGAAGCGTTTTTACTACTGCAGGAAAATTCTTCAGCAGGGCCTTGACTGAGTTCAACTGGCATGACCATCGGGTTGTTGATATTTGCACAAGCTCTTCCTGCACGATGTTGAGCTCTCTCTGAACAGCAGCAAACTGATCGTGGTTGATTATAGACACACTAAAAAATGCGTAGAGGTTCTCCAGCAGATCAAAAAAATCTCTTGCTTCAGGAATCGCCTTGCAGGTGTGGCAAAGGACAAGGTTCAGTTCATGTGCATAACAATGCACATAGACAGCCTCTGGGTGTTTTTCCCTGAAACGGGCTTGAACCCCTCGAATTGATCCACTCATAACCGCCGCACCGTCATAAGTTTGTGCCACAACTTTCAGGTTAGCAATATTGTTTGACACGAGAACCTGCTCCACCGCGTTTGTAATTGCTTCGGCACCATAGCCATCCAGTTTGTTCAAGCTCAGAAATCGCTCCTTGATGTTACCCTCTGGTGCAACATAACGCACACACACAGAGAGTTGTTCTGTGTGCCCATCCTTAGCCTCGTCTGCCATTACTGCATACATGGTTGATTCTTGCACTTCTTGAATTATCTGGGCTGTGACCTCGGTAGAGCAGCATTTTATCAATTCAATTTGGGAAGAAGGTGAGAGGTATGTTGTATTGGCTGGAGTTTCGTATCTCTGCAGGAAAGGGTCGAATTTCTTCAGCATGTTCATGCATTCAAGGAAGTTCCCTCGGTTGGGGCTGTCCTCCTTTTCGTTTTGGCCACGAAAAGCAAGGCCCTGTTTGGCCAGAAAGGTAGTTACTGACAAAATGCGTTGGAGATACTGCCTTCTTTCAGTTATCTCCACTACACTTGCAGTTTGTAGCTGCTCAGTTATGTCCGCATGGACCTTGGTGGCTTTAAAGCTTGTCCATGCCACCATTGAGGCCTTGTGCAGTGAAGTTTTTTCATGGTCCCTAAAGGAATCTAGAGCCCTCTTCCAGTTTGTGTAGCCTGTGCAGGCCAGACCATCTTTGTTCTGCCTACCTAGCTGATTGCTGAACAATCTACAACAAAAGCAGAACGCTGAATTTTGGCTTACTGAATATTCTAGCCAGTTAAAAGCGTCGTACCAGCCCTTCTGGAAGCACCTCTTTTGAAGTCCAAACTGTCTAAAGGGGAACTGGATATCTTTAACTTGTTTAGGACCTGTTTCTGTGTTTCCTAAATCTGTCATTCCTGTCTTTTCCTGATTTGGGCAAGGTCCAGGGTCCTCCACTCCCTCTCTGTCGTCTTCAACTGCCTGTCCTTTCTCTGTGTGTGTTTCTGTTTCTGCCTCAAACTCACTCTCCCTGCTTGATTGTATTATCTGAAATATACACAAGATACACTACTTACTATAGTGTTGTTGTGTCATTGTTCAGACTTTACAATCAAATTCTCTTTTTCTCACTCACCTCCACCTCACTTGCTCGTCCTGCCCTTTCATCATCATCGAGCTCTCCTTCTCCCTCTCTCTCTTTACTCTGAACATACCAGAGTGAACAATAAAGATATCTTATCAAAGTGATTTGTCTCGTCAAAATGGCATTTCTGAACTAAACAGCAATGATTATTATATCACTCTAAATAAACTCATCTCTTGCACTTCTGTATATTTCTAACATAAGCCTACATTTTCTCACTGCTCTCAACTTACTTTTCTTATTTTCTGGGGCTGCCCAAAAAAGTGACGAATGTCACTTCCACCTTTCCTCTTGCTCATGATGACACTAACTGTGAATGAAAGTTAACTGTTATTAAACTGCTTGAAATTATTTTATCATAATACATTTCAACATTAACTGACACTTTCCTGAAACTCCATGTGGAATTGACAAATATACTTTAATACACACTTAGATAGAGGGTCGTTTATCTATTCATTTATTACAATTTTGGCTTTGCTTAAAAGTATAGTCCAATGCTTTTTACATTTACCCACACCAGTTAATTTCAATCTTATTTTATTTTAAAGTGAAAATTTCCAAATACTAGTAAATGATTTTGAACTACTGTTCTGCACCACAATTAGTTTTTGCTGTAGACGCTTGGTGGTTAAAAACTGCATTGCATGTGTGATTTGTGTTTTTTGACCCTCCTGTGTTACCTTAGTTTAGTTTGAGCAAGAGAGCACAGCATGTCAGTTAATTCTCATCTTTGTTGTCCTGAGAGAGTCTCAGTCCCTGAGTATTTATGTTTAAAGGAGCTAAATCACTTTTGTGGCATAGCAAGTATGTTTGTTAATTTTCTGAATGTTTAATTGTAGCTTAAATTCGGCGATGCTAATCGCGGCAGCATTGTACATTGAGAATGCATTGTAAGTTAGCATTGAAGCTAGCGGGACCTAAAAGCCTTTTTCACAAACACACAAACACACACACACACACACACCGCCTTTCATCACCCTCACACTCAATGAATTCCTGCTTGTCTTTGTTTTGTGTCTGTTTTCCTTTTTTTGTTGCATAAAATCTAGGCTAGCTTTTCATGTAGGCTAACTAAACCACATAACGGTGGTTGTCATGTCTCTCTGCTTTTTTGTCTTTTACTTAATCAGTTGCTAAAAAAGAGAGCATCAGTCCTAGCTTATCTTGCCTTACCTGGCTTGGTTTGTTATAGCATCATCAGATACAGTATGGTATTTCACCGCAAATTAGCATACAACTTTCACAGCTTTCCTCACTTAGAGATGGTTGCTATCTATGCCAACGCAATGTGGATATGCTGCCCGTTCTATGGCCAGGGGAGAAACTGGAGCAATTCATCTAAATTTTCTAAAACATACATGACTGCTTTGGAAAAACGTTTGCTTTATAATCAGCGAATGTTATCGCGGGGCTATAATTAAAAAAAAAAAAAATAAATAAAAAAAAAAAAAAAAAAAAAAATTGATGCGAAATTGATCCGGGGCTATTCATAAAACATCCGGGGCTAAAGCCCCGGACGCCCAGGGCTAACGACGCCCCTGGTGACAGGTGATGTAGATAGTCATACCAGGCTCATGTCTTAGGTCGGAGGGGAGGGGGGGCACACGCTGCCCTGCAGGTTCCCATAGTACGCCCCGGTGGAGTGGTGGTTGGCGTAGCCGCCAGTGGTGTGCACGGCCAGTGGGGCCCGCAAGGCTTTTAGGTCCTGCCCGGGGAAGGAGAAGGCGCTGTTGATGCAGGACAGAGAGTCCTCTTGTATATAAATCTACATTGAGTAAAAACTTAGGTGATTGTGGAGAGAAAATTACCCATATACCTATATATTATATATATATATATATATATAAAAATATATATATACAACAAAATGACAACACACATCAGACACTTACTCAATATTTGGCTATTTACAGGAGACCAGATGTTTAGAGATCAGATTACTTGGGCTCATTATTACTGCATGCGTGTCATGACTTCCTGTCCGATTTTCTTGAATCATGTTCAGCTATAAACACGATTTATTCTTGAAATGAATCACTAAGCAAAAACGGCAGTAGGCCTATGGCATTTTAAGCTCTAGTGTCACCATTTAGAATATGGGATCAACAAATGTGTCTCAATGATTGTTTAAATAAATAACTGTTAAAAACTCTGGCTGCATCTGGCTGCAGATTCATGGAGCAGCATGTTGCGATGCTCTGGCACCATTGAGAAACTTCCTCGCCATGCCCATTTGTTGAGTTCTTGTCATAATACTGTCCTGCGATTGGCTCAGCTGGCTCAGAGCATTGATACCAGGCTGAAAGTGTTATGGATGGAGTGAAGGGCGTTTTACTGTATTTTCCATCTCACTCAGCCTGTTTGCACTTTGTGCTGCTGCACCTAAGTGAACCAGAATAGCAGGTGCACAAACTAGAAGACGACTTTACTCTTGTTGTTGCACTTGTGAGATTATATTGGGCCCATGAAACATGTGAAGAGACAAAAGCATCATATGGAAGTGGAACAATGAATAGACTATATGAAAGAAGGTTTTCCTCACTGTTCTCTGTTGTTTGCAGTTTGAATGGTGCTCTTTGTATATGTCACGTTGTTGCAACCTCTTCTTCTGCAGTGGTTTAATGGCACCCACATAAGCAAGTGGCTCAACCACCTTTTTATCTTGATTCATCCAAGTGTTAATGTTCACATAACTATATCCATTAGAAATGTGCCTTGATTCATGTTCTACTGCTCCTAATCTGGTACTTTAGTTAAATGTAAGTAGGCATCTGAGTCTGTAAAGGGAGTGTGTAAGTAAGTGAGAGTGAATGCAGGACAAAAAGTGATTTAGATACGTAATGGAAATCTGGAAATACAAGAAGCTGGAACACCATATTTGTCTTTGTGTATTTAATAAAGATCTTTCCGCAGAAAGGATAAACACAGAGAGTCACAAGGATCTCAGAGTGAAGATGCAGGACAGTCAAATGCAAGGATCTTATATAGGAGGACTAAGGCTATCTCTCAGAACCAGTTCTGACTGGTTCTGTAGGCACAGGAATGTAGAGGAATCTAAACACAGAAAACTGATTTACATATGTTTCTTTTGGAGATAAACAGACATACATTCAGTTCTTTGGCGAGTAAGTAATCGATAAAGAAGGGTCTGACAGTTTTAAGTTCATACACAAACCATAAAACAGTCCAGGTCATAAAGTATTGGGACAGTTTTGTAGAAAGGTCATAAAGTATCTAGACAGGTTATATATGTATCTAGATACAGATCATAAAACTTACTTTTCAACTATAACATAGTTTTCAACCATACTTAGTTGATTTTCCCATTACAGATGTCACAAAATTCCCCCCGTTGGTTGTGCATAGTTTAGTATGACAAGTGTGACAAGAGCCATATCAAGACAGTTACATCTATAAAATCAGAATGCAAATGAAGACCGAGACTTCTCATTTAAGGACCATGTGAATAATGAAAATATCACAATGAGCTTTCCAGTCATAGTAATTATGTACTGTTAATGTAATAATGTAATGTAGGAGTGGTTAGTAGAGATGTGGAAATGCATATGTGCCACTCATCTGTATTGTGTATTAATCACTCACTCTTCTCCTCTGTTAAGGACTTTCTGGGTCAGATGTTCTGTACGTTGGGGGAGATCATCGGCTCGACTGGAAGCAGGCCTGAAAGGACGCTCTCGTAAGTACAGCCTTCTCCAGATATCAGAGGAGCGCTCAGGGTTCTCTCTGAGGCCTGTGTGGAAATGTGATCTCAAAACAATACAGGAACAACATATGCATGTTTGCTGTTTGTGTTAACATTCCTGATGATTGCCTGGTCTTACATTGACATGGTTGAATCTCTGGATGTGAAACATGAAGTGAAAAATAAGTCTAAAGTCTGGGTCTACAGTCAAATGATTGTTGGCAATAGTTGAAATGAATACACAACGGCTTCATTGATGTATCATTACATCTTGTTATCACAAAATGCTCTCTTGGTGCGTGACACTGTTTTTTCAGTCAGATATTTGGAAAGAGTGATCTGGAAAAAATATCTGGAGGTCATTGTATGTTTCAAAGTAGCCATGCTGTAAATACTATCCCTCACAGCACTGTTTTTGAATTGTAAAGCTGTGCACATGTCATGTTTCCCATGTTTACAGCACATGTCAGCAATGTTATCACACTCACCTCTCACAGGTGCACATCCCTGCTTCTGTACCTCCACTACTTCTACTCTCTACAGCACGTCAGCCATTTGACAGTGGCAGCATTGATCTCAAATCAAATGCTATGTTGCAAAGCAGACCCCATTATTGAATATACATCGTGATAAGAATGAAAATAATAATAATAATAATAATAATAATAATGAGGGTTGAGGTCGTGTCACCCCCCAGCAGCTAACAGGACCTTATCAGAAGATCTGAAGCTACAGGCTGGTGACGTTCTATTTAGGAGATGGTTATGCAGTGCCGTAACGTTCAGAGCAACATTTTAAAATCAGTTCTAAACATCACATCCACGCCAGTGGAGCGAAGCTAAAATAAGGAAGATAAGACAATGCTTTTGTGATTTAGTTAAAAGTCTGACTGCTGCAGTTTGAACACCCTAAAGCTGTGAAAGGGACAACTGTTATTTATTCAGGTAGACTGCGGATAATCCAGTTTGATCTGAAATTCTGAAATGTATCGTAAACTATAGTTTCTTCTCTTTAGGACGCTGAATAATACAGAAGGTGGTGTAGTCATGCTTCTCCAACCTGTAAATCAGTATTCCATCTGCAGATGTTAGTGTTGTCAATCACATTGATGTTGAGAGAAATGGTGACACACCTGTCTCTTCAGTATCTCTTCATTTCCTCAGGCTGTTTCGTTAGCTTGTGCATGGCTGCCTGTCGGTCTGTTAGTGATTACTGTGAAATGCTCATTTGGGAGTCACTGTGGACATTATTATGGACACTGATGGCGCTGCTTGCTGAAGGTAATAGAGTATACCTTGACCTGGACCTCATCACTTCCTCTCACAATCAGGAGGTCAGGAGGCTTTCGCCTACAGGAGTGCTGGGAAATTTACAGACAGCCCCCAGCTCCTGTAGATGTCATTAAGGTGTCCTTGAGCGAGGGCTTTTACCCTTCAACGGGTGCTCCTCATTGGCCAGCAGTGAGAAGCTGTGGTTGCACTGGGAAGCTCTTAAGTGTAAGTATAGGCTTCTTCCATCCCACATCCTGCAAAATATGAAATATTAAAAATGACCTACTGCCATTTAAGGAATTGCATTTTACGGCACTACAGTGAAACAGTAAGAATACAGGAAATATGATCCAAAGCTGATGAAATTCTGTGTGTCACCGACCTTTGAGCAATCTGTCAGCATCACTGGGACTGACAAAATGGCAGCTTCTCTTCCCCTTAGAGAGGCCAGAGGAGCGAGTGGTGTGTTTGCCTGACGGAGACAGCATGAAACACGATGAAGACACTATTTTTCCAAGCCTCTGGTTTATGTGTTTGGAGAGCTTAGAGGGCTTCAACATTTTCTGTCTATAATTAGACAGTCACAGTGATGGGCTGAGCTACTACATGTGCAATTTGTTGTGTTTGTGTATTTGAAGGGTGATGATGTAGCGTTTCAGATATTATCTCATCGAAGAAAAGCAGAAAAGGAACAGAGATATTTTCTTGTCACGTGTTTTTGTTTCATTTATTTGGTTGTAAATGAAGACCAAATTGGAATTAAATCCTATGTCGCACTGGACATGTTCAGACTATTAAAATAGTTGACTGCTGAAAACCATGAATAACATCGACGGCTAAAGAAAAAGTCATCAAGCATTTCATTATCAACCGCCTATAAATCATCGGTCGAGTCTGAGACTTTTCGATGGAGAGGCTACTCCTGCATTATCATTTATCTTTGTTGAAGCCTGCGGGAGCATTTCCTGAATCAGACAGCTTGTCAGTGAGAGGCGTGGGTGGTGTTAGAATGAAGGGAAGTGTGTCTCATTACACAGGATTCCAACCTGCATGGAAGTCACACTCGCTGGGTAAACAGCCAGATATACATCGTGAAAGTACAGAGATCACATCATACCCAGAGTACATCTGATGGACAGACACATGCACGAGTTGGATTAGTTGAATGTTGGTTTAAAAAAGTGACATTATGTCACAGTACAATACTAAATTTAAAGGGAACACTGTCACACGATGGGTGAGAACTTCTCAGCCACTTGCCAACATTTAAATAATACCATCTCTATTGGAGCTATATGTCATGAGTTTGAGTTTACAAATCAAGATAAATGTAAAGCCTTTGTAACCGGGATTACTACTTCTTTTAAACATCTCAAAATTAGAAGAGAGAGAATATCTTTATCTCAAAGTTATTAGACACAGACAGATATCTTAAACAAGGTTAACAATTGTTGCCATTTGAGAAGACAAAACATTGATAACACTACCTGATTAAATGCACTTTAAGGTAGAGTCTTTGGAATATAACAAAGAATAATACCAGGATCACACGTGAAGATTTAACATTTAAAATGGACAATGTGTGAGATCAGGTGATCAATTTTGATTGTGAATGATTGTAGAGTCACAAGTATTGGTCATGACTTTCTCAATAAGGATAAAGTCCTGATGTTAAGTTCTGAGTCAAGTCGCAGGTAAAAACTAACAAGTCCCAAGTTGGTCTAACTTCTAAACCCCTGCTTCTTGTCGTAAATGAGTCAGTATGTGTCCTCAGACAGAAAATGTCAGGGGTGTAGTAAACTTAATATCCATCTCTCTTTGAGATGCACTGTTGCTCAAAAAGAGGAAACCCTGAACACAGGGGATTCAAAATGGTAAGATCATTTGAGATGAGGAAATATAGTAGTAAGGACGATTCAGAAGACAATGCTAGGGACATATTTGTACCATCTATACCCAAATCTCCATCCATGCCACATGTAATGCTATTCAACATTTTAAAAATAAGCAAACAAAGATGAATTTATTAATAGTTTGTTGATTGCAAAATTGTAACGTGTACATATTGAAGCTTAAAATTAGCTTAACACTTAATTTGTAAACCATTCTGAAAGACCACGGTGATGAAACTAGCATTAATCATGGATGCATTAGTATGAATGATTACAAATTGCTGAACATTCATTTGTATGCACACACGCTTTTGATGATGGATTATAGTGTCACATCAATATCTACTCACCGTCTAAGGGTTTTCTGTACAGGTGGTAGGGTAATCCCGGTAAACCAGGTGATTCTGGTAAATTTAAATAAAGAGGTTTGGTCTAACGTCCCTGTGATCTATTTTATATTAAATTAAACCAGGATCTTTCCTTAACCTCAACCAAGCCGGTCCTGACATGACCACAACTCAATTTGCTTCAGTCACTAGAAAGCTTCAGGTAATTTAGCAGCAAATACAGTATTTGTGAACATTTTACTTTTGATACTTGTTAGTTGCACCATGTAAATTAACAACATATATTATCATTATTGTGTTAATCAAACATTTAACCCTGTTGCATTTGCTTTTCCCACGTGTGATTGCTGTCGTAGTTTCATTACATAGAAAATGTAATTTTTAGGAGACAGAGTCGAGGTCTTACAGTTAAAACACTGGTAAATATGACATTCTGATAACCTGAGGAACATAGGAAGAGGATACCCTTGGTAGAACCCTATATGAGTTTACGTTCAAAGCACACACGCAGAGAAAGAAATAAAATAAAAAATATTGATCCTCTTTGGATGACAGGCAGGTTTCCAAGGCAACTGAACGCATGAAGGGTACTTCATACTCTGCACTGCTCAAAGATTTGGCGAGGTGAAATGTTTTCCTACAAGCTGCACTATTCTACTGTGCTTAAAATGACATCAGAGCCATGGTGAGGATCTATTTTCAGATGCTGGGTGGGGAGAGGAAAGGAGCCCTGTGGCATTTAGCACGTGGAGGACAGGATTAGAAGGGAAACCCACCTTGAGCATCAAGTCACGACGCACCCACTTATTTAGTCGGCTTTAGTGCTTGTGGGCTGAAATTGTATTTACAGTAGCAATAATCCACCTACCGACCACAGCTATATCACCTCCTTTGCTGTGGTAAAGTGCCCCCACAATGGCTTCGATGACACTTGACACATGATCAAGAGTCACTGTGAATGGCATCATGAAATCGGAAGATATTTAGTTTTCCATATAGCAACAGCGCCTATTAAATTGTGTTTGTGTGTTTTTCGGTGGGCACCAATGAAAGTAGACTATCAGCTAAGAATGACTGGATTATAAATTCTGATCTCTTGTGGTGGCGGCTGATTATGGACTATGACTGCTTGATTTAGAATATGGCTTCTTACATATTCGACCATTACTGGCAAGAACTCCTCCATTTTAATTGTCATTGCTGCTCCTTTTATCTCTATATAAATACTTGAAACATCTTTCCATTATGTTAAAAACGTTTTTTTCTAATCAATGTTGTAAATATTTAAATATGTTGATGTGTTTAAATGCACCTCTGTATGTCCTGAGAGAGGGATCCCCCACATGTGGCTCACTCTGAGGTTTCTACCTTGTTAAGCCCTATGAGATAAATTGTGATTTGTGAATATGGGCTATACAAACAAAATTAGATTGAATTGGATTGATCTCAGTTAAGTTAAACCAATTAATTCTCACAGTATTGTACATGGTAGGTCAGACAGAGAATCCATACTGAGCGGTGTGTCAGGTGATAGGCACACTTGATCGACCTGGTGCTTAATGATGTACATCATGTTCTGTTGGCTGTCCCACTCATAAAATATTCCAAGGCCATATGTAGATGGATGCTTGATATGTCAATGCCCATCCAGCGGGCCACTGATCCACAAACTGGCTAGAAATCAGATGAGTCCCCATCACTGCTGACTGTTAACAGAGCCTCACACTGATCTTTCACTTCGCGCCATGCCACCACTGCTTTTGTGTTTAGCAATAGCTCTGTTCATCCGACATGAGGCTGATGATTCCCATCTCTCTGAAAGTTAGTCATTACAGAATGAGAGCAGCTTTCAAGCATGTAGTTTTGTCTTGATGAGTTTCAGCAGAGCAGGACGTCTGCGTTTGTGTTCTGATCTGAACTGACATCTGTGCATCCCTGTCTGTCTGAGTTGCATTTATTTTGATCTGTTGCCATGGAAAGGAGTTTTCTGAGTTTTGAAGCTCTGGATGGCATGGCTGTAAATGATGATAAGCCCTTTGACGGATCTGCACTCTGTGAAGGAGCAACATCATGGGTGAATTAAACCCTTGGGGACAAGTTCAGCGTGGCATTGAACCTTGACACATCTCCTGAACATCTGCTTCAAGGTTTCACATGTCTCCATCACAATTTCTAGCTTTTTTTCCTGCTGCTCCAAAAGTTTAAATTCCTTCGCTGATCGAAAGAATATCTCCACAGGCAGGGCCGGATAACCTGCAAGGAGAACTCGGGTGTGAAGCAAGCTGGGGGCCCCTTTTAAACCTCACGGCACACACATTCCCTCAGCCTGTTTTGTCCAGGAACCACGCAGCAGCTTTTCTTCATACACTGGAACACCACAGCCTGTAAATGTGAATGGTCTGAATTTATATTCCACTATTCTAGCCTTGATGACCACTTAAAGCTCAGTAAACAGTACAGTTTGGCCATTTCACCATTCACACGGTGCATACATGTGCAGCCCTTTATCTATCACACATCCTTCATACACTGCCGGCACATCCGTCAGAGCCAATTTGGGTTATATCTTGCCCAAAAACACTGCAGCATGCGGAATGGGAAAAATAATATATAACGATTCAAGTCAAATAAACCTCTATACCTCTAAATAAAACTATAATACAGCAATAATAACATTCACTTACTCTTCTTTTGCATAAACAACAAGGATAAGACATTGTTTGAACTATCTGAGGATGATGTACCGTAACAGTAATTTCGCATCCAACATACAGCCTTCAAATCAGAAATTATAACGACCATGAGAAATCATTCCTCTGAAGCAAAGAAGCAGAATCTAATGACATCACCCTTTGAAGTGTGTGATTACACTCTGGCGATCACCCAGTTTAGAGCCATGAGGAAAGGCATCTTATCAGTCAAATCTATAGTAATTATTATAGTGATCTAGTTGGTTTTGAAAATAAAATAATAAAAAAAGGCTACATCATTAAAACATTAAAAAAAATGACATATAGGTATAAATGATAATACATTTTTATAATACAAATCAGGAAACATAATGTCAATCAGCAAGAGAGAGAAAAGTCAGCACATTTGGTGTGAAGGAGCAACATGTTGTGGCATCTGTTGCTTGAACAAGCTGAACGAGCTGAATTTGGCTCACTCTTCCATTAATGCAAGTCATGTTTTTTTGTGTCTGGGTATGGAGAACTGTTAGCGAGCCGAACAGCTTAAGGTGCGTTACCACAACCTTCTGCACTGGAGCTCGGCCAACGCTGATTTGCATGTAAGACACATACAGTGTATGTGGCTTAAATGTGAAGCTGTATTGGATCTAATCTGAATTTTCTGCCGGTGAACATGACACTTGGAATGACAAGAGCAAACTGAGTCTTGCCTGTATCAGTGGTTTTTAAGGTAAAGGGTAAAATGAACTCAGAAACGACAGTAGGGAGCGGGGTAATGTGGGACATCGGGTAATGTGAGACACCCCCTGTATCTAGTGTGAGACAGACTAGTGTCTGTCTCACTTCACCCCAGCTTAGGGGTAAAGTGAGACACAAGACCACTTTTTAAAAAACAATCATATTTTCACTGCCCTTTGTCCTGAAGACATTCTGATCATTTCCATTGCTAGGAAACATCCTGAATTAATGGGAAATGTGTAAATTTGACTGATATATCATTTTAGCTCTCCTAGAGTGGAGCAAATGTAAAAATTGTCTCACATTACCCCGCTCTCCTCTAAGGATCCACACCTTGACAGATCACATTGCAGATTCCAGGAAAATGTTACCCATATTTGCATAAAGTAATGTTCAACCACTCCCTTTTGATAACTTGCTACTCTCCTATATATCCTAGATAACCATAACCCACAATGCCTTGCGCAGCAATCACTGACATCAGATTGAGAATATATCAGACCCCATAGAGATCCTGAGACTCAACATATGTTTTAATAAATCAGAGCCCATCCACAGGTCACTCTGCCTACCTGCTTATTTCATACATCCATAATTAAATCTTCCCCAGAGGACAGAGTCACGTTCCCGAACTGAATTATATCCAAGCAAACATCAATTTACAGCAGGAACAAGCTGTCGCAGCTTTTTATTGAGATGTATGAGCTGGAGGGTCTGTAATGTCAGAAATAAATGATAAATATGGAGTTGTTTAATTTCTTATCGGCTAAATAAATGTATCCTTTCATGTAATTTACTCAGTGGATAAAAGTTAAATGACGCACCACTGGACTGAAACCAATCACAAAGTTATTTCACTGACTACCTGTGACAGACACTGTGACAGTATCCTGACACAAAATGTCTGGGATGGTCTTTGTAAGGTATTTTCATTTGCTGCTTTGTCCTTGTTCTTTCCCCTTGCAGCCTAACACATGTGCAGAGCAGCAACCTGGCAGCTCACTGCTCTTAAATCCCTGTAATTACATTTCACATAGCATGAGGCTCTTAGCTCTGAGAAAATTAAGATTCAGATGAAAAATGTTTTGGTGGATTCCCCCAGTCCCCTCAAGTGTTTTCTACATCTCATCATTGACCGCTAGTTTTAACCCTCGTAATTAAACTGCACCCTCTCCCTGCAATTAAAAGATCTTGGATATATCATTATCAGTCTAACCTTAATTTCCATGCTTTCTGTTCTCCACAGCTCTGTAACAAATCTTCAGTAGATGGGTAATGCGTAATGCAATATAGCACAAATGTATTTGTGACACTCAACTCTGGTGTGCGGTGTTGGGATTCGTTTTACTTTTTAATGATGTAATTGCACATGAATAATGAAACACAGGAAGCAAGAAAAAGAAAAGTGAATTAAAAAACTTTGGAGGTGAGAGGAGGACAACCTTAAAAGAAAAGAATACAAGTGTTCTATTGTAGGAGAAACTTACAGACCCTCAGCCTCACCTCCCTCCACTCATGACAGCTGAACAACAACTCAAACAACCCTGGACAACATTTCTGTAGCAGAACAAACACTGACTTTATTATGAGAACAGTGTGACACTTACTCATTTGAATAAAAATGAGAGGGTGCCATGGCAGCAAGGCTACATTCACTTGACACCGATACACACTGATCCCTGTCCCGACAAGTGCTTTATCTCTGTATCAGAAATAAACCTCCATCCATACCAAAACACAATTTCACGTCGGTGCTGTAGCTTTATAAAAGACAGAATTTAACTGCACAACAGATTCCCGGGTTATGTCTACTCATTGTAAACACATTGCTCACAAAAGACTAAACACAACTGATCAGGCGGCCAAACTCTTTTAATTTGAGGCCTCTACACTTGCAGTTATCCATAACCTAACTTAACACAAATATTTGGATGACTAATTCATGCTGCTTACACACAGATGATCAGTGTTTGAACCAATAAAGGATTAGATAATTGCGGCAGCAGCTCAGTGGATCTTGTATACGACCATATATGTAGAAAACACACTACATCTGTATAGTTTGTCTTTTTAATGAGTCTGATGTTAACAGCTAACTACAGTGTAACCTCTGGTGGCAGCTACACCGTGCTCACCTTGTTCTCTGTAGTTACCCTTTGATCTTGAAAAGGAACTGACTGGATGAGATCCATTATCTTGTTAGTTGTTATTTGAATAAGATTCAAACTGTGGACTGGAGCTGTGAATGCTTTTCATGAATAATAAACACAATCGAAATGAAAAAAGACATACAACATATCTACACTCCTATCAATTTAAACTGAAAGGTCATTTATTACATGAAATTTCACATGAAAGCACAGAATGACAGTTATACATAATCACATGGAGATGTCTATCTCACATGTGAAACGAGGACCTGTGATCCATGCCCATTTTGGCAAGTAGATCACACTGTGTCTCAGTAGACAGTTGAGAGGCTGATGGCCTAAAAGGAAACTAATCCTGGTTGTGATTTGCCAGAGGGGAAGGTGTGTGAATTTCATCCTTTGATATTTCTACATCTGATGAATAATTGCTATCCGGGGACAAATTTAGCTTGTGATAAGTGCTATATTTCACAAATAGCCCACTTACCTAAAGATATAAAATATCCATTTTTGATATGCTGTATATCTAAGTGAATCGCTGCAGTATGAGAGCAGAGCACAATGTGCTACTGCATATTGGTACGAGTAGCCAAGTAGCACTGTCCATGGTACTGAAAGGGAGATTGAATTTTGGCATGTTAAATTTGCATTTAACCTTTTATTTTGTTCTGTGCAATCAGAGCCCCAATTGACTAACGAGAACAGTGACAATATGAAGCGAGCAGCTTGAAGTCGTTTTCCAGTTCTCTCTATGGCATTGTTTTTTGTTCCTGAGATATTATTAATCTTTCAGTTTTTTCTTTAATTTTGGCTCTGTCGTGAGAAACATCCTCAACACACCCCACCGCTCACAGTGGATCCTGCAGAGAATCTCTTGTTGTGTTCCCACATGGGTTCATCCAGATTTTATCCAGAGTTTTTACAAGGGTACTGACTGGAGAAACTCTGGAGAATGTCCTCCGGAGAATGCCTCTCACATCTGCGTTCTCACCGACAACCCCTCCAGAAAAATGGAGATTACCTTGAGTTCACTCTGTATGTATGGAAGCAGCTTAAAAGTGAGTGCCATGCCTCAGATTATTCCTTCTTCTCTCTGTGAGCAAACTTTTAGGCACATCGGATGCATAAACAATGAACATAATTTCCACAGTGGGGTATTTGAACTTTGTCCAAATGGATAATTAGCTAGAGATGCCAAAGCACGCCACCCACCTTCTCCCTGTCACCCCCTCGCTGTGAGGAGACACTGGCAAAGAAAATTGATCCATTTCTATTGGCTCCTTTCTGGCAGAAGGGGAGTACCTTGAAGGGTTCTTGAAAGTTTTTGTCAGGAGTCTTACCAGCTGAAGCTATTAATAGGGCCGTTTAGCCTGCAGGTAATTGTCATTTCTCATTTATGCTCACTAAATCACTGACTGGGTGGCACTTAAACTGAATATACCTTATTTTTATTGCTGTATCCTCTTGGCTTATATTTGTTGTATTTTTTTGAAGAAAATGGAACATTTAAGGTTCAACTTTTCAATGATCAAGAACATATCGTATAATCTGTACTGATGGAGAAAAAAGTCAAGGTTAATCAAAGTCTAAACCAAACTAACCATTTCTTCCTTACAGTTCTTATCAGGGTCAAGGAGGAGCTTTGTAGTGGGCCAAGTAGATGATTGCTCAGATAATCTTTTACCAGCTGTATCTTTCAGGTCCTCATGTCCTGAGGTGTTCTTAGGCTTACGAGAACAAAGTTCTTTGGCACAGGGGAATAAGAATCATCAGACTTTGGATACTTCTTAATTGGCTCCCTTTTTTAAGATGTTTGGCTTGTAGGTTGTGTTGTTTAGTCGGTGCTGTAGATAAGATAAGAAACATTTATTGGTCCCACACACATGCACACACACATGAACACACACACGACATGCAAGGGGGGGAAATTTGTTCTCTGCTATGACCCATCTGGTGAACACAGGAGGACACACAGAGCAGAGGGCAGCCATGCACGGCGCCCGGGGAGCAGGTGTTGGGGGGGTAAGGTGCAGGCTTTTCACGCAGCTGGGTCGCAGGACTCTTTGTCATTCATGCTTCCTCAAGCTTCCCCAAGCGCTGCGCGTCTTATACAGCAATTCTCCGCCAGAACACTAGGCAGAGTATATTTTTTGTCGAAGACGACCTTAGAGACGCCTTCTTTCTTCTTCGTCGATTGTTTATTTACATAGCCACTGCGGCTCCTCGTAGCCTTTTTCTGGCGGACAAATCCTCCATTCAGTGACGGGTTATACAAGTGGTCATACTTTCGGATGTCTTCTGCCAAACGCTCTTCTATTTGGTCCATATTCGTTCTTCTAAATCTTCCGTTGTTTCTGCCGGTATTATGTTGCATGAAACCGGAAATGCGACTCCAGAAAGGATGTAGTTAGCAGACCAATCACATCCCTTGCGGGCTGCGGGAGGCTTGCGGAGCTTTGCCGTCTAGTTAGAAAAATTGGGCGACGCACATAAGCACGTAAGAAGAGATACATAAGCACGTATGGGGCCCGGAAGGGCTCTTGCGCTTGTGGGCCCGTGAAAACGCAGAAGCATGCACCGGCCTTTAGACAGTGGGGTGGGGTAGGCACTTTGACAGTGGGGAACAGATCCAGGTGTTGTTCATCCAGGTATGTTTTTTGTTGTCACTCCGTGGAGTCAAACCAGAGACCACGGTCGGATTTTCTGCCCATAGACCAACTTTCTGCCACTAGTCTACCGCCTCTCCTCACAGAGTAACACAGAGCATCCAGCACAAAGGGAGAAGCACATGTCCTTTGTAGTGTCAAACCAATGCAGTTGTCTTTTTCCTGTAGAGTGGCCACATTTTTAGTATTGGCATCAAAGTTGCAGTATTTCACTTGTATTTTAAGAGCACATTATAAAAAATAAGCACATTCATAGGTAGGCACACAAACAATGTGCACTCTGCTTGTTACACACAAAGATGGTCTGTGTGCAATTTCACTGTTATCCACCCAAGCTGATCCATATACCTCTGCAGAAGAGCATTCTCTCTTATTACCTGACATCTCTGCCATTATAATATCAATCCACCAAGGTGCAAGGTGCATATGGTTTTTTGAAGGGAGATGGCACACCAATGATTAAGTACCATGATTTTACACCATACCCCTTATGTAGTGACCTTTTTTCCACACCTCTCATGCACTTGTTCCATTAGCTTAGATCATTAAAATAGAGTTCTGAGCCTGTAGTGTCTGTGTGTTTGTGTTTGCCACTGAAAGAGAGATGGGTCATCAGAGAAGAACAAACTAGCGAGATCAAAGTTTTCTCTAATGAAGGCAAGACAATCCTGACTTTGTTTCAAGACAATTTGCTGAAGGATCAAAGGCAGTTTGCAGATGTAGTAATGCTTCTCTTTCCCACAGGTTCCCTCTCTTCTCTTTCTCTCTTACTTACATCAGAACAATAGATCATCAAGTGAAAGCCTTTGAATAGAATTTTTTTTCTCTGCTCACACAGACGTGGTTCCTGCCATCATCTCTTCTCTCTGGTCTTAAATCCAATAAATTAATGACTGAGGGTTGATGTAGAAGTCAGAACATAATTTCTTGTCCATAACCCTAACCCACAAATATTATATCTAGTACTGGCGTCTGCATCAGTGGTACATTGAAAAATAAATTCATTAGTCTCTCTCCAATATGTTTACATACTTTTTGCAACCTACACTGTGAAGGGTTGAATGATGTATTTTATATAAACAAGAATAGTATTTCTTATTGATAGTTAAATTGTCTTTGTTCATTAATGTTACATCAAGAAAGACCTGACCATATTTTAAGTATTTGAAAGCAGAGGGATGCTCTGGGCTTGACTGTTTGTGTGACCCCATGTCGAACATATCAGCCGGTAGTGTGGGTGTCCCTGACTGCGGCAGTGAAGAGAGAATTATAAAAAGGGTTTGGAGCTGGAGTATTTCAGTTTTTGATCATCCTCACACATGACATCCATACAGCACCATAAGTAGAAGAGTGCCTGTCTCAGTCCGCATATACTCCCTTCTCTTTTCAGCAATTCCCAAGGTCCGGTCAAAAATACATGGGCAGTCTAGTGGCTAATTGTCATATCTATGCTCAGGAACACAAAGTGATTTGGGGCGGCTGTGGCTGAGGGGTAGAGTGGTTGTCCTCCAACCTGAAGGTCAGCAGTTCGATCCCCAGTCTGACACATCTGCATGCCGAATGTTCCTTGGGCAAGATGCTGAACCCCGAATGGCCCCCCCTAGAATAACACAGTGCTGCAAATAGATGCACTGTATGAATGTGTGTGTGTGAATGGGTGAATGTAAAACTGTACTGTAAAGTGCTTTGAGTGGTCTTCAAGACTAGAAAAGCGCTATATAAATACAAAACCATTTACAATTTCGGCATGCATGATTTAGGTTTTACAATCCAATAAAATGTAAAATAGAATAGCGACAGCAATTCTAGCTGTTCATGGATGTATTGTTGTGGGGCGGATATGAGGTGGGGAGGGAAGGAGTTAACTTGAGATGCTGTGTTCTCCTTTCACCAGCTTCCAGAAAACTTCCATCACAACGACCCCATCGTCAATCTAACTGATGAAATCTGAATTTATTTTTATTTATGTATATACACAAAGCCATGAAACACAGGGGCACACACAACATTGGCAGACACAACAATGTGAGGTACAAAAAATATTGAAATTTTCTATTGTCAGTGTTATATTATTTCCCTTCACAGTGACAGCATAGTCAACCATTCTGTCTGGAAAAATCAACTTTGCCATACAAACCACATAAAAACCAACACATTCACAGTGTATCACAGACAGGAGAGGGATCAGCATTACAGACTGCAGGATGTGGAGAGATTAATCAGCTGGAAGGGAGCTCATCAATGGGCAACTGAGACATTACAAATATACAAACTATTACACAATACTCAATTACACAACAGTTAGAGGTGTATTCACACAAACTATTCCTGTTATTTTAAACCAACTTCAGTCAGTGGGAATTTCCAATGCAATAAATCAACTGCAGCAAGGTGATTGAGTGCTACACAGCAATTAATTATACAATGTACTTGTCAAATTAACTTTTCATCCAAAAGTATTAATTATGAAATCCTTTTTAAAAAGGCAAATTTCACAAGCGTCCAACAGCTCCTTTATTCCCACAGCAGTGGTGGTACAGCAGATAGGCCTTAAAGTGACCTAGAAAGAGAACAGTCATTTCAAATGAATGAGATCCAGTGTGGCTCCATACTGGGGGAGCAGTGGGAAACCTTGTTCTTTATCTCCCTCCATCACTCTTTCCGTCAACTCCCCCTATACTTCACAGGAACAGAAAAAGGAGGTCAGTTTGTCTCTGGAGATTTATTTCTGTTTTCTCACATCCAGCAAGCAGCTCCAGGCCAGCACCTCTCTAACCCTTCAATCAGCATGAGCACTCTACATTCTATAGATATTTTATTAATCACTCAAACAGGCTAAATGACGAGGAAACAATGTTGCTAATTTATTTTAATATAAGATGCCATCTTCCTGATTCTCTTAGTTGACTCAGGTCAATGTGAATTACGCTGAATCTGAGCTAAGACTCAACACCAGCTTTCCACATCAAGATATAAATTACAGCTCATCACTCCTTTATTCCACCTCAGCCCTGACAGTTGCAGTATGTTGCCATTAGCTATTCCCTCGACCATCATGTAGGTAATAGGCATGGCAAGGATTTCACCACTCATTGCACCACGCTCAACCTCAGTCATACTGGCAATTTATTATTAAAAACAACGTAATAGCTTCTTGCCAGGCGTGGAATACATTTCCCTCCAATTAAATTATAACTGTGTTTGTAGGCTTTGCCCCTCATGAGAGAAATAAAATATACTCCACAGTTTCAGTCCTTATGTAGGCCAGACCAGCATGAATATGTGAGGTTTCCAGAAAGACAACAAAGTCAAACACCTCATTTTCTCATCACATTTTTTCTTTCATTCACTTCCTGTTGCCTTCTGCTCTAAATCTTCTCAATAATCCACTTTAGTACCTGTGAAAAGAGATTTACTCATAATGACCCCTCACTGCCAGTTAAAAGCTCTCCTCATCTTGCGTGAAATTTCTTGTCGCTTTTCACAGGAGGATGAGCATGAAGCAAAATAACACAAACATGCATAATGAATCTACCTCTTTTTTCTGAAAAAAGCCCATGCTCATTATTGGCTCTGGGGGATGCTGGAGAAGGGCACGCATTTTCCTTGTATCCTCATCTTCTATTATGTATTACGCATGTCTTTGTGGAAGGAAAGATTCCATTTTCAAAAGAGTTTTCTTCAACATGCCAATTTTGGCATTGGAATATGGATGTGTCTGCCTGACTTACTATGTTTTGAAATTTGTAAAAATGAACAAAGAACCAACCAACACACATTTACTTACATGTAGCACCCTTTTTGGTGATTCAATTTCTATTTTAGGTGCTCCCCTTGCTATTGCCTGACTGGGTTGTTTAATTGATTTTGCTTTGGCTTGTGTTTTGTTGTTTGCTGTCCAACTACAACAAAGCAAAAACAGCTGCAGCTCCAGAGAAACTGAAATAGTTCCTTCAGTTCTTCATCTGACTCACTCCCCACACAACATCTCAAGTGTGATCATCGCTGTTGTTCTAAATGGTAAATGGTTTTGTATTTATATAGCGCTTTCTAGTCTTAAAGACCACTCAAAGCACTTTATAGTACAGTTTTACATTCACCCATTCACACAGTGCATCTATTCGCAGAACTTTGTTATTCTATGGGGGGCCATTCAGGGTTCAGCATCTGGCCCAAGGATTCAAATGGGTCAGACTGGGGAGCGAACTGCTGACCTTCAGGTTAGAGGACGAGCATTCTAGCCCTCAGCCACATCTGCACTTGAGAGCTGCATACTGGAGCATTACTTTTGATTTTCCCTGTAGTGAAAATTGAGGAGAAAACAAAGATGGACTCCTCATCAGGGCGCTGCCTTGTTTGATGAGGTCGGCAGATAATCCACATTATCGGCTAAAAGGCAGAAATGCATCCTAAGGCCATTATACCATATATTTTACCTGGACTGCACCTTAGGTTTCTGTCTATAAGAGGTAGAAACAAAATTGGTGACAAGGTACAACCTGAGCAGGGTCCAACACCAAAAAGACAGACTCACAGCTCTCACTACAGTTATATCGAGACAAAATGGCTGTCCTGGCACCCCATACTTCTGCAAAATACCTGAAGGAACTTCAAGCTGAATGGCCATCTTCATGGGTGTTGACCAAAAGTATGAGCGCGAATACAAGTAGTAAAAGTGAGCTGGAATAAATGGCAGGAGCCAGGTGAGGTAGATGAGCCTTCTGGTTAGGCTGCTTTCTGTATGACTCCCTATGGAGGATGCATCCCTGTAGGTATTTCCAACCCAAAACAGCATTGTTGAAAGAAGTACATATTTAATCTTGTCAACTCCTAAAAAAAGACACGGACGAGGAGACAGACATCTAAGCCACCTTCCTTAAACTTTGACTCATCTGGGTCCAGTTTGATGGCAGCAGACAAAGGCAGGTAGCCCACTTATCCTTCTCCCCAGCAACCATCTCCAGAGCTTTGCTAAAAGGTTTGATAAAAATGTCCCAAGACCATGTCTATAACAAGGCAGGACCAACCCTGATCCAGATTTGACCACTATCCCTGCAAACATGGTTATCATACAGCAAATTACCATTCTGTAAGCCCATAGAGTAACGCATGGTGAATCTCTTTCACAGGGTTAAAATGGTGACCATTCAGCTTGAATTGTATTTGAAGAAGTAGCAGGGAGCCTGGTTGCCATCACATCCATTCAGCTCTTTTACATCAAATGTCCTTTCTCAAATATCTGAGAATAGTTCAATTGAATTCCGCATTGATAGTCTGACCCTGCACTACATGGGTTTGACACTATTTAATGAAAAGAAGAATTTGATGTTTGCTCTTTACTCTATTTTGCCCCCGGTCTCTTTTTTTAACTAAATTAATTTAAACATGAAAGGTTCTGATTTTCATGGATCCGTCTCTGATCAGGTTAAATATTTTGGATCTGAAACCCTTTAGTGCAGGACTCCACTATTGCTTTGTTTACGCTTTCATTTACAGGATAGATGAGAGCCAATGCTGTCTTGTCTTCTTACATAGAGGCATGTGCATTGGCTGATAAGACTTTTTTAAAGATTGGTAGTGGGTGGCTGCTCGTTATCTAATTACTGTTAGGCAGAGCAATGGAACAAAAGAGACAGGGAGATAGAGTGAGGAAAGAAGTGGAGGAGGTGATTTTGTAACTTCTTGAACTTCTGCTTTGTTATTAATCTTTTATGTTTCCATTAATTGGCTACTGACTAGCTGTACACGTACACAAAGAGAAGTCATTAACTCAGCTGGTACGCTGTGATTGAAATGGTAATACTCAAAACCCTCTTGTGTGACTGCAAGAAAAACGAGTCTTGTGTGCAGCAGTTTCCCAAGATTACTGTATTGCTGTGTCTGTCAACTATATTATGTTGCTGCTAGTGCTGTTGGTTTATCTGTCTGTTATATATATGTAAAACAAATTCTACAGAATAAACCCCAGATGGTTTTTGTATGATTTGAGGAACAATTTGGTTAAAATCTGGAATAAATAATCCCCCTGCGTGAATCAGGGTCCCTAAAACCTAGTTCAGAATTTGGTTACAGACCCTAGATCAAGGCCGGTGTGATTTGATCTGAAGGAAATCAGGCCAATAAGTCATACAATTTTTTTTTTTACCATTTGCACATCTATAATCTATATCTATAATCTATAATAATAATTTACGTTACTAATAAACAGTTGTGTCCACTTACTTGTTCACTTGCCAGTGTATTTCTTTACATGACAAGACAATATCAAATCCATATTTCAAACATATTAATGACATTTTTATTGAGTAAAATTACCTTAACCAAATCAGTAAAAAATATATACATTGAACATGAAAAAATCATAAATTTTAAACTATGCTGCAGGATCCTTGAAGTTATAAGAATTCTGACCCTCTGAACAAATTAGTAAAAGTTTGACTTAGTGATTCTTCCCATACACAAATATACATATAAATATACATATACATCTCAAAATAACCAATCTGTAACAACATCAAAATGCTTTTGCATTTGTGAATGAGCTGTAAGTGCAAATGCAGTTTTGGGATGATGTAAGTAAGCATGCATCAAGAAACTGTTGAATTGTTACATTGCTTTACTAGCCTGCAAAGCTAAGAGTAATGTGATATGTTGTCAAATCAAGCTCTAATGGCAGTGCCTTGACATTTCCAAGCAAATCAAGCAGCAGACATGAACAATCCACAATGCAAATGGATTTATTTGGATCTGTTTATTCTCTTTATGAATATGTCCTGTTTTTGTGGCTGCTTGTACACATTTTCTTCACACACCAGCTATCTCCTTCCTGCTGGAATTCTTTTTTGTGCTTCCCACTTATAGTCAGCCTCGCACTGCCTCTGCTGAAGACGGTGTATTCCCAAACCCAGACCACTTCCCTCCTCTCCTCCCTCTGTCATCTGCGCTCTTCTGAGAACATGAAAGCTTTTCATCAGAGCTGTGTAATTGAATGAGCTGCTCATGCTGTCAGTCGTCCTTCGCCCTGTCCTTCCCATCAGTATGTGACAGGAGAGAAAGGGGTGGAGGATGTGTTTTGTGTGTGTGTGAGTGTGGCAGAGGCCAATGTTACTGTCTTCACCCACCCCATCCGCTTCCTCTTCTCCTGCTCCCTCCTTTTTAATCAAAATGAACATCAGTTTTTCCATGCAGAAAGCCCTGTGGGGAGAGACACTTTGACAGAGGGACAACCTCACACATTGTCAGTATTGGACACCCACATGCATGTTTTAGGTGTAGACACACACTTGCACATATAGATGCACTCTTGTCTCTAGACTTCCATGTCCGTCTTCATGACAGAAGGGTGAGGAGATAATTAGTGTTGAAGAATTGGTACCCTGCACAACACGCTTTTTACTCATTAAGGCGCAGAATAAAAATGCACTCTAAAACCCAAGCGTTTTTAGAAAGTGACCCCCTAAAAATGATGGTGTTCTGAAGAGCTGGCATTTTTTTTTAGCCCCTGAATCATATAGAGATATGAAATAAATTAAACATTTAATAGCTTTTATTTTAAATCATTACATTTTCCCTAAACTTCGTGAAATTTTTTATAGAAGCAACAAAGCGGGCAGTCTATCTGAGAATTGTTGCTTTTATGGTCACAGTTAATCAACAATGGCTACTTCCTGCTGGATAACTCACAATGTCACAAAGCACAAAGTTACCTCGCTAACTACTATAATTTTTTTGTATTTGATTGCTTGAGACTTGCTGGAGACTTGTTTTGTCTTTCATTCAGGTCCTTGGCTTGCTCCTTATCTAGCTGAGCTGAACCTGTTGGAGCTAAAACTCCCACCTGCTTAGCGCACAAGGTCTTTGAGTCACACCAGCCGCTCCCATTTGATAAGATGATATCGCACAAATAGAAGATGGCACATTGTTGGAAGGGTTTAATGTCTTGTGTGCCTGTAAAAATGTATTCATTTGGTAGGTAAAAATTATCAGATGAGAGATTCTGCAACAAGGCTATTAATTTAGACTTGCATTCAAGGTGTTACACTAGTAGCCATACAGGGGTGCAATGTATTTATCTAACAGATTTGTGTCATTAAGCCATGTGATCTCAAAAGACAAAGATCATTTGGTTCTTAATAAGTATATTTCTCCCCGAACCTTCAAAGTGTAGCTCACAGAATGTGTTTTTTCCTTGAAGAACATTAACTGGAGCTACAGCCAATGGTTGGAGTCATTATGTCTTCGGGTTGTTTGTCCATTCGTCTGCTTGTCTGTCTTCCTTCCAGGAATTTCTTAAATGTTGACTAGTGGTCACATGGACTCAAAGATTAATTGATTAGACTTCAGTGTTAGGGTCACCTCATATTAGTCTGTAGGATGACACTGGTTGGTGGGGGAATGTAGTGATTCTAGTTTCCATTGCAGTGAGAGTAAAAATAGGGAGACAAGAAGTATTCAGGTCCAACATTTGAAGAGTTGCAAAACTTGGTTTTTAATGACTTGCCCATTGAAAGGCTCCAGAGTGAACCAATTCTCTTCTACACTACACAATTACATGTTATGATCATTTGGACATGAAAAGACACAGCATGATAAATCACCAATTAAAAAAAGTTAGCAAAGAGTTATTTTAGTACAAAGATGAAAGCTGTTGAGTTCCATACTCCATATTAAAGCTTATTTTATGGGGAAATCCATACTTTGACAAGACAGTCCTTTTTTATGATGGGCAGTGATCAAAATAGATGTCCGTGCGAATGAGTTGCTTCAGCACTAATATAGTAAGTTGTTTTTCTTATGTTTCTGATGAAGCTCTCATCAAAAACCGTCACAGTTGACTTCCTTGCTGCCTCAGCAACACAAACACACACGCAAAATTTCAAGTCAAGCAAATGAGAAGTTGTTGTGAAAATCAAAGGACAGACAGATTGAAAGGTATATATTATTGATATTACCGATCACATGTCACCATGTCAACAATTCATTTTCAGTGAAGCTGTGATAGGGCACTGCTCCCTGAGCCATCAGAGGACATCTCTGTCGCTGCTGAGTGACTATGATGAGGACTAGCCTATATGGGACAAACTGCTGGAGGCTATCACTGCAGCCTAATGACAGGCTTAGTTTAGAGAGCTCCATTTTCTGTATTTAGAATGGCTTTAATAATGGAGTGCACACTGTGAAATAATAGAGCAATATATTTATCTTATCTGCAGAAGTAGTTTTCATAGTGAAACCCTTGGTATGCATTGTAGCTATAGAGGATTCTGTCACTGTGAAAATGTTAACGTTTAATGTTGAATGATCTAAAAACCACAAATCTACTCCCACAGGATTTGTGTGCCCTGATGACAAACACTGAAGCACGTTCCGAATTATTTTATTTTTTTTTAAATGTAAGAATGTGGTATGGCAAAAAGACCATGCCACGTGGCTCCCCCACAAACAGCCAGAGGGACTATTGTTGCCTTGTAGCTAACATCAATCACACATAGGTGCTCATGCAGGCACCTCCAGAGTTGTCCATTATTTATCTTAACTAATAAGTGAAATAATGATGAAAATGTTCAAAAGTGGTTGAAGAGCCACACAAAACTGATCAAATATTCACTATTATTAAATATTCACTACACCACTGTATAATTGCCATGCCTCGTGTGACTTCATGACAAGTAGTTCTTCAGGCTGGAAGAACACAATCGGCACACACAAAGAAATCACTCATCTTACATTTATGTGCAAAGCAGAGCAAAAGCTATTTAGTTCTTGTCACTGGATTTTTTCCTTTTAGCAAATGCATTTTATCTTTTTAAAAGCAGGAGCCTGTTTCCAGTTTTGAATCCCTGTCTTTTAGTAGCCAATAAAATTGAATGCTTGAGAATTAGGGCCCGAGCACCAACAGTGAGAGGCCCTATTAAAATTGTAAGGATTATTCTGATTGTAGTAAATGGGCTTTATGAGGGCTTCAACATGCTCAAAAAGTTTCTAAAGTTTGCAGTAAATTAGAAATTGGTGAAATTTACGTATTTTGAGGTATTTGGAAATGGGCGCGGCAAAATAGCTCAACAGCGCCACCTACGGAAAAGCCCGTCATTTAGCATTCCTCACGAAGCAGTCCTCTAGCAGTCCTCACGAAAATGAGGACAGTTGTGTATCTTGACCAGATGCACAAAAAAGCCTCAAAGAGCATTATGAAAAACGCAACAGGAAGCTCGCCATTTTGGATTTAGTGGCCATTTTTACTTTGATGTACTTGTCGTAGGGCTTTCATCAGATCAACTTAAAAATTTGTTGAGTGTCATCACAACAAGATGGAGATGTTAAATTATCATTATAGAGAACGCTCTTATTGTTTTACGGTAGCACTATTGCCCGTTTGTTAGAGATGTTACGGTATCTGTTTGTATCACGTGTCATCAGTTGGTCCCCGTTACCTGTGCACTTAACGGATGAACAGAGCCGGTGTTCAGCAAAAATAAAGTACTTTTGAAGGAGACGCTTTGCTCATACTTTTTACGCTAGGTGGGTAAGAATAACTTAACAGGAGATCTAAACTTACTCAAACATCGATATTTCGTCACACCGTGTGACCATGACGTGGCGTCAAAGTTTGATTACACGACATCAAAACACGAGCTTCTGTATCTGGACATATTTGGTCCAATCGAGTCCAAACTAGACATGTTAGTCAAGAGTTGTGACCTGAAAACATCTACACAGAAATTGTGACTTAAAATCACAGCGCCCCCTGGTGGCAGCAGGAAATGTGTTGTTTTTGGAACATCTTACACTTGGAAGTATTCCTCCTCATCCACTTTGCGAAACCATGTCAAACTGTATCAAATGGGTCTCAAGACAATGATAATGTAGGCATGAGATTACTGGGACTTTTCATTTCTAAATGATATTGGTATTTGCATGTCTGGTGCTACTCTCATAAGTAGTGTGTCTCAAAGTGCTTCAGAGTTCAGTTTTTGCCATTCACACATTCACACACATCACTTTCTCTAACACACATCACTCAGCGCAGTCGTCACGAGCAGTTTGGGTTCGTTATCTCTGTTCGGCATGAGGAATGGAGGAGCCTGCGATTGAATCGCTGAGCTTCTGATTAGTGGTCGAACTTTACCTCTCTCTACATCCTGAGCCATGGCTGTGGAAAAAAACGTATTTGAAATGTTAAAATTAAATATTAAAAATGTTATTCACGGTTTCCAGAATCCCCAAGCTTTGTATGCCTCTGCGCCGGTGCCAGGCAGGCGCCACAAACATTATATTATACAAATTTGGTGTTCAAAGGTCAAAGGGCATGGAGACCTCACAACAATGTTATGGGGATTCTCAATATAGGATCTCAAGGCCGCTGACAGAGAGAAAGCAAAATAGAGAGAGAGAAAGATCATGGGATGGAAAAAAATGAAAGTCTCACTGAGGATCTGTATTAAAGCCAGAAGCCCAAATAGTTAAAAGTCATAACAGACGCTCTGTGTCAATGTGCTGAGTTAAATACCAGCACTAGCTAGCATCAGTAACAATGTTAAAATATTGATATTTAGAAGGTAAAGCTAGTCATGTTTAATGTTGTGAAAAGATCTGAAAATCAGCATAAACCACAAAGGTTTGAACATGAGCTGATTGGTCATTATTTTTCAGGCTATTGATTGTACACCAAAGTACTGTCTACCTCATTCTATCTATCTTCTGTAATGAGAAAATGTCCATGGTGTGGTATCAATACGGTTTATCTCATCTCATCTCTCCAAATTATAGACCTAACAATACAAAACTGTAATCCCAGTAGGTCTGGATAAAGTTGATGCTTTCAACATAACAATTTTTAACACTTTTAACACATAGCTGTATTAAAATATACAGCTGTGGATGAAAGCTTTAGGCAAAGTTAAAACTTTTAAGTAGTTTGGTTCCAAAAAGCAGTTTTCACAAGACCACATTCTGACAGAGATATTACACCGACACTTCCACCCGGCACTTTAGGGATGTTATATATATGTATAATCAATAATTTAGTATGGCCAATGAAGGATGCTTATAAAATTATATAAAAGACCCAAATTGAAAAATATTCCCCATTTCTGTTTATGGTCTGTATTAGCTCCTGGTCAGATTTTGCAAACTTTAACAGATGGGCAGAAAACAGAAACTTGTTGTGGGAGAACTGCATGTATCACACAGTTAATGTACTGTAGCTAATGGCATTAGCTAATGCCTTTAGCTAACTGAAGATGAAAACAATCTCAGTATCGTGTTCCAAGTCTGATGCAGTTAATTCGTAATCTCTGATGGTGAAACAGGCTCTGGAGCAAGAATGATTACGATCTTAATCCTGTTATCCTTGTAAAAAGATCATTGTTTTATCAAAGCAAAGTAAGACCTATGTTTTCAAGTGTTGAAAAGACAACAGTTCCATCTTTTTTTTCTCAATTAAACTTATTTATGTTTAAACTTTTTTCTGTCTAATTTCCCTTTTGTCTGTCCAGTTGCCAAAATCAAGATTTCAAAGGGAGAATATAACATTTTTAAGCATTACATTTGAATAAATCTATTTTGTATTGACTGCTATCCTCCCAACAATAACCCATTTCACCGATGACTTATTTATATGGCTAAATAGAGGACATTACATTTATTTTCCACAATAATATTTTCTATTAGGGATGTCTTTCATGACATACAAACCACCAATGTAGACCTGTTTCAGAATTCCATTTTAAAACAAGTTACAATGACCAAGAAGCTGGTGTCTCTTGGGAATAACAACACTGAAGGACAGGTTGAGCCTGGGATTCCTCTGGCTCTGGCTTCACTCTGTTTTTTCACGTCACTTTGACCTCATTCAGTTTTTAAATTGATACATTTGGTGCTCTTCAAAATTCATATTTATTGTAATGCTTGTGTGTTGGCCTGGTTTCCTTTGAAGGAAAATACTCGTTTTTTTATCTCAGTGGGGTTAACCTGTTTAAATAAAGGTAAAAAAAGATTCAAATGAATCCCAAGCCAATCATAATGCATTTGATTTGCATTTAATTAGAGAATTGAGAATATATTAGCTTATATAGAGCATAGTTCAACCCAAGCAGGAACATCTGCAATATGATTACTTTAGTGTAGACAATTTGAGATAAAACTGTGGAAAAAGAAGAATTCAGAGGATGAAGGGCTAGACTGCAAATTATGTCAAAGCCAAAGTTATATCCTTTTCTATTTCAGAAAAGAAGTAGAACTCAAAGTCCCACTTTATTCAGCCAGATGAAACTCTAAAGTTACTTGGCAATTGGCTGAGATATTTTATTGATGGGGTTTGAAGTCCTGTTTAATCTTAGCTTGTGAAAATTGGAAGACCAGATGATAATTAGATGTTAATATTCTGCCTTCTGATGTGTAATGCTGGTAAAGCAGATCTGAAGGAACTGCCCCCATTTCTCTGCTTTATACATCTGTCGCTGGAAGATGAAAGCCCCACCTTTAACAAAAGCTTCACTCAAAGATTTCGGATTTGGGGGAAAAAGGAGGTTATTGAGCTTGTGTCTGCTGATAGGATGATTTGCAATAGAAAAGCCTTTCAATATAACTGAAAGTGAGTTATTAAATTGTGTTCTGCTTGGCATCATTAAAATCATATGAGAAACCCCATAATTGTACTTTTTGCACTTTCTGATTTTGCTTTGTTCACAGACCATAGCAATTATTCATAATTTCAGTGCTATATTAACCAACAGAAATAAAAAACTACCTCTGGCAAGGAGGTTTTTTCCCATGCTGTTGTATGTCTTTTAGCAAGATTACTAAAAAACTGCTAAACCAATGTTCTTGAAACTTGAAAAAAGAACCCATTGCATTTTGGTGCTTATCTTGAAACTTGGGGGGATCGAGCCACTTTTTTATCATCACTTTCTTTATCATTGTGAGGCTGGACTTATTGACATTTTCACAGAATTCCTGGACAATAATTCTTGGATTATATTGGGGAAAAAATGCATATTTAGGGGACTGATACCTATAAGTGTGTGTAATATGGTGTGGAGCCAAATAAAAATTTGGATCTAGTGAATTTGAATGGGGTTTCCTAAGGGGGCTGTTGGGCTTTGGTGGAGGTATGCACTCTGCTGAGTGCGATTTTAATTATATTATGTCTCACGACGTGAAGATACTCAATTAAGTGTTCAAAGAAAACACTAGAAGAGCCATATCGGCCCCTGCAGCCACAAGTGGGAATGGAATAGGTTTGTGGTTTTCATCTACAGAAAACAAAGCGAATCATTCACTTTGCTTCAATTAGGGTCTCAATTGAACAAATGCATCGAACTCTACAAGCAATGAAGCTACGACTATCACTCAGTTCTCACGAAAGTGACATAGTAGAAGGACAGGTGTTCAGGGCATAGAGTGGGAATGAAAGAGGCACCATTTCTCTATTACAAGTAAATGCCTCATTAAAAGGATATTGTAGCTGTTATTTTATGTTGCTTTTATAAGTGCGCTTAACTAAGAAGTGAAGCCATTCAGTGCTGCCCTTTCATGAAGTCAGGATTGATGAGAGACACAAAAATGATAATGCAACAAGAGCTGGGATATCTTGACCTCAAGTTCTACAAATAGTGAATCCTTTTTTCCCCAGAATTTAAATAGTGTATTTGTGTTCACGCTACAGTTTAGCTTTTTTTCTTTATTCTCCAGGGACAACCCCTGATAACAATGACATGTTATCGACGTAGCAAAGTTCTCCCAATATCACAGAAAACATGGATCAGCTGCATAGTGCTCCATATAATACTAAACTGATCTTCATGCATAGAGTCAGTCATTTTTATAATTACCTGTTACTTTCCACTTCTACTTACACATGCATGAAAATATCCCTCTCTAGTCACATGGGAGTTAACCCACCTCAACATCAAAGACACCATCACGTATTACAGACAGTGGAAACCGTCCAAGAGCCACAAAGAGTCACAGTACTCTGAAAGCATTTACATTTATCTCTATGCATTTATTTAAAATTCTGACAGGGATTGACAGGGATTGCACACGTCGTCATGATGGCTTGCTGCTTGCATTCACTGGTCAAATCAAAGGTCACTGATGTTGTTTATGGGACCACAGGGAGATTATATAATATACATTTGATCTTAAAAACTTGAAAGCATTTTCTCTGTTTTCTCTCTCAGTTGATGGGGTTACATGCACTGAGGTAATGATACTGTCAGAGAACGGCCTTTTGAGGGGTATATCTGTAAAGTGACAACGTTAAAAAATATATTCTTTACACATGAGGCAATTAACTTAATGTCTGTCTAGTAGTAATTTGCAATTTTCAGCAATAATTATGTGCCATGTTTCTGTCAAGGATAGTAACACTGTAATCGAATATTCTTTACAAATGTCCTTCTATCTTCCTATCTTGAAAAAGAGAAGAATTAAAGGATCACGCTGTAGAAATAATTTAGGATTTGAGAGATTTACTGCTCAGCAGAAAGAGTTACTGTCAGAAGAAGCTTTATTAAGTTTGGATTTGTCCTGCTCCTGCACACAGAGCAGCAGCATAGAGGGTGCCTTTAATGCTTAGCTTTAATATAGAGTCTTCCCATGAGCCGGTTTATAGTCTCAGTAGTCTCAGATGATCACACAAAGGGTTCCCTCCCAGGCTACATACACATTCACCATAAAGAATCACTGCGATGTCCACGATCTCATAACAGCTTGTTTGTGGACATTTTACTTATAAATGCCTCGATAAGAAAACAAAAAGCTTAATTAGACTGGAACATTTAAAAATGATCTAAGAGCTAGGCCATGGTCAGTTTACCTTAAACACAATTATAACTGTAAAAGGTGGATAAGCTCAGCTCATTGCTCTAAACTGCCTTAAGGCAAGTTTGAAAAAATAACTTAAGTAACAAAACCAAACACTCTAAACCCATGCTGCAAAGGAAGAAGGAGACAAACTGTACATGAACAAGAGAACGAAACTCCCACACAAGCAGTGCCACCGGCTGTTGGGCAAGTGTGTCCCCTGCTCTCCAAATGACCTCTATGTTTCCGAAAACAACAAACACACAGAAGCCCACTCACACATAAGCATAACAACTGTGCACCCTCTGTATGATTCTAGAGTGTGCTCATTCTGTTATCTGTAACATTAGCAGAGATTCACTTCTGACAAAACAGAATTAAAGGAATATTGAGCAACAGCCCAGGATATTGAAAAAAGACCACACTCCATTATTCCTTTTTCCCTTATGAATTTTTTTGAAATTCTCTTTTTATTTAGAAAGGCACATTTCCATCGCATACATTAAATACAGCTTTAGTTTGTCAAGGACATAAGAAAGGATGTATGTAGTAGATTTGGGTGATTTTGTTCATACTGCCTTTCTGTTTTTTTTTTTTTGTTTTTTTTAATGGACCTAAATTACTACATGTAGGAACAATAACAGAGGTAAAAAGAACACAACCGGGGAGCGCACATCACATCAAAAGGAGGATCACACAAAACACAAGTATATTCAAATAAAATCTGATCTAACAGGTTTTACATACTCAGTCCATTTGGTCCAGGTCTTATAAAAAATGTCTTTCTCGACCTTGAGGGAAAAAGAGATCTTTTCCATAACATAGATCTCATACACAATTTCTATCCATTCATCAATGGTGGGAGGGTCCACTTTTAACCATTTCCTCGTGACACATTTCTTACTAGCTGCCAACAGTATAGCAAGCAGTTTTTTGTCTTTTATGTTCCACGTTTCAAACAATATATTGCCCAAAAACAAAGTTTCACATTTTAATGGGATGTTCACATTAAATACATTGTTAATATGTGTATGGATCTCTTCCCAATAAGACCTAATTGTTTGGCAGTCCCAGAAAATATGGAAGTGGTTGGCTCCAATAGATCCACAGAGCCTCCAACAGGCGTCTCCGCTTCCCTGGTGACGTTTTTGTATGGGTGTGATAAAAAATCTTGTTATATTTTTCCAGCAGAACTCCCGCCACGTATTTGACCCGGTCGAGAACCATTGTAGTTGACATATTTTCTCCCAGCTCTCCTGTGAGATCTTTACCCCTATTTCCGTCTCCCATTTCCTATTTATGTATTCTGTATTCTCTTGTTTGGATAATTGTATGGCGTTATATAATTTGGAGATAATTTTATTGCACGTTCTAGATTTAGTCAATGCTAAAAATACCTCCAAGAACCCTGGCTCATCTTTTCCTAACGCCTCTTTAATATTTTTGTTAAAGTAATGTCTCACTTGCAGGTACCTAAAAAAATCATCTTTCCCCAGACCGTGATCCTTCTGTAGGGTTTCAAAACTCTGAAATACCCCCTTGTGGACAAATGAATAATAGGAAGTTAAACCTTTTGTGATCCATGTCTTAAATCTGCCGTCGATTTTATTCGGTGTAAAGTCTGAGTCATAGGCACACCACCTCATAATTTTAGATGTGTTTTTTAATCTGCAAATTTTGGCTATTTCCTGCCAGGACTTAAGGAAGCTGCCCGTTATAGAGTCTTCTGGGATCTCCTGTTCTCTTTGTAGTTTGTTATCATTTAGTAGAGCTGTTATTGGAATACCCTTTACCATCGTTCCTTCTATTTCCTTCCATGCTGCAGTGTATGATGGTGAACACAGGCAGATTAGCGGCCTTAATTGGGCTGCATAGTAGTATTCCTGTAAGAAGGGAAGGCCCATCCCACCCTTTTCTTTTCTTAATTGCAGCGTTTTGAATTTAATTCTGGCCTTTTTCCCTTGCCACAGATACCTCGCTATTAATCTGTCCCATTCTAAGAATTGCTTAGATGGTATTCTAACTGGTAGACATTGAAAAAGATACAGCATCCGTGGGAGAATATTCATCCTGATTGATTCTATCCGGGAGCTTAAACTCAAAAAGGGAATAACGTTCCATCTTTGTATATCAGTTTTTATCTTTGAATTTAACGGGTCGTAGTTGATGTTATATAACCTTGTGAAGTCCCTAGGTAATGAGACACCCAAATATTTAATGTACTCAGCCTCCCAATTCCAGTTGTACATGGTCTTAATTGAGACTGGAGGGTCATAATTAAATGTTAATACTTGAGTTTTATTAATATTAATTTTGTAACCTGAAATTGAACCAAATTCCTCTAGCAATTTCATCAATTTTGGGAGTGTCTGAGTAGGTTGTGTTATACTCAGCAATATATCGTCTGCAAATAGGGCCAGTTTTTGTTCTCCGGATGCCATCGTCACCCCCTTTATATCAGCCCTCTGCCTAATTAGCTGACTTATGGGTTCTACAAACAAGGCGAAGAGGAGCGGCGACGCACAACATCTCTGTCTCGTTCCCCTTTCCAGGATGAACGAGTCGGACAAATCCCCATTGATTTTGACTCTAGCAGTTGGTCTGCTATACAGTGCTGCAAACGTGTCAATTATAGTTGTATGAAAGCCAAATTTTGAAAGTACTTTATATAAAAAAGACCACCTCACTGAATCAAATGCTTTCTCTGCATCCAAACTTAGTATCAATGTCTCCAGTCTTTGTTGTGTGACTTGTCTCATAACGTGCAGTGTTTTCCTGATGTTATCTTGGGTCTGTCTTTTTCTGACAAAGCCAGTCTGGTCCTCATGTATTAATATTGGTAGTATCAATTCTAGTCGTTTAGATAATATGGAGGTGAATATTTTATAGTCGTTGTTTAAAAGACTTACAGGACGGTAATTCCCACATTCCAATTTGTCTTTCCCCTCTTTAGGTATGGTTTAAATCACCGCCTCCCTCCATGAGGGGGGGATGCTTTTGTTTTCCAAAACCCAGTTGAATGTTTTTAATAGTGTTGGAATTAGTTGATCTTGCATTGTTTTGTACCATTCTGTGGGAAAACCATCTGTCCCTGGAGACTTCCCCCCTTTCATCTTCCTGATTGCCAATTGAATTTCTTCGTTTGTTATTTTAGATGTTAATTTTTCATTTTGTTCATCACTGATCTTTGGAAGGTTTACCTGGGACAGGAAGGCATCGATTTGGTTGTCGTTGTTTGTCTGTGGTTGAGAATATAATTTTTTATAATATTCTCGGAAGCATTGTTGTATTTTCTCCTGACTAGTTTCTATTACATTCGTTACTGAGTTTCTTATTTTATATATAGTTCTGTCTGCTTGTTGTTTTCTTAACCTATATGATAAAAGTTTCAGTGATTTCCCACCTGTCTCATAGTATCGTTGCTTTGTAAAAAGGAGCTTTTTTTGAATTTCCTGAGTATTTATTTCATCTATTTCTTTTTTTAATTTTATAATCTTACATTTGTTGTCATCTTTGAGAGACTTTGCATGTTCTTTCTGTATACTTTTCAAGTCCTCTTCTAATGTTTTTAGTTTTTGCTCCCTAATTTTCTTCTCATATGAGGAGATAGCTATTATTTTGCCCCTCAACACTGCTTTTAATGCATCCCAGAGAATGGGTGGGGTCACTTCCTCATTATCATTATTTTCCAAATATAATTCAATTTCACTTTTCAGTTTATCTTTAATAATTGGGTTGTTCAGAATACTTGAGTTCAGTCTCCAGAGAGTAGATTTCTTATTATTATTCAGATAGATTGACATATAGATGGGACCGTGATCTGAAATAGTACTGGGTCCATTTTCACAGTTATCCACCCTAAAAAAATCTCCTTTAAGCATAAAAAAGTAATCGATGCGCGAGTAGACATTGTGAGCGTGCGAGTAATGCGAGTAGTCTCGGCTCGTCGGGTTTATCTCTCTCCACACGTCAACAATCCCCACTTCACGCATCCAAACATTTAATCTTCTGCTAATGTTTTTTGCGTCGGATTTCCCGTTTGAAGAGTCAATTTTCGGGTTTAATCGGATGTTAAAATCTCCGCCACCTATTAAAATCCCTTGACTTTTTGTCGTCATTAAATCAACCATATGTTTATAGAAGGACCAGACACTGCCCGGCGGAACATACACGTTAAGGAGACTTATCACGACACCTTCTATTCTTCCTATAACCATAACAAATCTGCCTTCCTTATCCTTATGTTCTGATATGTGTTCATAGTTTACCGTATTAGATATCAGAGTCGCCACTCCTCTCCGCCTCCCCGATTCATGTGAAGAGAAGTAAACATGTTTAAATCCTGATTTATTCAATTTAGTATGTTCGGAGTCGCTGAGGTGTGTCTCCTGTAGGAAAGCTATTTGAATTTTATCTTTCTTTAATTTTGATAAGATTTCCCCCCTCTTAACTGGATTGAGTACTCAATTTATATTAAATGTTGCTATTTTCAAAGACCTGTTTTGCATCTATGTGAATTCCTCCTCCATCCCAAACAAAAACCTGGTGCGCTTCCCCCTCCCCGCGTAAACCGGCAGGGAACAAATAACTAACACGTTAATAAACATCAAACTGAACACAATTAGTCCTTGTGACTCCCTATGTAGGGGTCTGTTAACCTGACCCTGTTGAGCCTCCCGAGGAGGCTCGAAGGGAAAAGTCTCCCTCTGTTCGGAGGGAGAGGCCCTTACCTGCAACAGTCGCATGTCGGAAAAAGGAAAAAAAAATGAAAGGTGGAAAAAAATTGGCCCCGAACGAACCAGTCTATTCAACAGTGGATCTCCACCACTAATTACAGAAATATTACATGACCGATTTCACAGTTTATGTCGTCGTCCTCAGGCCGTGGGTTAAGTCCTTTAGGTCCCGGAGGGGGACGGTGATGATTTCCTGAAGGCTCGGAGCTTCTCCTTGTATCTCGGCTCCCGTTCGGCTGTGCCCTTCCTTGCCCGTTGGTCCACTCTCTTCCAGGTAAGCCGCTGCACCTGCTCCATGAGCGTCGCCGGAGGTGTGGTGGTTGTCACGGTGTAGCCTCTTCTCAGCAGGTCCTCTGATGCCTCCTCCATGGTATCGTAGGTTTTGGTCCCGTCCTCGTGTCTCACGCGCAGCCTGGCAGGGAAGAGGGTCTGGAATTGGACTTTATTTTCCTTCAGCACTTTGCGTATCTCTGTGTATTCTCTTCGTTTCTTGAGTATTAGAGGTGGGTAGTCGTGGTCCAGGTTTATGTGGTTTTCTTGCCAGGCAAACCCCTTCTTCTGCCATGCCTTGCGGAGTAATGTGTCTTTTGTTTTAAAGCTTAGACACTTGATTACAATGGAGCGTGGCGGCGCGTCCGCCGGTGGCTGCGGTCCCAGAGACCGATGAGCTCTCTCAATCTGCAGGTCGGGCATGTCGTTAGTCAGCTCGAGACCTTCTCGGAGTAGATTTTCCACAAATGAGATCATTGTGGTTGATTCCTTCTCGGATCCCTCCGGCACCCCATAGATCCTTATGTTCTCGCGTCTGGAGCGGCTTTCCAGATCCAGCAACTTGTCCTCTAGCTTGGTGTGTAGCTGTAGCATGGCCGTGATGACTTCTTCGGTGTTTTGGATCCTCTCTTCTGCTCTCCCAATTCGCCCTTCCGCCTCGTCCAATCTGGCATTCGCCTTAACTATTTCTTCTTTTATTGTCCCTAATTGTTCTTTGTTTTCTTGGCGAAACTCTCTTAGTTCTCGCAGAATCAGTTCCGAATCGGCCATTTCTCCACACTGCACCACGTTGCTTGTTAACTCACCCCTGTTAGCTGCTAATTGTTGCTGTGCCCGTCTTTCTCACCCCCGTCTTCGGACGACGTTTACTGCTCTAAGTGGTGATATTACTTTTTCTCCCCTTTCTCTACACTTTTTGCGGAATTATTTATTTGTTTTGTATAGGGGTATTTCTCTAATAGCTCTGGTTCAATCGGGAGCTCTCTCGCTATGCGACCATCTTGACGGTGTTCCGACCGGAAGTCTCCCTTATGAATTTTAATAATCATTATAAAGTGACACGTACAAATGTATTCTTCCAGTTTCATTGCAAAAACCTTCATAAACCAATGGTTCCAATCTGATCACATGGAACTAATTATGGTCATGGTCTGTGTCTGTCTGTACTTGACATTTGGTTTGGAGACTTAAAAATGAAGTGCATGGATAAGAAGAGGTCTTTCCATTTGAAATGAGGGGAAGAATGAACTGGTGTGCAATGTGACAACTTCCTACAATTGGTCTGAAAGTCCGAACTATCCCTTATCGTGTTTTCACACTATGAATGAACACAACTAGGCATTTTTGATTTGGACCAAATCCAACTCTTTTGATCAGATTATATTTGGTTTGTCAAGGCTATGGTTCAAGGCACCTTTCACATTTGTTCATTTCGTTCAAACTAAACTGAAAAGTCTGAAGGACTGGACCATGTAAGGTGTGAAAAACCCTTAGTTAAAAAAAGGGGGAAAGGAAACTCTCAGGTATTATGAAAAGTTATTGTATAAAGCTGTGTCTGTTTCGAGTTAACTGTGTGTGCGTGATGTGAGTTTGTGTGTTTGGGGTATGGTTGTGTTTGTTCAAAGCCATTGTTGTGTGGACAGTTATTTGTGATGATTAAGGGTAAGAGGCTGGCGAATGCATGTCCATGAGTGTCCCCACTCCCCAAACCAATAGAGCAACATGTTTGTACACGTATGGTTTGTACTTCATATGGGAGTGGGGAATCACATCAGCCAGTGGAATGTGGGAGGAGGACATGTGGGAAAACTCCTGCTGAGCTAATTGAAACTCTTTCTCTTGCTGCACACACACACACACACACAGACACACACACACACACACACACACACACACACACACACACACAAATGCATCTACACGTATATCCTTTGATGGCTTCAATCTCAAGTTTATTTTCTTCATCCTTGCTGTATCGATTGCTGATCGACAGTGTTGCAGCAAGAATGTGAATAGGACCCTCTGTGATGAGTGGTGTGTGTGTGTGTGTGTGTGTGTGTGTGTGTGTGTGTGTGTGTGTGTGTGACGCTACAAGTAGCCCCCACTGGCCCAGGCCACCACACAGAAGTCATTATGGGAGCAATCGCTGTCTGCTCATACATCACTGTTAGTTTTTTGCGTTAGACGGTCAGCAGAGATTGATTAAAAAGAAAACCACACTGAGAGGAAACTGGTATTAGGGCTAAATTAAATTCTGGTTTCAAGCCGAGGTATTTGAGTTTGACCTGCCCTCACGCAGCTGAGGTTACGTGACTGTGTTCACAAAAGTAGCTGTGGAGAGAACAATAGACTGAGACAAAATCTAATTTCAAGGGCACGGGAACCAGCCTCTGAAGGAGAATATGTAACATGTATTTGCTTGTGTGTGTGTGTGTGTGTGTGCATTGTTGTTATCTGCAGGGTTTCTCCAGCATGGTAGATTGTGTGCACATGTTTTTGAGGTGCTTGTTTGTCACAGATGTTTAAAGTGACATCCTTGAGTCTCTGCCTGCATTGTAATCACAGCATAGCATCAGGCGGCCTGCTCACAGCGGCAGCTTTAAGTGGGTGGAACGAATCGGTGTGTGTGAATCACAGCCTCAGGAACTTATCAAGTGGATGATAAAGGTTCTGCAACTTTTATTTTCTCTAGGTTTAACTTGACTTGAAAACTATTAATAATCGGTGGAGGTATGTACTCTCTGATTTTCATTCTAGTTTGGTTTTGTGATGAACTGCAGTTTTGGATTTGTTTTAATTTGGCTAGAAAACACACAAAGACAAGCAATTAGCTTGAAAGCAGCATAAAAGGAGTTCCCGTAGTTCCAGTAGTCGTATGGTCGCAGCACACTTGTGCTATGAGACTTCCTCCCCCCTCATCCCATGACCCATGTCGTATTATTCAATGGTAACTGACTAATTAAGGCAAAAAAAAATGTTACATATTAAATATCGTACTCACTGAAAAAAGAAAACCTATTAGTGTGTGTGTGTGTGTGTGTGTGTGTGTGTGTGTGTGTGTGTGTGTGTGCTGAATGTGCTCAAGTAAAAACATTCATATTTTCTTGGCTGTTTTTTCCCTAATTCTTACTACCTGGAGTGAAGATATGTCTTGCATAGTGACCCGCTTTTAGAATTTGTCATGTTTTTAGTGGGAACCTTCGAGAAGATACGAGGAGCTTAAAAGAGGAGGCAGCACAATCCTCTCATTTTAATGCCGCACTACAGGAACAGCAGCATTAACAAAACATCACTCTCAGAAGATGAAAGGCAGAGCAGAGAAAAGCACCGAGCTCCTGCTACACCCGGGGATTCCTCATTTCATAAAAATGATTTCAGGCTTAGTTTGACAATCGAGAACCAATTTCAATACAATTTTGAGATTGTTTCATAAATCAGCACCAAATGAACCTATCTCCCCTGAGAAAAATTAAGTGGAGGAAGCTTAGACATGATCAGAATCTGGGTGATGTATCCCCGGAGTATAAGTCCTTTTCACCCCCTACAGTATATATGATAATAGTTATTCACCAAGATGTCAAGTGCAGAGCTGCAATTGGATCAGCTGATGAGGGGTTACTATGTGGTTTGCAGGAAATGATTGACTCCACATCTATATGTGGGTTTTCTGCCCTGTTCTTATTGTTCGTATGTTATTAGATGCTTTCAGACATGGACTGAACTTCGGATTAATCGCCTAACATTATCTGAAGGGGCTGTATAAGAGAACACAAATGTGTGTGTGAGAGGCTGTGGAGTTTCTCTAGCGATTATCCTGCCAGTAAAAACTCTGGAGAATGTCTCAATGAGCCCATTTGAGAGCATAGCAGGAGATCACCTGAAGGATTCAGAGTGAGCAAGGTTCTTTTTTTAAATATATATTTTATTGAGCATCAATGTTACAAGGTATCCACTGAACAAGATACAAGAGAAAGACCATGAAACAATGATTCCCACAGAGAGGGAAATAAAAACAGTTAAATTAAATAAATAATATTAAAAAGGGAAACATTTGAAAAACCAAGGATACAGAGAATAATAAATAAATAACAATAAACCTGTCTCGGTGCTCAGTCATCCAACTCCTCAGGTAACCCATCCAGAGAGTCTATGAGGGACAATAAAGGGTTCCAAACTTGTCAAATTTCTTCGGGGAGACTCCAAGAAAAAACCTTCGCCCTCCAGCTTTAGGTCATGCAGAACCTCTTTTATCCACTGATCATGAGATGATAAGCAAAACCTTCTTTCAGTTTAAATAATTAGAAGCCTGGCCAGCAGGGTGCAAAAGGTCCATGCCATGTTTCACTTCAGCTTAGAGTTCTTTGTTAGGTGGGATACCAAATAGGGCAGAAAGGGGATGTGGATCTAACACAATATTATAGGTCATTTAAAATGTGTCAAATACCCCAAAATGTGTCAATTTTTGGCATGTATACCAAGTTGGCAGGGAACTGGCAACATTTGTTTAATGCATCACTGACATAGGGGTACAATTTAGACAATCTGTGATTAGTGTAATAAATTCTATGTAGGAGTTTGCATTGAATCAGCCAATGCCGGGGATATATGGAGGAGTTGTGGATTAACCTTAAAACAGGTTTAGCTCAGAATGTTGTTGGTCACAGCATTCTTTGACAGATTGATGGATTAACACTGCTGAGTAATATATCTATAAGCTTAAACACCAGACTGGTAAAGTTAAGAAAGTGTTCCCACCAGCATTTAGTTTAGTCCAGTCTGATGCTAACAGTGATCATGTTGTTGATTGTGCTAATGGCTGGTGCAAATGACACTTGACTCTAATGATCCTCTATGTAGAAGATAAAACTAACCTGCAATTAAATCAAACATGGCACACAGTGAAGAGGAAATGGTGGTCCCCTGATGTGGAAGAATCTTGCTTAGTCTAGCAGCATGTCTTAAAATATATAGTAAAGCCATCTGTAAACATCAGCCTCTGTAGCAGCCTATTACTCATCTTTAATAGAGGGAAATAAAAATAAGCCCAGATTTATTTTCAGCACTGTAGAAAACATTGATCCATGTTTTCCTATGGATCTCAGTTGTAATGACTTCATGAGCATCTTTAATGAAAAATTCTAACTATTAGAGGCCAAATTCACCACCTACTGCAATTTACTGGCATCGATTTATCTTCATCCACAGGAGCCTTAGAAACAGCTGCAAACTCTGGTGAATGCTGTTTTCTTAGATTGACCTTCATGTAGCTTTAATAATTATTCAATCTAAACCATTGAATTGCCTCTAAGACCACATCCTAACTAGGCTGTATAAGGAAGTTTTGACCTTGGTTTCCATTTCTTCACCAGATACGATCAGTCTGTCTTTTACTTCGGGCTAGTCCTGCAAATCAGCTGTGGCTTATACTTAATGATTCTCAGTCAGGATTTAGATTGGACTAATTGTGTTCACTTTATACAGGCTTCTTTTAGGCAGATTTTAATTTTCTATTTGTGTCCTTTACACAAATAGAAAACATTTAAATAAGTACCTTTTTCACCTACATTATATATAAAAAAAGTGGGTTATAGTAATTATTTTTTATTAGACTGTCCGAACAAATCAACATATATACTGACAGGAACTAGAAAATATTACATTTCTCTCATATTAGCTTCTCTGAACTGGTTTCCTGTAAAACAAAAAATCCTACGATTGTCATATTTAATTGAATGATTTACATTTTAGTGAATTATTTCTGTCTCTCACTACCTCTCTCCCACTCTTTCTCCCCCTCTCATTTTCTCTCTCAACCCAACCGGCCCAGACAGATGGCCGCCCAAAGGAAGTTTTTCCTCTGCACTCTCTAAGTGCTGTCCTGTGGTGATGCTATATAAATAAAACTGTCTTAACTTAACTCTTCTGTTCTGTTCTTCATTCCTACCCTCCTACCTTCTCTATCTCTCTTTCTCTGGTACCCTCTCTCTCAGTGGGATTCCCGGAAAGAAGTGTGGAACCATCATCTTCACAGCCGAGGAGCTAAGTAACTGCCGGGTTAGTTTCATGTTATACTCAGGCCACAGTGGACCTGTTTAGACCTGGTATCAACGTCTGTCTTTTGTGGACAGCTCTAAGTCCGCACATCCGTTCACATCTTACATTAGGGTGTGACTCCATTGTGATCAGAGCTCACAGGAATTATACACATGTTTATATGCATGTAGATCAGGGAAACTGTAGCAGGTGAGAGGACATCAGCTGCAGCAGGGTTGGACCTATGACCTAGGAATGTGGCCACATGCGTCCCAGACCATCTCCTAATGTGATCTCAAATGCGTCGTTGGTGCATCTTGGGGTGTTCACAATTGTAAGATCATATGTGACTGTCTTTAATTCCAGTCTGATCAGAGTTTGTGTTTCTCCAGGCTTACACACACGCACACATAAACACACGCATGTACACAAACACACACACAGACACACAAACTCACACAGACAAACATGCACAGACAAACACACTGTGTGATATAAACCGTCAGAGACAGGGGTCAGAAAGTTAAGCACTAGATCCTGAATTCATGACAGTCACGTTCTGTGTTTCTATTTTTAAACTTCGAGGAGAATTGAAATGACTGTACAGACTTCAGAATAATTTTGTCATTTGCATCAAATGGAAAAAAAGGGAATTTGTACTTTTACTTCAAAGTGGTGATCAAAGCTACTCATGAATTATTTATCCAGTCCTACAGTGCACTTTTCTCACCATAGGGAGTAAATAATTGGACACTCCAATCAAAGAAAAAAGCACTTGCAGGCACACACAAACAGGCTTACCCTGTTTTTTATATTACACACATTTACATTTAAACAAGTGCAATTACATCCATGCTTGAATAATGATGTGAATGTTGAGGAATGCATATATGTATACACAACATTTACTTTAACTTTCCCTACCTTTATATATATATATATATAAATATATATATATTAAATTTTTTCTTGATTGCTTAAGCACGATTTTCAAAACAGGGCCCGGGTTTTCAAAACACTACACACAATTAGCACAACCACACACCCAATCAGCAGCACCTCAGATCCTTTGCAAAATGAAACACTCTTGTAAAAACTATACACTAATTTATCAAAACCATATTTTTTTACCATATGAAACACACACGCTTCATATGACTTAATTCTGTTTTAGCCAGTTACACACTGCTGTGGCTAACCTAAAACACTTTTAGCAAATCTACTTATCAGTGATTAGAGTACTGTAAGTGAAATACACAGAGAAAGTGCAAATAGACAATGAAATTAGAATTTATTTCTCTCCATATACCCAAATCAGTAAACATGTCAACATGGAGAATCACAACAAAACATGTCCCAGTTTTCATGCTACTACAGTAGTGTGCATAACACTGTAAGCTCAGCAAATATCAGACTGGCAGAAAATTCTGTATCCAGTACAAGTTTCAATGAGGGGTACCTGAGCGGGGGGCCGGAGATCGTAAACCCTGCACTGCCATGCAGAGAAAAACTCTTTGATTGGGTTTAGAAACGGAGAGTATGGTGGAAGGTATAGTACTGTAAACTGTGGATGGTGTTGAACCAGTTCTGGACCAGAGCAGATTGGTGGAATGACCCATTGTCCCAGATGACAATGTATTGCATCTGGTGTATGTGGTTTACTGCTGTGACGATGTTGTGTAATCGGCACAAAAATGTGAGAGTGTGAGTTGTGTTGTAAGGGCCCATATTGGCGTGACGGAGGAGGACCCCATTCTGTGTAATGGCAGCGCAAAGGGTGATGTTACCCCCACGTTGCCCTGGGACATTGATTATAGCCCTGTGGCCAATGATGTTTCTGCCTCTCCTTCTTGCTTTTGTCAGGTTGAACCTTGCCTCATCTATGGATATGAATTCATTCAGGATTTCCTCAGCATCCATCTGTAAAACTCTCCGAAATACAGTGAAAGACAAGATTGTGTAGTTCAGCATAGGTCTGGAATACAGTACATTTACATTGTGAAGTGTGCAGTATTCAACATCACAGTGCTAAAGTGAACAATACATACCTCCACAGCCGCAGCCTTCTCCTCCTCCGTGGATTCCCCCTCTCAACCTCACTTTTTTTCTTTTTTGAGCACAAGCTCCATTTTGGTTGAAGACAGGTGAACTCATCTGCTGCATTTTTATAGTGCTTACAGTTTTTCACAATTGTTAACACACGTTTTTCAAAACAATAACGGCTTTCTCAAAACTGCACACAGACAACTGAAAACCTCACACACAAAATGCTAAACCTGACACTCCCTTTGCAAGATGACTCTTTGCCATCAAATCTCTTAACTGTTCACAAAATGGAACTCGTGTTTTCATTTGGTACACACAACCATATTTTCAAATGACACACACATACCATTCATTGAGTACACACAACTAAGCATTTGCTTGCACACTACCAAGCATTTACAGCACACTGAAGTGCAAAATTGAAAACACAATCATCAAAATGGAACACACCATATGAATGAGAATGACTCTGGAGAATGAGCCATTTCTCCTTTTGAAAATGTCTCAGTGTAGGCCTACTTTTTTCATAGTCAAACATAAAACAGCACACAAATATGCAGCATTAAAAGGTTTATTTAGGTACACACAGAGAACAGTACAGTACTGTAAACCGGCCTGCTCAACCCCCCCCCCCCCCCCCTTCACAAAAATTACAGTTTTTCACAATTGTTAACACATGTTTTTCAAAACAATAACGGCTTTCTCAAAACTGCACACAGAAAACTAAAAACCTCACACACAAAATGCTGACAGGCCTCGACACTCACGTCGCCACAGGCCTCCTCAAAGGCCAGGAGCAGTGGGACCCGGGCTTGTGGGTTCCGTTCATATACCTTCCACCTCCAAGGTGAAAATAATTCCTCAATGGGATTCAGGAAAGGAGAATAAGGTGGAAGGTATAGAATGGAAAAATGTGGGTGGTCCTGGAACCACTCCCGCACTTGAAAGCTCACATTGTCCCAGATGACAACGTGATCGATACGCTGTGGGTCATCTACCTGGCCAGGTGGTACCAGCAGGTCATGCAGGCCATCCAGGAAGACGAGGAGACGGGCAGCGTTATAGGCCCCTAGGTGGGCATGACGGTGCAAGATCCCATGGTGATTCATTGCAGCACACAGTGTGATGTTGCCACCATGCTGACCGGGGACCTCAACAATGGCCCGCTGGCCAATGGCGTTTCTGCCCCGTCGCCTCCTCTTCACCAGGTTGAATCCCACCTCATCAATAAAGATGTACTGGTACAACACATGAGCTGTGTCATGCTCCTGGATCCGCTGACACAGACAGCATGAGAATGCAAGTTACAGTATGGACACAGAGAGGTCAACACAGTGGGCTACAGTGAGACACTGTAGAAAAGGAACAATATTGAATTACAGGTACAATACATGCATGTCAGTGCTGAATGTATGGTACTTATGGTACAAGCACAAACTCTCGCCGTAACTCCTTGATGCGGTCTGTGTTCCATTCAAATGGGACCCTGAACACTTGTTTCATCAACATGGCATTCCTATGAAGAATACAGTACAATGTAGAGAGGCTGACTGTCTGGACGTTTCTAAATGTAGCATGGTCCGCCAGGATCCTAGATTTTATTTGTCTGAGTGTGATAGAGTTGTTCTCACGAACCATATAAGAGTATTTGTGTGTTGTAGGTTGATGCTTTGGTTGATGCTTTGAGATTTTACTTTAGAAGTGTGTGCAACAACTGAACATTGTGTGTAGTGTTTTGACAACAAGGTGATGTGTAATTGACATCAGAGTGTAAAGAAGGAAAGTCAGAGTCTGATGCAGATAAGGGAGTGTGAAGTAGTGCCAAATTGGGTCGAGCGATTGGTACATGAAGTGAAGGTTGTGCAAATTGTGCCGAATTTTCGCTTTTTGTGTATTAACAACTGAGAAAAACTCTAAACCTGATTGGTGAGTCTACAATTAAGCAATCTTGTGTTTGCTCACCTGATGGCTGTGTTTAACCAATTGGCTCATAGGGGTGGTCATTTGACAGGCAGTGCTTAGGAATTGCAAGGAAGTGACATCTTGATATACTTCTGTATCTCACTGTATGTATTGTTTTGCAAAAAGTGTGATGCTGACATTGTGCTTATAGTGGTGCAGATCTGGGCCCATGTTTTGCTCCTTGAGTGTAAGGTTTTGATAATTGTGTAATACTTTTGATTTTAGTGTTTATGTAATCGAAAAAAACTGTAAGGTTAAACTCTAATTGCAGGACATAAAACAGTGATAACAGTAAACCGCAGAGTCTTTGAGAGCTTGAGACATCCAAGCTCATTCCGATGTATTAGGTATGGTTTTATTATTATTATTATTTATTGCAAAAACCTGTGTCTCCAGAACAAAAAAACTCCCATGGTTGGTTTTAGCATCAGAATTAAACAACAGTTCTATCTGTAAAATGAGTATTTGTATCCCTGTATGCCTGGATGTCAAGCTAGCTCCTAGAGACAAAAGGCCAACTGCTGCCAGAAAAGTGCAGTACATTGAAAAAATGAATGCAAACAAGGAACATCAGATCCTTTCTGGGACAGAACCCTGTTTTTATATTAGATCGGGGGGATTTCGCTTCCAATCAGGTATCATGTAATTGATTATTTTTTGCTTTAGTCAACCACTGCATGACTTTGTTGACCTGTTGGCAACACCACTGATGAGGAAATGGATCACAATGTTAGAAAACGTCTTAGTTCGGCAGTTTTGGCTCATACTTTAAGTATTTAACTTTGGTTGAACTAATTTGAAATGATTCATGTTTAAATGAGGTTTACGATGTAGGCTTATAATGGTTGACTGGTATAATTTGTCTGTGACAGTTGTTGTTTTACTCAAATCACTACAATGGAAGTGGCAAGTGCATATTCCCCCAACCCATAGAGCCACAATGGCCAAATGTAGGGTACATTTGCGAGGTTCAAATGTTTCATTGAATAAAGAAGGACATATGCTAAGTTCAGGAGTGCCTGTGGGTTTTGACCTTTTGATCCTTGATAAAATTAGGTTTTCTGTCCAGGTCACAAAGTGTTTTTTCAGGGCTAGAGAAAGGTCTAAGATCTTTCAAGTGAAAAAGTTCAGGGCCAAGTGAATTCATTAGAAAACAATGGTTAATTCAATGTTCAAACATAAGTCTGAACTAAATCAAACTTGAAATCAAAGGACATATAAACTGTTTGTTTTCCCAGGACATAGCGACCATGGAGCTCTGTGCCAACAAGCTGGACAAAAAGGATTTCTTCGGCAAGTCTGACCCTTTCCTTGTCTTTTACCGGAGCAATGAGGATGGGACGTAAGTTTGTGACTTTATAAGGGTCGTGTTTGTTAAACATTGTAAATCTTCAGATGTACGGTCCATTTATTTCCTCGAAGCAGTGGAAATAAGGAGGAGCTACGACAGATGCTCCTCTGTCGAAGCTCATCCCTTATTACTGACAGCACATGAAAAGCTGACAAAGGATTTCTCTGTTAGATCAAGTCCCATGAACAGTGTGAAAGTGTTTAGGATGGTAGTTTGAAAGTAGGCTAATAGATTTTTTTGACACTGCGATAAAATTCTATTATCTGCACTTATGGCAGACTATTTCAGACACACAGTTCAGAATCAAATCTATCTATGAGCCTGTGCTGTTTTTGCTCCCCCACACTGAAGAATTTATTCTGTAGACCATTTCTAACTGAATCGTAAAAGGCTCTTGTGCCCCACTCTAATATTAAACACTCTCTTCAAAGGGTTACACACAAATACACACATATTTTAATCAAGCTATTTATACACATTACATGGTACAAGAAGAGGACACCTTATCCCTGTGAGAAACTTGATAACCCCTTGTGGACGAATGTCGCGAATTCGCCTCAAACCCCATTCCGGTCTTAATGCCGCCGAGGTGACGATTGTGCCTGATGGTGCAAATACTAAACATACCAAGGAAGGTATTGGAAGTACTCTGCCGCCATCTAGTGGTCGGAGTGGGAAATATATACAAGCCCCTTGGGACTGTGCAGCAAAGTTATTTTGAGGTATAAAGCTGTATTTGAAATACTGTGATGATGGAACAGCAATGATTGTACAGAAACATATGTTGTTATTCAATTTCAAGCAAAAGCAGCATCAATCTACATACCAGAGACTGGAAAATGTGTTAGATTAAGGTTATGTCCCATTATGCCTAATGTCGCTAATTTGACTCATACCTTAATTTCATATCTATTGTATATGATATATTGAAATTAACAATCTCCAATTAATTAAGCATCTGTATGACAGCCAAAAACACACAAAAATTTTAAATAAAATTGGAAATTATTCAGGCATTAAGGGGTTAAGAGAGCCATTTCCATCCCAGCTTCCTTCATCAGACTTTTCATCTTCACCGTGTTGGGGTTATTTGTCTTTCCAGGTTCACCATCTGCCACAAGACTGAGGTGATCAAGAACAATCTGAATCCTGTTTGGCAGTCGTTTACCATCCCTGTAAGAGCACTCTGTAATGGAGACTATGACAGGTGAGGGGACAGCACTGGGTTCAGAGGTTAATCAAGTCAAATCAATAGTCAGGACAAACAACGAGGCAGTGAAGCCAAAGACATTTTCAGCTGAATTCTCTGCAGATTAGGATATTAGAAACATTTTAAGCTTTGACAGTTACTGTCCCCATAAAAGCAAACCACTGCACTGAGTACTTTCATCAACAAACTGGGTGAAACCAAAGGTGTCAAGAAGTGCCAGTAAATCAATGGAACCAGCCAAACTTAAAGATCTTATCAGCAGATAAATCAACTATGTCTCTCTGGAAATGTACTGTCACCACGCATGTTGACTTATTAATGCAATTACACTATATATATATATATATATATATATAAAAGTTCCTCCTTGATCATATTTAGAGATTTGTGTGTATATTCAAAGCTTGATCTATCTCCCTCTGTGCGCGCACACACACACACACAAACTCTGTGGTTGTCAGAATAATGCCAGCAGTCGGCCATGTTGTTAGTCTCAGGCCAGTGCTGGTGTTATTGAGACCAACATAGAGGCAATGCAGCACCAGTGACAAAAATATTTTGACGCCACTCAATGGAGCACCAAATGTATAACCTGCCAGCAAAAATAGTACCTCAAAGCACTATTTTTAAATATAACCATACATTTTTGCGCCAAGATTTAAAGGAACCAAAGGAGCACCATGAAGAGAGTAGGATAATCAGAAAATACTGAGAGAGGGTTTGGGGCTTAATGTATTCAGAGACAAAGTAGCTGCATAGAAATCAGGGTTCAGGGGTTAACGATATAATATGAAAACCCCAATTTCATTTAAAATTCCATTATGCCGTTGACCTGCTATCCCAAAGGCCAAGTGTTATCCTGAGGCCTTCAGAGTGTTTGCTGTCGAGCACCAGAGCCAAGGACACATATCAATTAGCGGCATTCGATTTTTTCTATTATTGGATACATCCGGCAAGATAAAAACATCGGTGTCTTTCTTTAAACTTTATCTCAGTCAATTTTACAAGATTGGTGTAATCTGACTTTGTCTATAATATTTTTTGGTGAACAAAGCTGCAATTTGCAAATGTTGCAGGAGTGACAGTTACACGTTGTGTAGCATAAATCCCTGCCCCCCTTCCTCATCATCCCGCTTTATGGCAGAATTTCTCCCTAGCAACCAACCCCAGGGTCTCCCATCATGCAACAATAGATACTGAATGAGAAACGTCTAGCGTATAGTACTCCTCTGTTCATGACCCACGGAGCTCATACCTTATTCTTTTTCTCCAGAGTTTTGGGATTGTGCTAGCCTGGATGCCAGACGAACTTAGCCCCGCCCACAACAATTTGATCGGGCAGTTCGGTCTGGAGTCGCTCCATTGGGAAAAAATTATGGCCCGACCGGGCCAATCAGATTGTCAGGGCGGGCTTTATACGATGATTGACAGATGATCAACGGTAACGTAATCAACCACGTCATCACAGTGCCCTCGGGTTGAATTCGTTTTCAACAAACATGCCTGCCGCTGGCGAGCTGAGATGTGTAGATGCTGCCATTGAGTCTGTTTTCGAAGACATCGACAGCGCATTCATTTTGAAAGAGGAACACAGAACGTGGAGGCGACGCCAGAGCACCGCGCTAATCCCTATCGCCCCGGCGCTTGGCTGTTCACAACGGACACTGAAGCGACGCTGAACCGCCGGGCAGCGCTAATAATATCACCCGTTGATCCAGTAGATCGCTGCACGGCTTTGTGCCAGTCACACCGGAGGCTGAAGCACCGCGCTGCGCCAAGGCTGCCTCGCGGTGCTTCAGCCTCCGGTGTGACCGGCACAAAGTTTTAACATGGGAGTGGATGGGAGCCAGCTGTTATTTAAGGCTTGGCGCTGCGCTGAAGCGTCCGGTGTGAACCCGGCGTTAGTAAATAACTCACAATGCGTTGCTTAGCATACGTCACATACTACGTTGCTCTGATTGGTTGTAGGTCTATCCAATTGAGCGAAGAGGAATTTTACTTCCTGGTCAGTTGAAACACGCCCCATAATTTTTTCCCAATGGAGCGACTCCAGACCGAACTGCCCGACCAAAATGTTGTGGGCGGGGCTAAGTTCGTCTGGCATCCAGGCTAGGATTGTGCGTCATTATTTCAGGTAATAGACACCTGAAGTAACTTTTGATACCTGGCCCGAAAAGTCTAAACACAGAAACACTTGCTGATTATGTTCATAGATTCCTAATGTATTGAATTGTAGCTTTTCTCTACAACCATGCAATTTCCTGTTTGGCAATAATTGATCCCTTTTGGACGTCTGCAGGAGTGATTATTATTTATTCCAAAACAAAACGAGATACTTTTTTGAAATAACCAAACAATTAAAAAAGAGTCCATTCTTGAAAATGACTTGCTGACAAGCAGAAAAACAATTGCAGTCTTGTCGACCACACAGGAAAAGCATTGTGAAATCAATACCTGAGAAGGTGTAATCATTTGTAACTTTGTAATTTTTAAATGGATGTCAATTTGAAAGTCCATGTCTGTCTGTGACTCCACCTGTCTGTCTCACCTCCCTCAGGACAGTGAAGGTGGACGTGTATGACTGGGACCGAGACGGGAGGTACGTTCTCTTCCCCACTTTCTCTCTTGTTTTCTTCATCTGTTTTTATTTTCCTTGACTCATTTTCAGCTCATCACTGAATCCCTCAAAATATCACATCCTGCTCTGTCTGACCCTAAGAGGGCTCCACCCACCTGGCACTCACTGAGTGAAGAATCTCAAACAACTTGAAGGTGAAAGTTGCAGTGGATAGGAGGGCCAGAATTTATGAGAGCAGACCTTGGTGCTGACACAGGCTTCTTGAGTCTTTTGGGAGATTTGTGGGCTTAATTGGATTTTCTGGCCATGTCTTACTTTTCATGAAGCTCAGTCTAGAATCACTTCTTGTTGTGTTTGTACACATCCCTGGTCGGACTCGCCAAATCCCATTCCTGCAAATCTGCAGTTTGTCTGTCCCAGCACAGTATTTCAGTCTGTCACTGTCTAGCAAAATAGTAGAGTTGCCAATTATTTATCATCATAGCAGCACTGTACAGTGACTGAAAGAAAGAGGGAATAGTTTGACATGAAATTACACGCTTGGATTCCCACCCCCTCTTAAAGCTTTTTGTTCCTCAAAATTAAATGTTTATTGTTTTTCGTGAAAACATTCCGTCATGGTCTCAAAATGGCTTTAATGTAACTCCACATGTAGTGACTGTGATCTATAAATATGATGACATAACCCTGCCCATTCATCGTCTCCCTAACTTTCTTCTTTCTAAAGTGACAGGATTGGTTTCCTAGGTTTCTGACATCCCAAACCCTGACTGTTGAAGGTGTTATTTTTGACTAACATTTGTTTAATGCAGTTTCGAAGGTAGGGATGATAATTGCTTCATCTTATTTATTGAAATCTCTTTACATTCAGATAGCATTCCATAAATTCTATATAAAAAAATAAGGAAAACCAGGATTGTCCGTCTTGATCCAAACTGGTAGTCATTCTTAGTCTTTATCACAGACACAATTTCAGCAACACAGTGAGGTGGGTTGCTGATGCTGTCATCAAAAACTGCCCTGATGAAGCAGCCAGTCACAGTGGTGGCAAAGAAGGGCATGTGGCACCATTTCTCCAGCCTGTTTTGGACAGGCAGATCCTCCTGAGCTATTCAGGAGGGAGAGCAGGCTGATTCACCTCAACACAAGCTTTCTTCTCCTCAGGCCCTTTCTCCTGCTCGACCTGCCTTTTCCTTTTGGTGCCAGCAGATCTCCACGATGCTGCAGAAGCAGTAATGGCAATAAGGAACTTCCTTTCCACCATGTCGGCATCTCCTCGACTTCTTGCAGCGCTCTGATACTCGAGTAATGTGATTTTCCTCTTGGCAACATTCAGAGGTGCTGCTCGGAATCGGTTCGTCTTGTCGACAATAAAGTCTAACTCTCCCTGAGTGAAGGTGGGATCCAGGGCTTCTTTAATGGACTTCTCCTTAGTCGCGATCATTTCAGGTGTTGGAACTTTCATCCCAGCCGCCATCATCTCCGCTTCCCACTGCTTGAACTCACTCTCTGTGAATTCCTGGTTGGATACAGCCCAGAGAGACTCAGTCTTGTCTTCTCCAGCGTGCCTGAGATCGAGAACCAGGTTTGTCAGTTTTGATCCAAACTCGTAGTAATGCCTCATCTCCGTCACAGAAACAATTTCAGAAACACAGTGAGGTCGGTCGCCGAAGCTGTCATCAAAATCTTCCCAGACGAAGAAGCCGGTCACAGTGGTGGCAAAGGAGGGCATGTTGCACCATTTCTCCAGCATGTTATTGGACAGGCAGATCCTCCTGAGCTCTTCAGGAGGGAGAGCAGGCTGAATCACCTCAACACGAGCTTTCTTCTCCTCAGGCCCTGAGGGTTTCTGGGTGACAATAAAGTCTAACTCTCCCTGATTGATGGTATGATCCAGGGCTTCGATGATGCACTTCTCCTTACTCGCGATCATTTCAAGTGTTGGAACTTGCGTCCCAGCCGCTCATTCCCACAGCTCGAACTCACTCTTTTTGAATTCCAGGTTGGATATAGACCAGAGAGTCACAATCTTGTCTTCACCAGCGTGCCTGAGTTTGAGTAACAGGTCGATCCATTTTGATCCCATCTGGTAGTTCTTCTTCGCCTTCATCACAGACACAATTTCAGCAACACAGGGAGGTGGTCGGCTGTTGCTGTCTTCAGAACTGCCCTGACAAAGCAGCCGGTCACAGTGGTGGTAAAGTAGGGCATGTGGCTCCATTACACCAGCATTGTATTGGACAGGCAGATCCTCCTGAGGTCTTCAGGAGGGAGAGCAGGCTGATTCACCTCTCCACGAGCTTTCTTCTCCCCAGGCCCTTTGTCCTGCTCGACCTGCCTTTTCCATTTGGTGCCAGCAGATCTCCGAGACCCTGCAGAATCAGCACTGGCAACAAGGAACTTCCTTTCCACCATGTCGGCATCTCCGTGACTTCTTGCAGCGCTCCGTTTATCGACTGATTGGAGTATCCTCTAGGCAACATTCAGAGGTGCTGCTCGGAATCGTTTCTTCTGGGCGACATTAAAGTCTAACTCTCCCTGAGTGAAGGTGTGATCCAGAGCTTCTTTAATGGATAACTTTCGTCCCAGCCGCTATCATCGCCCGTTTCCACTGCTTGAACTCACTCTTTGTGAATTCCTGTTTGGATACAGACCTGAGAGTCACAATCTGTTCTTCACCAGCGTGTCTGAGATTGAGAACCAGGTTTGTCCGTTTTGATCCAAACTTGTACTCATTCTTCATCTCGATCACAGACACAATTTCAGCAACACATTGAGGTGGGTCGCTGAAGCTGGCATCAAAAACTGCCCTGACGAAGCAACCGGTCACAGTGGTGGCAAAGAATGGCATGTTGCACCATTTCTCCAGCCTGTTATTGGACAGGCAAATCCTCTTGAGCTCTTCAGGAGGGAGATCAGGCTGAGTCACCTCTCCACAAGCTTTCTTCTCTCCAGGCTCTTTGCCGTGCTTGACCTTCCTTTTCTTTTTGGTGCCAGCAGATCTCCCCGACGCTGCAGAAGCATCATCAACAAGGAACAAATCCTTTTCGCCACTGGAGACATCTCCGTAGAAGGACTTTGGGCTCCGTGAAGGGCCTGAAAAATGAAACATAGAATTCATGATTTAAACTCCAGCTATACCTTAACACAACATGTGGCAAGTGTTTAACTTGTTGAGGTCAATCAATCAATAGAGGTACAGTATTATTAATATGAATATGGCTCACTGGATATCAGAAGTACCAATCTTAATCTTAAGATTAAGATTAAGATTAAGATACATTTGTTTGTCCCAAACACATGCACAGACATGCACAGGCACACTCATGCAGGTAGGAAAATTTAACATCTGCTTTTGACCCATCTGGTGCAGGACACACAGAGCAGTGAGCAGCCATGTACGGCGTACGGGGAGCAGATTCAGACCTCATTCAGACCTCAGTGTAGCATTGTCTTGGTAGATTTTCCAGGCTTACCAACCCTTGTTTGAAAGGCAAAATGCTCAGCCATGTGGAAGACAGCTAAATTAAGGTTTTTATCATATAAAAGACATATTGGGAAAATATGAAGAAGTTTAGAAACTTAATTTCACCAGAGAGGGACCTATAAAGCATCTTTCAAGGCGACAACACTCATGGTAGTATTTGCTCAAAAAGTATTACTACCTACAGTACAACACTGTTGGGTGCATCCCAGGATGTAGAAGCATACTGAAGACAAAAGTGTGAGCACAGAACATCCTCTGAGCACTTCTCCGTCTGCAAGTTAATGTCTCAGAGCAGACGCGTGGATTTGTAACAGCAGAATCTCAGTCTCAGTTTTTTCTCACTTTACTCTCTTCTTTTGTTTTCTCTGGCTGTTTTGGCAGCTTCTGAGCACTTGAGATCACAAGAGGTTGATTATCAATCTTCTCTCACGACAATTTACAGAAGTGGCAACACCCACATCCCCACTTTAGGACCATATCTTTCACAAGGCTTAAGTCTTTTACAAAACGTCACTGTTGGTGCAAGCCTATACATTTATTCATATAATGAATCTGCAATAACAAATGGGTTGAAATTGTTATTGGTCCAAAAAACCACAACAATCGGTACTGGATTAGATTTCCTTTAATGTAATGTTAATTTACATACAGTTGTGTTTTTCAAGTCATAACAACCCTGATACTTAAATATCAGTAAAATTTATTATATTGCTAAAATCTGACCCTAAAGTACAATAGCTATTTTGTATGAGTGTTTTTACTTTTTGCCAGAAAAATGTATGCTCAATATAAATGTCAACATTAAACTGTAACCTAATTGAAATGATGTTTCTTTCACAACACATTTGCTGTTCTAGATAAGTTTTGCAGAAGCGTAGATCTTGCATACATGGTTGCTAACGCCTATGGTGGCCCTTTGACAAGTATTTACAGAGCACATAAAGGTTAATAATGCCTAATTTCTCTTTCTCCTGTCTACTAATTAACCTAAATATCTCCTTTCTTACTGTTTCCTCTCCTCATCTTGTTGTATCTTATCCTCCTTCCCCCTCTGGGAGACGGACGTTTTTTGCACCTTGAGGATTACCCTCTAATATAAATATATAAATAGCAGCACTACACAGGCAGAGTTGGTGTCATGCACTGCTTCAGGTGGTGATATATTGAGATGCAGAGATGATCCGAGGGAGTTGATATTTACCAGTCTGGTGATGCTGGAGGGGCGTTTCTCTCCTGCGGAATGAAAATGTGTTCAACTCATAAAAGGTTTCTCTGAGGGATCCTGTCAAGAGGAGAAGATTTAAGGGATGGATTTTTATTCTAGAACCATGCAAGTGGAGTGACCTTCAACTTTAAAAGTAATTTAATTTATTTTTCTGCATTGTGCAACTTTTTACGACCCATAGATACGTTTTATTGTTAGATAACCTTAGGCGCCCTTAGTATTTGTGACGAAAGCATAGGAAAAATTTAGACGCTGTAGTTTAGTTTCAGATTATTTAATTATTCATTGCAGCACCTTTCACAAAGTGTTTTTTCATAAAGGTACCATCATAAAAGTAGTAATTAAAGAAAGCAAATGTCATTATATAAGTAACGGAAATACATTCAAAAGACAGAAGATTACAGACACAAGAACCCACAGGGTGAGAAGGTAATGCAAGAAGAAAATTCCCCAGTCTCTGAGCAACAACTTCAAAACAACCCTTCACATTTTATTTTTTGCTAGTAATAAGTGTGAGATACGACCAGGAAGCCTGTGGAGAAGGTTGCAGTTGATGCATGGGTTAACGAAACACGCACTTTCAGACATGCACTGAACTCTGGATAATCTCCTGTTATTCTCTGGAGGTATATGTGAGAACACAAATGTCTGAGTGAGAGGCTCGGGATTCTTCTGCCAGCCCCCATGTAGAAGCTCAGGAAAATGTCCAAATGAGAACATGTGAGAGAAAAGCAGGAGAAATTCTGCAGCATTCACTGCAAGCGAGTCTGTGAGTTGATTTCTAGCACGTGACGTGCAAAAAAGAAAAAACTCAAAAAGAATACAAATATCATGTAGTGAAAAATTGATAGTCACCCACAAGAAAAAGGATATTAAAGGAATTACCCTGATGCTCATTTCATTAGGATGAAATGAGCAGGAAAGAGTCTTCACTCTGTGACAAAACCAACTTCAAACAGTATTCAGACCCTTTTCTGTGGCCTTATGTAAGAAGCGTCTAGTTTTTTAAAACTGACCTGTGTAAAGATGATGAATTCCTCCTGTGCTTATTGAGAATATTGGCATAGGGATAGCAAATTAGCATGATTATCAACCCCATATACCATTGCTTTCAGAGAGCTTGAAAATAAAGTTTCATCCTTGCAGCAGCATCAGTATTGTTTCACACTGTTTCTGAGATTGTTCAATATGAAATTGGCTTTTTAAATAAACAGAGTCTCACCACAGCAATATGACAATATCTTTTGTGCTGGTGCTGAATCAGGCAATGGAACACCTTGTTCATTACATTATTTACAAAATATGCCACAGGTAAAATCATTTGACATACCCTCTAGAACACAGATCTGTGGTGTGTAATTGGGTTCAACCATAAACCCTAGCACGAGTATATAGGATATGACCACTCATGTCTACAGGTTGACTAGAGGTGTTATGAAGAATAACGTCAATCAGCTGTGGAAAAAAGTGAATTTTAGTTAGTGATCTGCCAACCATCTCTGCCCACTTCTTGCAGAAGATAAACTGAATAAGTTTGGACTTTGCCCATCAGCATTTTAAGGATTCTCAGAGCAAGGGAAAAATTATTCCTCTGGTTTGATTAGACAGACATCGAGACTTTTGGACTCAGGTGACAGTTGAGCTCTCTGCATTACAATGGGCAAAAGCAATCAACAAAGTCAACCCTGGAGTGACTCTGGGACAAATCTCTGACCCAGACGCAGACAAAGCCAAGACCTGAATCCCACGGAACATCTTTGGAGAGACCTAAAGACAACAGCTCACAGACGCTTCCCGTCTAATCTGATGCTTGACATTCTTCCTGGCAGATCCAGAAAGAATGGGATAAACTGACCAATCTACCAAGTGGGCTTCTACAAAGTGAATACTGTTCAAATGGAAGTAGTCAGACCTCAAGTGGCAAAATACTATGGTAAATGATATAGTATAGTTGTTTGTCATTCACCCATTCATACAGTGCATTAATGCACAGCACAAGGCATGCTAAATGGGGAGGACTCGGATTGAACCGCCGACCCTCTGGTTAGAGGTCCTAACTCAGCCATAGACGCCCTTAGTCAGTACAGTTTCTTTCTCCATGTGTTCAAAAGATCCACTAAGTGTTCATGTTGTTGTACAAAGACATTGTACTGACAATTTTTTCACACCATATATTGTACAATCTCAAAGTAAAGCTGTTGATTTTAGATGCTCCCCAGTAAATAACCCAAACAATACTGAGCAATGAATTATCATGTCAAAGCAGATGTAGACACTTTATCTATCCCTGTCTTTCTTCCAGTCATGACTTTATCGGGGAGTTCACTACCAGCTACAGAGAACTGTCCAGAGGCCAAAGTCAGTTCAATGTCTACGAGGTAAAATAGAGATGTTGTTGTTGTTGTTGTTTTGCTGAGTAACTCTTTCAGCCAATAAATGGAGACGGAATCACAGATTATCTCCATAACTCTGTTCTCCTGAATGTGTTAATTAATATCAGTACTACCTTGTACTATGAAAACATTGTCATGCCTCACAGGAACAGTCAACGTACAGAGTGACTTCTCAATACTGCTCAAACTAATTTCTTGTTTCTTGTTTCTTTTCTTGTGGCCAAAGGTTTTAAATCCTAAAAAGAAAAGCAAGAAGAAGAAATACATAAATTCAGGGACGGTAAGACCTGTTGAAGTGATTTTCATCAGCAGCTGTCACATATTTCATGGACATGACTCAGCAGCAGTACCATTTCAGAGCAGTGAACAGATGCTGTTTGCCATGAGCCACCTCTGTCTCTGCTCTCTCTCCACTCTAATGCTTTTCTCTTCTTCTTCAGTCTTACCTTTCTCTCCCTCTGTCGCTTTCCTCAAGGTGACCTTGCTGTCTTTCAAAGTGGAGTCAGAATACACATTTGTCGACTTCATCAGAGGAGGGTAAGAGCTTCTCTAAATCTTTCATCAGTGCTGAGGGGGATCTTGAAATCCCATTAAAGTTAATGTTTGCATAACGTGTACACCCAAATAATGAATGCTACCTGGTGAAACACCGCTGCCACACTGTCTATGAAAAGAACTGTAACTAAAGTAGCAGGGTTATGCTTGTTTTAATACCAAAAAGCTAAATTATTCTGTTTATCTTCACAAAATATTTGGTCCTCGAGACATGGTTATGTAATAATTACTCACTAGCTGCACTATTGTCAGTTCTGAAAGGAGGTAGCTATTATTTCTCTGCACTCCTCTTTTTACTCCCCTTGTACTTTTTTCCCACCTTTGCACAAGTTTTACTCCATAAAAAGTTATTGTTGAGAGAAAATAAAGCTATCCGAACAAAAACTAGCTAATGTTGTTTAATAAACTCAAATACAAATTTGTACCATGTCACAGTTCCAAATCCTTTATGTGTCAGTTTTTACACCAACAGATGATTGGTTTAACAGTGGAAGGTTAAATACAACAGCCTCCTCCATTTTGGACTCAGTTCCCTCAGAGGTAAAAAATGCCAAACTGGTCTTGTAGGTCAAACTTTGTCTAAATTGAACTGGATTAGAAAATGTTTATTAAATGCTGGTGTTACCAGGGTTTTTAACATGTACTACTAGTTTTCATTAAAATTATCTATAAAAGAATATTTAGATCTTTATATTAGAAATAAATGTAACCGCAAGTATAACTGAACAGAGAAGTAATTTATTAAAATATACAATTAAATGTGAATTCTTGGATTCAATTGTAAAATAATATATTTACAATTAATATAATACTTCTTTTTCAAATAAAGTGTAGAATATATGATGTGATATGGTATGATAAAAATTCTGGCAGAAAGACGCCGTCTTCAACATTGAATATTCAACTGTAAAGATGTTGAATATCGGTATACACCTGATATTGTATGAATCACAGATCAGACTTGTGTTTTAGGTAGTAAACTGTTGAATTGAATTTCTTACTCTAGCCCGAACAGCTGTAGTAAGAACCAATCCTTACATCTCTGTTTTGACTGATGCTGATGTGCTCCCTCTCCCTCCAGGACACAACTCAATTTCACAGTGGCCATAGACTTCACAGCATCCAACGGTAGGATAACGTTGATTCTTTGTGCATGCACGGAGTTTCCACACATGTGTGGTTCAGTTAAAATGGAAAAACTGACAATCAAAGACACCTACAGTGTCTAGCCTGAATGTGCATGAAATTGGACATGCATTTATGACACCCAAAGTGTCTGTACCCTTTACTTTACTCTAATTAACAACTATGTTCTCCTCTTAGATTAAAAAAAATAACAAAAGACATTAGTCTGTCTTACATAGAAGAAGTGATGTTTTCTTAAATTGTTGTTAAATTAAAGTCCTAAACTGTTTGGTGTTGCTCTCTAATGTTTAATCTATTGAGATAAGGAATGTCATGTTAAAACTAATCAAAATTGAATTAAACTAATTCAAAGTAAATTTGATTATTGGACACGCATTGGAGCAGATATGGTGACATTTCCATCTTCACCCCCTATGTGAGGGTTAATAAAGTAAAAGATAGTAATATACAGCTGCAGTGAGTTTTTGAAAACTATGACTCACAATACAAATTAAAGTTCATATTCAAATGTCTATAAATCTCTGCATAACTTGGCCGTCAGAGAAACAGTAATGAAACATGATTTTATTTTTTTCACCATACATGAATCTATCTATAAAATTGAAATGTAGCGGAGCCCAAATTCCCCTTAATGCAGGGAGCCCACCATGGAGTGACTCTCAGCAGAAGATAGATCACAAGAAATGTGGGGAGAGAAGTGGGGAATGACATGCATCCAAAAATGTATTCTTGTTGTTGCTGGTGGTGGTTGCAGGACACAAACAAATGGTTTCAGATGAAAATGCTGAACTTCAGTGACAGCATGCAAGAAGTAATATGTCAATGTTTTTCCAAATGTAATATTTTCTGGCATTTCCCTTAAGGGCTTTATGATAGTGTTTTGAGGTGGGGCTCAAAGTAAACAAAGTAAAAGAAGCATTTTTTCCCACAATTTGACATATTTTTAAGGTCTTAATAAAATATACTCTACTAGTCAAAATACCAAAATGATGAAATACTGCAACAACCCCTTAACCCTCAAACATGTGTGAAAAGCCCTGTTCTGAGTGGCCTTTTTGTGTTACCGAGTTTATGGTGAATCCTGCCAAGGATGGTAATTTTTGTGGATGTTTTAACTGGCCACAGATCCACAGGCAGGATTTCAGCTGTCATTGTCGACGGCGAGTCTGACCGGGATAAACATTGTGAGACTATGAAATGGAGGGACAAATATAGCAGATGGTGTATATGGAGCTTTGTAGTGAATGAAGTTGTTTGCTGGGGAGGGAGGTAGAGAAGATAAGACTGAGTGACTGCACCTGTGGGAAGGTGTGTGTCAGAAGAACTGAGTAGTAATGCAAGTGTATGTGTCTCAGGATCGAAGCTTGGTGAATGATTTGAGGCAGTGGCCAAGTGAGCCGTGCAGGGCTGAGGAAGAGATAACGGGGAATTTAAGGATGCCTTTGTCCGCTCTTCAGCCAGGTGACGAGGCTGTTGTGCAGCTGGAGATGCCTCATCACCTTCCTGAAAAGCAAACAAAGCAACTCCTTATTCCCCGCACACGCTATCGGATCTTTTCTGACTGTAGCTGGGACGTTGACATATTAACTCAGGCCACTGTGAATTGTTGTTAAGATATGTCCCCCTCTGTGCAATCAACAACAGAGCATTTTGTGTGCTTGGCTCACTTCAACATATTTGCACAGATCCTGCACATTGGGAGAAAAATGTGAACATTTGCCTAGGTAGCTCTGACTTTATACGTGGAGACTTGATGCAAATTCAGAGATTGGCTGGTTTGGTCTAATTCAATGAGCTCCTAAAATTGATGTGAATTAAGGCTCCAAATCTAACGGCTCAATGATGCACATGTTTTCAGACATGGGCAGCCCCACAAAAAGCTGACCTGCTATGATTTGTCTGCGTTGGTAGTCACCCCACTGAAACAATAAATAGAGCATTTATGACGGCAGCTGAGTCACAAGGAGGTTGTTGAGGAGGATAGTGGACATTCAAACTGCCACACCAGAGATGAGGGTTAGCATCCACATGCATTCCTCTTGGTGCTTTTGGTTTAATTTAGGGAAATATTGTTTCTTTGCAAACATTTTCTGTATTGAACCAGACCAAACTAATTTCCTAACCTTCACCAAGTAGGCTTCTGCAAGAGTCTAAATAGATCTGCTTAATTGCTGTAGTCACTAAGAGTGGTTTGTACTGTAAGATCAGAGTTTGAACAAATATGTTGTCTGTAAACATTTAAATCTATATTCTCATTATGTTTGTGATCTATTTTCAATTACGTTACTAGAAAATGTATTTGTTGTTGCACTTTAGTTGTATAGAATTGCATATAGGAGACAGGGTCACATCTTTGCTACAGTGTACAGCAATTAATATATTGATTTCAGTATACTTGAATGGTTTAACTGTAATCATTTCACACTATAGGCTAATTCTATCCATGTGCCATAGAATAGCATCAATAAACGTGGCTTTAATTGATGTGCCATAATCACATGAAAGCTTTCTCTCTCCAGGGAACCCATCCCAGCCCACCTCACTGCACTACATGAGTCCATACCAGATGAATGCATATGCCATGGCTCTAAAAGCTGTAGGGGAGATCATTCAGGATTACGACAGCGACAAACTCTTCCCAGCATATGGCTTTGGAGCTAAACTTCCCCCAGATGGCAAGATCTCTCACGCCTTCCCCCTGGTAAGAGACAGTAAGACCCTGTTCAGGCCTGGTAGTACCATCCAACATCATCCAATCACAAGTGTTCAGTGTGACAAGTGTGAAACCCACCCAAATGCATCCTCAATGCGTCTTGAGATCAGATCAATCAGACCAAATTCAAAAGGTTGTTTGAGACGCATATGGCCACATTTGTTTAGCGGTGTGAACACACATGTGTCCAGAGCCACATTGAAAAACTGCCCACTCAGCTGACATCCTCTGACCTGCCATCAAACAAACTGAGACCAGACCCAACAAAAACAACACAACACACAATATGCCAATCCTGTGGCCTGCATAGAGCTGCTGAGCAATGCTAAACCTGCTGCAAAAATGTAGCCTGTAAGTGACCATGGCAACTTTCGTGCCAATTGCATTTTCAAAGAGGTGATTTAGGTCTCGCACCCCAATCCTTGTCCACATACCTCTGTGCCGACACTTAGAAACAGCAACCAGGGGAAGCAGCAAAATACAAAACTTCCACCACATTCAGTTAGTCACCTCTGTTTCTCATTACAAGAGCAGGAGAAGCCCCGGGTGTACGCTCTTCCTCGATCACTTCCTACCGCGTCCAATGGAAAATCTGCAATAACCGATTAAAGAGCAGCCTCAGGTCCCATGGTTGACATAAATACAAGAACTTACATTCACTTTCAATTGGCCGGTGCCCCACACCAGGAAGTAAATATATTTAGACAGCAATTTAACAAATACAATTTGCAAACATTTTCTATTGAATGCTCACAGGCGCTTTTGGTCCACAAGACGCATTGTACAATGATAAACTATCATCTTTTTAATAATGTTATTAAATTATGTTTTACATTTTCATATTGGCTTTATTGTCTCAGGATGTTGGAGGGGGTGGTGCCCCTTCCCCCCTTATTAACATGCAGCCACTGAGAGAGCTCCATGCAGCACCTTTATTCTCTCAGCCAAACTGACTCTGCTCTCTCCATATTTCTTGCTCGCACCAACACACAGACACACACACCAACACAAACATGTTGACAACATATCCGTATAGCCTGAGTAAATACAGCATTATTTGGTCTTTGTGTACTGAAATTATTTACATGATTAGCTTAGAGCTGTCTACTTATGATCAGATCTCTCAGGATGGATGTTATTACCAGGTCTGAGCAGAACCTATGAGAAAGTGAATGTTTAAATACAAGTGCATGAGATTTTGTGATATTTAGACAATAGCGACTTACAGTCTATTTTACGACTCAATTCTAACTGGTGCTCATTTCAATGACCTGTTTTTATTCATACAGAAACAGGTTTGCAAAGTTGAAATTGGAAGTTTTATTTATCCGGTCAGCTCTGACTAAATCACAGGAAGTTGCATGTGTCTGTCAGATATAAGGTCTCTCTGACGTAGAGCCCGAGTCCAATTTGGATTCTCTTCAAGTCCGAAAATAAAAGTGTAATTAAACAGTCAAGTCAAGGCAAAAAGAAGCATCAAGCGGAAAAACAAATTAGAGTGGGAGAGCCTTTAAGGTCAGACTGTTACTGTTGAGTCAGTATATTCATTGTGTAATAAACAACACACCTCCTTGGTCTTTGTGATGTTGAGTGGATTTTCAGTAAGCATTTTATACAGGATGTTTACTGCCTGATGGTTAACCTGAGAGCTTTCCATTCTGATAAAACAGCATACAAAAACACACAGTAAACAACTACCTGGGGAACATAGCTGAGCACTGGCACAGATATTGTTCTCAGGAGTTGGTTGGGTTCAAAGTAGAGCTACAAGAATTTCGACCAAAGCTCATTCGTGACCTGGCTGTCCTGCTAGTGCTGGACATTAATTGGCTGACAACTCAAATACGGCAAACTGGGACCAGTCAATGGCATTTCAGCAATGTTTTCCTTATATTACTGTGAATATATGCAGTATTTAATGCTTACTTAAAATCTTTATCAGGTCATTTAACCAGTTATTTTGTCATGCATATGATACAAAAATGAGCTCAACCACACAGAGTCAAAGTAGCTTAAAGAATGTGAAAGTTACTGACGACTATTTCCACCATGGAACAGTGTGTTTATGAGTCGGCCCCTGTTTAGTTTTTTTCTCGTCACACGTGTTGAAGTGATAGACACTCAGAAGAATGTTTGTTTACAAGAGAACTCCACCTATTGTGTTTATTCTTATTATCCTTCATCGTATTTGATGCATGCACTCATACAATTGTTACATAATATGCCATGTGATGCCTTTGCAAAAGCTGAAGGCCTACTATGAACTTTGAAACGTTTGCCTGTGAGCTGTCAGATTTTCTTGTTTGTATTCTACCGTCCTTACCCACTCTGCAGTCCCTGACACCAGAATATTTTCAGAAATGTATTTTTAGTCATTCATTGTGGGTGATCACAAACAAACATTAATTAACATTCAAATTAGAAGGATAATGTTTCTGGACAAGCCAAATTACCCCCTGCATTACTTAACAACACACAGCTATTCAGCTCAGGACAACCTGCTCAGTCAATGAAAGGAGAGGTTACACAATCCCACGAGCTGCAGGCACTGTGGAGTATTCTTGTGAAGTGGATGATTGAGGCAGAGGAGAGGGACAAAAGGTTGGAGGAAGAAAATGAATCATGCCGCACATCAAGTGAAAAGCAGTGGTGTCTGTGAGGTGGTAAGTCGTTGATGGAGAAATAATATAGATGAGACTGACACAACACAGCACAGGGGGACATTTTGATGTGATGCTGCTTACCATAGCATTGTCAGTAGGAAGGCAACAATAGCACTTAGGAAGACGGCTTATTTTAAAGAAAGAATGACTCATGCTTTGATTTAAAACAACTTTCTTTCCAGATAATGAAATGAGGAGATAAGTGGGTTGAAGAGAAACATTTAATCTGTTGCTGTTCAAACGCTTCAAGATAAGAATAGTAGGATTTGTATATCAACAAGAAGATACTATGGGCACAGCTTTTAATGTGGGTGACATGCCTTAGGTTTTGAATTTGTGGCCTCAGTTTATCTGACCTGAAACTGTCATTCTTAATCAGGTTTATAGAATCCCATGATCCTCCTGGCTCCCTCCCAATCAGAAGTCAAGGGTGGACGAGAGCGTCAGAATCTTGCTGGTCTAGATGCTCATTTCCACATGAGCAGCCTCTCAATTAACTCTCCCAATTAGGTTTCACCTCGGCGTGACAAATCCCCCCACTTCGTCATGCGACTCTAATTAGCAATTCGTTGTTTGGAAAAGGCTTGAAGCAATCTTAGACTTCATCAACATCATGTAAATGTAAAAGTCATCATACTTTGTCTCTAATGTCTGGATCACATACGACAGATCATGGATACTGTGAGATGTGTGCCGATGTTCTCACAAGGAGAAAGTGAGGCATGTCTTAATAACCCTGGTTCATATAAGGGTCAGAATATGTACGAACCAGCTTATTAATCGTTTTGAAGTTTTGAACAGCTCTCACTGCCAATAAATTAAGAGTCAATGTACCTTGAATCAGCTTCTCCTTCATAAGGACATGAGATCAAATATTTGTCTTTGATGAGTTACTTGAAACTGATTAACTTTGAGCTCCTGCTGCAGAACTCCTCTGTTTCAGAGCTTAATTAACACTGGCTTCTGAGTCCACTTTGATACTTTAAAGAAATCCATATTATTAAAGAAAAACTTCAGTCTCATAGGAACAATTAAGAAGTAATCTTGGAGAGAGATAAAGAGGAGAAGACTCTCAGAGTGTGAACCTGCCTTTGAAACAGGGGGGGATGGTTCCCGGTAAACAGAGGCTGTATCAGTGTTTTGATAAACTGTCAGCACCATTTGAGGTTGCACACACGCTGAATGTAGTTGAAATCTGTCGACATGCAGCAGTTTGGTTTGTATTATTTTGATGTACTTTGCACAGAGGCATATTGTATTCATGGTGGATAAGTCTACTGTATTCAGCATATAAATGTTTCTCCACAGTCTGAATATGAGTAATATTATGCAAAGTTAATCCAAACAGAGCCACCGGGGACCGTCACTGTGGTAAACAAATACTTAAACTGTCTTTGTCGATACTCAAATTCTATTCAAGTTTTGCATTTGAATTGTCTCAACAGTGGGAGAATAACAACCTTTAGACTATTTGAAAATGCCGGCATGTGGATTAAAATTGCAAGAGAAATCGAGACAATAGCAGAAATGGAGGAGCTGCTCGCTCACCACACATTGTGAATAGTTGAACAACAAAGGTATCGGTTCAAGGAAAAACATTGTCATTTCAGGAAATCTAATAGGTACGATAGATAGCAACATTGCAGAGTTTCATTGTCATATTTATCATTTGCTGTTATTACAATATTTTAAAACATGGTGCACTTTCAAAATAGTCAACAAACATATATATTTTTGTACAATATATATTATACAATCATTATTTGTATAGTTCATTCTTATTTGACTAGCATTTTGACTTTTTGGGCTAAATTTACTTTTGTTTTTGATCAACAACAACAAAACATTAAACTTAGTTTGTTTTTTCATTACAATTTGGGCCTTTGATTAATGATCAAATCTGCAATTCTCTGACATTCATCAACTTGAAATGCTGGAATTACAATAAATGTGTGGAGAAGCTGGTTTATGAACTTTGAGCACATGTTATATAAGAATATGTAAATGGTGTTGCATGAAGCCCAGTGTCTAGCTCCCTTTAGACATTGCACCAAGTAATCAGGAAGGACTGATTCCTCCTTATTGTGTGCCCGGATGAAAAGTGAGGGGATGTTAGTTGTGGCACAATAAATCAATTGAATGATGCATGGCTGTTTTGTCTTGAAGTTACTGAGAGCTCTGCACATCAATGAATATACTGGTCCACTATATTTAATACATAGACCAATGAGATTGGGTTGTCTGTTTGTTGGATTATTTGTCTGCAAGAATACATTAAAGCTACTGAACTGATTTCCTCTAAACTTGTGGAGGGATTGGGCCTCAGAAGATTATTTTAAGTTTTGGTGTGGATGTGGATTGAGGGGTGGATCTAGGATTTTCTTTTCTATTCGTATGTAAATGTAAGAACTAGACAATCATGTGAGATTTGTTCAGCTTTGGAGTTATACACTCTTGAGTGTTATTCTAGTTGAATCCTTGTATGTATGATGGGGTGTTAATGAGTTAGAACATTACTATGATACTGATTGAGGAGAGTTCTTTATTCTTAAGAAAGATAGATTGAAGTGTGTTTCTGAGTAAACCTACTGACTTTGGCTGGGGCAGGAATGACAGGAATGAACTGAATGACTCATTTACAACAGCGATGCAGGGATTTCAAAAAGAAAAAAATGAAGGTCTTAGATGTCTATTATTCTTCAGTTTTTCCATGTTAACTTTGTCTTTATTTACACTGAAGAAGGAGATGAAAGGCTTCTCACAGATTTGAAACATGCTCTTCTAAATCACAGACTCTGACTGTGTGTCTGTCAGAGGCCACTTCATTTGCGCTGTTTATAAGTTCACATATCTAATCAGCCAATCATGTTACAGCAACGCAGTAAATAAAGGCTCAGAGACTTGGCCAAAAGCTTCATTTTTTGTTTGATGAAACATAAGAACTGGGAGGATTTGTCATAAGAGTGACTATGAACAGTGATACTTCATTTCTATATTGATTATACTTGTATGCAGTGTCCAGTATACACCATATGTAGTGAGGCGTGTTTATCCAAAATACTCAAGCCTTCATTTCATCATTGCACAAAACGTTTTCCCAGCAGGGATATAGGGATATTATGTTGACCTTGACCTCAGGTGATGGACTTTTTGATGCAGTTTCCTTTGTTGTTTCTCATCATTAGCACCATGCAACCATCCACCATGATTTGCATACGGTGGACTCATACGGTGTTCTACATATGTGTGTACTGATTGAAGTATCCAATTTAAGATGAAGTAAAAGTACCTCCAACCCCGCCTACAATCTTTTGTCATTGATTAGACTCCAGGCTTGGTAACTCCATACTGCAGCTACCTTTGTTGATGTACTTTTTCTCTTTCAGAACTCAAATACAGAAAACCCAAACTGTGTGGGGATCGAGGGGGTGCTAGAGGCATATTTCCAGAGTCTGAGAACAGTTCAGCTGTATGGTCCAACCAACTTTTCCCCAGTCATCAACCAGGTGGCTCGGTGAGAAAAACACACAAACACACACACACACACACCAACGGCACACGACACACACACACACACACACACACATGTCTTTGTCTCATGAAATTGACATTCACCCGCCAAACAATAAAAAATCTGATTGTATACTTGTACATTAAGTAGCTATACACTGGTTACAGGCATTATTAATGAATTATAAATTCCACACAGTTTAAATGTTAGATAAAAGCACATTGACCACTTGGGTTGATTGATCCAGTTTAGTTTTAAAACCATGTTGTGAGTGTCCAAAAAGTTTTCACAATGCAGAAATGTTCCCAGTATGAGGGCTTGAAACTGAAATTGGTCCTCATAAACATAGTAATGTAAACACACACACATGGAAAGGATCACAAACAACCTGTGAACAGATGCATACTAGATACACACAAAAACACAGACACACACAGTATACACACACTAACACATAGTTTCATATTCACTCATACATTATGTTTCTCATCCATTAAAGATGTAAAGATGTTTCATATGCATGTGTTATTTGCGCCATCATGGGAAGCCAGCTGTGTATATACACTATGCATATCATGAATATAAACAGAAGATCTGAGGCGGCTCGATGGCACAAAGCAGAAGACATGCAGGCATGTCACAGAGAACGACCTCTACTCTGTAGAGAAATTAGTTTTATAAATTTCTTGGGTATTGTATTGGATCACAGTGGGGCTGAAATAAACTGACACCACCTTTAATGATAAATTTCTGACACTCAGAGTAAAAACCCTAATTGGTTGCAGTTGTTAATGAGTTGTTTGTGTGATGTGATGACTGACAACTGAACTTATCAGTTTGACTAATGGAGCAGCTAGTTAGAATACAGACAGTGTTCTTGTTGGTGTTCATCAAGGGGAATGAATTATATATCAGGGTAAGCCAGTGGAGATGTACCATCTTTAATCTATGTATGTGATGTGTCTCTTGGCTTATAGTTTTTCTCGATTGCTTAAGCACGATTTTTTAAATAGGGCCCGGTTTTTCAAAACTCTACACACAATTAGCACAACACCTCAGATACTTTGCAAAATGAAAAACTATACAATAATTTATCAAAACCATATTTTGTTTTCATATGAGACACATTTCATATGACTTAATTCAGTTTGAGCCAGTTACACACTGCTGTTGCTAACCTAAAACACTTTTAGCAATTGTAATCACTTCTCAGTGATTAGAGTACTGTAAGTGTAGTTCACAGAGAAAGTGCAAATATACATAAATTCACCAAACACTACACAAGACCAATGCTGCAGACTGATGAAATTATAATGTATTTCTCTCTATATACCAAAATCCTTCAATCACAACAAAACATGTCCCAGTTTTCATGCTACTACAGTAGTGTGCATAACACTGTAAGCACAGCAAATATCAGACAAACAGAAAATTCTGTATCCAGTACAGGTTACAATGACAGATTTCTATGTATATCTGCTAAGATTTTAACTCTTAGTCCAGCATCCCTCAGTGTCAATCTTTGGTTCACGACATGGTCAATTAGTGTTGCACGAATTTCATTTGATAAATTTGCTCCTCTTCTTCTTTGAGCATGTTGTCCTCCTGCTTCAGGTCTTCCTCTTCCTCATACTCCTTCTTCTCCTCCGTGGATTTCCCCTCTCACTCTCACTCTTCTTCCTCTTCTGATTCCTTACATTTTCGTTGAAGACAGGTGAACTCACCTGCTGCATTTGTATACAATAAGGCGATCATGTGTTTGCAAACCTGATGGCTGTGTTGAACCGATTGGCTCATAGGGGTCGTCATTTGAAAGTCAGTGCTTTGGAATTGCAAGGAAGTGTCATCTTGATATATGTATGTGTCTAATGTATACAAGTGTGTTTTGCAAATACTTTGTGTATTGTTTTGCAAAAATGTGAAGCTGACATTGTGCTTAAAGTGGTGCAAATCTGGGCCGATGTTTTGCTCCTCAAGTGTAAGGTTTTGATAATTGTGTAATACTTTAGATTTGAGTGTTTATGCAATCGAAAAAAACTGTAACACAGTCCACTGCCAACACACTCATTTAGACTCTTGTGGCTGACAATAGGCTTCAGCTTCTTTAGATGTTAAAATCACAGAACCATCATTTTTTTATTCCGATTTCTCCAGAAAAAAATCATACTTTAGTTCTGACCCATGTTTTGCATGTGCAATAGTACCTGTGAATTTATTAATTTACTTTGTTTTGCCGGTTACCCTTGGGTACCAGACCCGGTGCAGGACCATTTCAATCTAAGACAAAGGCATCTGAGAGCTTTGTGTCTAATAATAGTAATAATGATGATAGTAATACTACTACTTATAATACTACTAATAATAATAATCCTCATAATATTCTCCTTGACAGACTAGCCTCCATTGGCATCACACACCCTTGGATTGGTTTAAATCTTATAATTCTGGCCACAAGCAGTTCATCCAACTCAAATCTTTCAAATTCCAGTCATTTCCAGTCACTACTGGTGTTCCCGAGGGTTCTGTCTCGGATCATTTTCAGAACCCCCTCCCTTAATCACATCACTTCTGTCCTTAAGCAGCAGGTTCATTGGCTCTCGGTCAGATAACGCACTCTTTTTCAGATTCTGCACCTAATGTTTAAGGCCCTTCATAGTCTCGCTCCAAACTCCTGCATAACGACACATCCTCTCTCCTTCTTTCATCAACCTCACGCCATGCCATGTTTTGCACCGTTGTGTCGTTGCCTTGGTAATGCATAGCCATTTTTGGGGGGCAGAGCTTCCAGAGGAGCACTGAAGACAGGGTTATGTTTCTGTTGCAATTAGGTTCAACAATCTTTGTCTTTAACCACTTACTCTAAAGGATCAGTGTCAGGACAGTGACGTTCGCAGTGTCTCTTCACACAAAGACAACTGGTTGAGGAGAGGAGTGTGTTTGAAACTCTATGTACTTCAGTTACAGTAAGTGACTCATAAGCAGGGGTGTAGTGGGGATGGAAATCAACCCAGGACATCTGAGTCAGACCCAACAATCCTGACCTGGAGATAAACAAACACCCATACAGCCAGTGTCAAGCTGTTAGTGGCAATTCCTCTTCAAGTCTGAGATAATTTCACTGACAAAATACTGTGCCGATGTTATTATCTTTGTATAGAAGTTTATTTCACCAGCATCTTAGAATTTAGAGTATAAAATAGAGTCAAATTAAAGTTATTCTTTTCCTGTTGCCTGAAGCTGATTATGCTATTAAACTTTGACTGGGTTTCTGAATTCACACTGCCGGTCCTCAATACATTAAAAAGTTATTTGGAAGTATTTGGATGCCTTTGTCTTCCAGGTTTATAACTTCTTTACTTTGGTATGAACATTAAATAACTCCTTCACGTTTACAATATTCATGTAAAACAGTCTGCTGTTCACTGGCTCACTGTCATCATCCTAAGAACCTTACTACTGCATAACAACAAATATTAGTTGTTATGCATATTTAGTTATTTCAAATGCCCCTGTTGCTGCAGTCTCTAATTCAAAGAGTTGTCCCTTTTTAACAGCTGATGTAGTTGCACCATTAAAAGTATGGCCCCATGAAAAAAAGAACAATAGACGGTGTCTCAGGCCCACAAGGACTGAAATGTCCAAACATTACATTCGGACCAAATGAAATTGGCTGATGTACCTAAATGTCGCTAATCTATCTGTTTGCCATGCGTGCACCCTGCCCCTGCTCTCATGGTGCAAGACCTCAGCAAGAGTCTCATACACTGAAGCAGAGACCAAGCCAGACCACAGTGAGCAAATCACAAAAAATCCAGTTTCATCTCACAGTCTGCTCTTGCAAAATTTTCCTGGCTTACCAACCCTGGCTTTAATTATTTGCATCAAGTGGGTCACACATTTAATGCGCTATTCATTTCTGACAGTCACAATGGGAGTGTGTTTTGGTGACATAAGTAGACAGGAATAGCTTAATACAGTGTGTCTTCATGTTGAACCCTGCAGCACATATCATCCTGCAGGCTCTTATTAAAAACAATTTTAATTTCACAAATGAAATGTTGTTGGAGTAGAGCCACTTTTTACGGATTCTGGCTGCTTATTACGTGTTACTGTATTTTTAGCTCCCACATGGATAATCAAATGGAGTGTAGTGCTGGGTTGTTCATCTGTGGGTTCAAGAGCTTCAAGATAAATTGACATCCACAGAGAGAAAGAGAGAGCATACACCTTTATTTCTTCCCTGCCATTGTTCTTTTTATTTGAAACTAGTCTTTTTTCACGTCTCCAGATATTTTCGTCACCATGATCATCAGATGCACTACTCTCCCCACATTCACTTTTTGATACGCTGACTATCTTCTGCTCTTTACTGTCCCTCTTCCTCCCCCACATCCTTGTTGTCTGTATCACTCTCTCATTTATTCTTGTCTTTCACCTGCTTCTCCTACTCTGGTTTTTACTCCCCATTTTTCACCTCTTCATCTGAATGGTCCAGGTCTTCCCCACACTGCTCCTCATCCACCTCTACTTTGCTGCTGTCATCCATGTGGGAGGTAAAGAGTTGTGATGAAAACAGAGACAGAGGAGGTGGATGTGGAATATGCATGGTGTAATCCATATGCACATAAATATACACAGCCACATGTAACTGTTTATGTCGTAACAACAGCTTAGTGTAAGAACAATCATAAAAGTCATGAAAGCCAGTGAAAATGCACTATTTATAAAATATTTACTGAGTTTACACTAATTCCTTCGTCATTTCCCCAACTTCTGTCTTGTATGTTGCTTGATACAGTTTGTGTACAATTTTGGTGATACAAGTCCAGTGCCTGTTCTTAACCTGTCTGTTTGGAATGATCTGTTCCCTTGTCCGTTGTTAATGTATTTCAGAATGATGTCTTTAGTGAGTCATTTCTACAAAAAACTTTGTGTGCAGAGCTTTGTGTTTATAAACAGTCTATGGTGCAGAGTGAAGTTAGAAAGTTAGTTTATGTTTTTTCATAAAATGACACTGAATTTGCTTTGTACAATCTTTAGACCCAAGTTTGATAATAAAAGCTCTGTCATTCAGCTCGATATACAGCATTGCAGCAGCAAAATGACTGTTGTGTTATTATTTAATAGAGAAATTGAATGCATTTATTTGAAGTAACTTTAGGTAAACCTTCTCACACTGGATATAATAATAATAATACTACTACTAATAATAATAATAATAATAATAATAATAATAATAATAATAATAATGTAATAACCTCCGGATCTTTTTCCACAAATCACTATTGTATTTGATACAGGATTTTGGGCCAGTACAGAAAGATTGAGTAGCTTGGGTGTTCTCCAGTGGCTCAGCGTGGAATTAATATAAGTCCGAGGGCCAATGAGTCATTTCACAGTTGGTTTTATTGCCTCTGATTTAATATCATGTTTCCAGTTACACTCTTCACTCCCTCCCGGCTCTCTTCAACGTCTCTTCTCTTTCAGTCAGATTTCAGTGATATGTCATCAGCTTTGCCGTTAAGAATTATTTGACAGTGCTCAGCTTTCACACCAACATCACTAGAGTCTGTTCCACATCATTCCTATGACCTGCTTCAGCAGTAGCATACTAGAGCTCACATCATACATCATATTGTGCTACTCTCTCCATGGATTTGTTTGTTATGTGAACAGAGTTGTTGATGCAAAACTTAGATGACACAAGCAAATCCCACACTTGTTCCTGCTCTCATAATGAATTCACTAAAACCTTCCTTTACAGCTACATACATGTTTTCATCCAGCAAATCCATTTATATACACTGCAAGAGCTCATACACAACTGTGGCTATGTAGTTAATGTGTACACATCTCTATAGAATTGCAGTGATGATATTAAGGTTAAAGGGTAAATTAAAAAATGACCTATGAATTTATTCCTGTGCCAGGGGCGTGTTCAACTGAAAATAACATCAAGTCTATGAGTGACATATATTTACGTTATGAACTTTCATACCTTCCTGTGTTTGCATTTCTTTTACCCTGTGAGGAGAAAAAACTACAGCTGCACAGTGAATAATTGAAGTGACAGACTTTCTGCGGACTTTAGCCTGAGATACTGAAAAACGACTGTATCAGCACAATTTGTTCCCCAGTTCCATTGTTTCACCGGTTGATGCACTTTTCCATTATTCTGCACAGAAAGCAAGTGAGCGAGAAGGGGTCTGCAAGAGGAATACGACAGAGGAGGAAAGATGGAGGAAACAATAGGGACAGGTGTAGAGACAGACAGGATGAATCTAGTAGACAGAAAGACAGTTTGCCATTTTGTCTGCTCTTAGCCTCAGGCCAGACAGAGTGTAAGCCAATCAAACAGTGAGTCAGACAGCAGGTGTACCTCCTCCCTGCTGGGATCCTCACATTACCTGTCACACACACGCACACGCACACACACAGTGTCAGTTTGGAATAATATTTGATGTTAAGTCTGTGGCAGAGAAGAACTCTCCACTCACTCTTTTGTCCTCATAAGAGATTATGTGTGAGAACTATCAGGTAAATTAATTCAACTAAATATGTATTCACACTGACTTTGTATTTAGACTTGCATGTTTGTATGTCGACCTCTTTTCCATTTCTTTGAGACCACACTGTCAATGTGTGAACCTATAACCTACCTGCACACAGCTGGTCCCATAAAATCACTTTGATAGACTCCATGAGCTGCTTTCAGTTTATGCTATAATTTTGAGACATTGACAAACATCCCTTTAAAATGTTTTGCCGGAAGACGGATTAAGTGACATTTCATTTGACCTCATTCTTTCAATTGGAAAATGTGAGCAGTGATGCGAGGCAAGTTTGTTTTTTCATATAATTTAACATGTCCGTGTGACCAGTGTGTCTGTGATCAGTACCACCACATTAGACCCTCTCAAATGTCATCTTAATTATCCAATCTCTTTCGCTCTCTGTGTGTGTGTGTGTGTGTGTGTGTGTGTGTGTGTGTGTGTGTGTGTGTGTGTGTGTGTGTGTGTGTGTGTGTGTGTGTGTGTGTGTGTGTGTGTGTTTGTGTGTATTATGTATTTAGATGTGCGGGAGAAGTAACTGACGGCTCCCAGTACTTTGTGCTGTTGATGATTACAGACGGTGTCATCTCAGACATGGATCAGACCAAGGAGGCTGTGGTGAATGTGAGTCAACACAACACTGCAAACAAAACACAACACTGTGTGTATGGTCCTTTTCAGACCTTAACATATAAACTAATTCTGTTTGAATTATTGTTGTTTTTAGTCAGTTCAACTATTTAAAGCCAGCCAGGGCTGAATCAATAATTTCATGCAGCTTTACAATGAGACAAGATTTTATCAATGTGAAAAAATGAGTCAGTGTTATTATTAGTAATAGTGGTGGCCTCAAATAAGTCACTACACGTGTGTCCTCAGTGAATCGTGGGTGTGTTGACACATGAATAGAGCTGATTGGATCACGTGAGATGGATGTTAATACCAGGTCTGATCAGGGTCATAACAGGAACTCTACTTTGTACTCGAACATTTTTCATGTGTTTTCCACAGATAAATTCTTTAAAATACATGTACATCTGCTATTAACAACTAAATGTCCAGATAATTTTATTATGAGCTGAAAATGTTACGACAGTGACACTGCCACTCACAGCATTTTCCAAAATTATTAGTGAGTGAAGTAAGTCTCAGAGGAGGTTGAAGTTATACTTTAAATATTACAGTTGGAGGTTTATCACTACAGCTTTAATGTGTGCATTGTCAGCTGAAAAATCTTAAGGCTCCAAGATAAGTATGTATGGAGAAAGAATAACGTTCAAACCCACTTCAATGATACATGATTATTTCCTACAAAGCCCATAGAGATCCACACAGGTGGATGCTCTTTATTCAGTCATGGTCATTTGGTCTCAGCCACTCGTGATTTCCCATATTTCCCTTATATGTCACAATGGTGACTTAATAAATTAACAGTTTACAACCCAGTGAACAAATCGTCTCAGTAGATTGTGTTCATACGTACATATGTGTGTACTTGGGATAAACAGTGTGTATTTTTGAGTCAGGGATCTGTCGTGTGGCTTACAAGCCCCCTGTGTTCTCTCCACAGGCAGCCTCCCTGCCCATGTCTATCATCATTGTAGGAGTGGGTCCTGCTGAGTTTGATGGTAAGTGTGTGTGTGCCCGTTTGTGTGTGTTTGTGTGTGTGTGTGTGCGTGTGTTTGTGCGCGTGAGTGTGTTTTTGGGCGCATCAGTCCATTTAAAATCAACGCAATAGAGGAGCCTTTTCTTTACTTTCACTGCTGCGTTTTGAAAATCATTGATGGAGCGACGCTTGCGAGCTAGTTGAGGCAGCCAACTCGAGCTGCACTGCTCCAATCATGTGACATACATCATGTGACATACCTCACTCCCCACATTCATCTATAATACATACCCACCCTATTAGGGAAAATGTCCCATCTCTCCCTTTGCTTGCCCTGCACCCAGTATTGCTGCCAGTTGCTTAAGCCCCTCCAACCCCCCAGCATCCACCTGTAGGCTCCGACGGGGTTTTATAAGTATTTGCTCATCAGTCCCATCATTCCTCTGTATCAGATCTGGTGGAGTGATTAAGTCGGAGCCTAGACACCAAACATGTTCTATTGTTGCTATAAACATTTCAATGTGAGTTATCTGACTGAAATATATTTACAGGAACATGGCAGATTTCATAGCATGGACATGTAAATCCTTGAATGGGGACTTACAACATGTCTGGGCAACAGTGAGGACATTAAAATATGAATGGACTTGAACTACGCATTAATATAGAGTCCAATGTAACTGAAAGGGCCTCCTTAGACTTCAATGCAGCGAGGGATTACACCAACATCTCTTCTTTTGTTGTTTAGTTTTTCGCCAAACGAAGGGGTTTTAGATCATCTGTACAAACTGTCGCCTAAAACCTCTGTTGAAAAAGCCCTTTGTTCTGTTGGACTCATTCATTTAGCGTTCATGATCTGCTTTAATGATACTGTACGTGTAAGTACAATTAACAAAGACTCTTGACGTGCACACACTGTGTCTTTCAGACACCTTGACCTATTCGCTAAATTAGTTTCCATGGAGATGTAAATTCTTTGCATTTCAAAGGGAACGTTTGGCTTCCTCCAGTGAAAAAATTGTTTAACGTGCCCTTTTTCACACGTCAGTCATTTAAAGTGTTAAAAGATTGCATGTTGACGAGCATTAACTCACCAGATTCAAGGATGTGGCCTGTCATTGAATGTTGTCTGTGGGAGTGAGGATGCTCCATGGGAAATTCTGAACACTGATTCTCTCACTGATTTAGTCATTAGGCTCTGAGTTGTGCATTCAGACAGAAGGCCACCACTCTCTATCCACAGTCAGTGATAACTGAGATGCTAATTCGAAATCTGCTTGAATGTCTTCATTTTCATGACCAACATATGGAAAATTTCAACTTTTCGAACATAGAACATTTCCGGAGGCTTGATATGTAATTAACCACCAGCCAAAAACAGCGTGTCTTTAATTAAATTACCTTCTTTTATTGGAGAACCGCACTTTTTTGCAGCTTGGGTTTGATTTTCATAGCTCCATTCATCCCTTCTTTCAGCACTGCTGAACTGAGATGTGATTTCAGCAGCTAATGAGCAAGATATCCTTGCATGGTGTTTTTATATTGTAATAACAGATCTTTGCAGATATTAGATATTTAAGTGTTCTCTGAGATGCTTTCTGTGTCATATTAGAAGATAGAAGAATCATTCATTCCTGTCCCCACCTTTCCTCAAGCCTGTGTCTAAAGTGAGTGTTTAATGTTTATGAGACAGCACCATAGACAAATGTTTATGTACATACTCATAATGTTATGAATGAATGTGAAGTTAGAGTCACTGGGCATTGAAGGTTGGCTCAAGGAAAAACCAAAAATATAGTGGAAGTGTGGATGTGGAGGTTAAATATGTGCACAAAAGGTGACACTGGTATGAATCATGCAGTGTAATTTTCTTGAAATCAAAAAATGGGAATAGCACATACATGCAGTGAAAAATGTTATGGGTGCTGGTCTCAACAAAACATCACAACACATATAAAAAAGATAGATTCACACACCCTAAAGGTCCTGGAGCATTAGGCTGTTCCTGAAACTTCTGATAAAGAAAAGTCGCCATCTTAGATACCCACAACCCATTTTTAACAAATCATATGCTATATCAGCAATACAGAATATATTCATACCATAGTTTAATAAATATACATTGAAGATTAATGTACAGATTACAAAATTTAAGCCCACATATAGAATTCATGTCACATCCATATTTGGAATTCCAAATAGTAATCCAGTAGTCATTTTCTTGACACAGGGGGAATATGGTTGCACATTCGATGCATATGAATAGAATTTTCATTCCTGTTGAGAATCAGAATCAGTCCATCTGTCCACCATGGGATCTAGAGCCTTCAGCCACTCTGCCCCTCACCTCTGGAACTCCCTCCCCCCTGACATCAGGAACATTGACCCAAATTCAATCACTCTTTTTAAATCTAGCATTAAAACCCACCTGTTTGGCAGGCATATAACTTTTAATGTTCCTGTCTGCTGAAGTTGTTGTTCTGCTGCTGCTCTGCTTTGTGCATTTTAAATTTTTTAATTAACTGTATTGTTGACTGTTGTACTGCGACCTTGAGTATCCTGAAAGGCGCCTTATAAATTAAATGTATTATTATTATTATTATTATTTGTAATTATGGTGGAACGACAAATAGTATAAGTCGTCAAATTAATGACCCACCAACCTTTGGTTGAAATGTCATAATTTAAAGATGCTGCAATGCTTGTTTTGCATTTTTACTTATTACATGGATTAAAAGCATTTTTTTGTGTCTTATTCTCAGTTTGGTTCCAGGCACCTAACAGTTTTGGCTTGGCCCGTTGTCAGGATGTTATTGTGTAGTCTGAATTCTGCCCTGAGCACAGGGTCCCTGGAACTATGTTGGCAGGAGTCTTTGTTAAAAAACAATTTAATTTTCCTTTCATTTATTTTGTCCAATTCTAAAAGGCTTCGAAAAATTTCGTCTTCACCAGGATTATAGTTTTACGCTTTATGAGTGATTCTTATTTCCGGTTGTGTTTTAAAGAACAAAGGTTATATCATATACTTGTAGGCACCAGAACCCGATGGCGTCCGTGGAGCTGGTTTATTATATTTCAGTCTGCTGTCAATCAAATCTAGTCCGGTTGAAGTAGGTGAGCTGAGTTTTAAGTGTTGTTGTAACAACTATCGTCCACAGGCTGAATATTAACTCTGGGTCCTATTCAGTTGTTTATAAAAATAAAACATTCAAATGTTTTTTTCTTAAACTTCTCTATCTGGATCTATCTGCAGAAATGTATTATAATATTTCAAATCTTGTTTCTATTAGTGTATACTCACCTGAAACTAAGAATCAGTGTGTTTTGGTTCCAATGTTCGTTGGGGCTTCGATAAGAGGCCAATCAGAACCGATTATCTACCCAAATAATCCCAAAGTGTGATGCGATTATTAAGTATTCTTGATGCTACAGAGCCTCCCTGATCTTGAATCAAAATCGGCTACAACTGAATACTGAGCATAAACCGCAACCTCCATGCATCAACAGTAGCCCAGACCAGACCGACCAAACCGTGGCCTGACAGGGGAGCTCTTACATTTTGCATGTTACCTGAAGGCTTCTATGGGCTCTTCTGTGCACTAGGAAGGGGGATTCAAATGGCGGAAAGTTGAAACTTGACAACATGCCACTTAATCCTGCACACTGGACCTAATTATTTCACATTGCATATTCATTTTATTATCTTTTTCAATTTTCCTATTTCCTGTTTCCGTAATTTATCTAAATGCTATAAACTCAAATATACTGTACTCCTCATGTTGTTTCTTATATTTTATCCTATTCAAGCTTTAGTCTACGTTTAATATTGATTTAATTAAAAAATGTAATCCTTTTTTCTACCATTTATGTTTAATGTGTTTAACTTAATTTACCTTACCATCCAATCCCCAAATGCTGTCCAATTTCCGCAAATAGATTCAATCCCACCAATCTCAATTTACTACCCTGTTGCATCTACATGTGATGGCGAAAGTTTCATTTTGTAGGAAGTTAAGTTTTTTCTACATATTTGAAATGTAATGTAAAGTTCAGAGAAGCTCATGTTCTGTGCACCGTGGAAATAAATCAAGGTTTAATGGCTAAATGAATCAGAAAGGAACAGTCCGACATTTGGGCCTGTCAGTTACTGTGCAGGCAGCAAATAGAGGTGAAAGCTTTTGTGTGACAGAGCGAGGGAAACTCAAGTGGAGTTAGAGAATAATGGTGGACATGTGGTGATACTGTTTCATAACCAGCCTACTTCTGTCACCAATCTGATTGAACTGAACTGTACAGACAGAGGTCCACTTCACTCAAATTAGATAAGACTAAAGTACAAGACACGGGAATTATAGTGACAAGATCAGCTTCACTGCTGCATTCACTGAATCATCTTTGTTGTTCATTTTACTGGGCGTCTGTCAGTGTCAGTGTGGGCTCAACAGAACACTGTGTGTCTGATTTACCCTATGTGATGCTTGAAAAGCTTCAAAAGCAGAAATCAGGTTTGTGAAGGAGAATATATGATGCTTTCCTACTGTGCTCTGAATGTATTCAGTTGTTTGTTTTGCCCAGGTCTGCTCTCTTGGTGATCAAACCTCCACATCAAATCTCTCAGGAAGCACCGTCTGAGGATCAGCCTATTGAAATCCAAAGTTTATTATTTTTACCAATTCTGTCCTGATTTGTTTCATTCACTCTTGCATATTTTCTTCTCTGTTCCCTTAGGCTCATCTGTCTGTCTCCTTGTGCTGCTATAAATACACGTCACGCATATTTTGGGAAGCATTTGAGAGACGTGTTTGAAAATGTGATAGAAAATGGGCCATAACTGTTGTGTAAGTGTAGCTTTCATTTTTTTTAAATGTCTGAAGACAACAGTAGGATAGATTAACTTTTCTCAATCCCTGTGGAAAATTTGAGTAATGAACTGAGGAAAATCAAACATCAGGCAACATCAAATGACAACACTGTCGTGTTTTACTGAGAGCTACAATACACACCATCAAATGTAGAAATAACATCATGACACGGCAAGACACATCTTTTGACTGTTAAACTGAACAAAAAGGTATTTTGTATAAATAGTGGGGTTCCGTGTATAGGCAATATGTCATTTTCATTTCAAATGATGCAAAAGTTTAGTTTTCACTTCTAAGTTGTTTGTAAGGGTCTATAGAACAATTTGACATGCCGGTCAAAAAAATGCCCTCTAGGGGGCGCTGTTGGCTCCAAACCTACCACCAGCCTTAATAAAATATGGTAGCTGTTATAATTCTTGATCAGATTATCTGATCTGAACATAATAAGTATGTATTGATTCAGGATCAGGAGTAGCAACTGATATCTTTATAATATGACCGATATAACCTATATGTATACGAGTGAGGCAGGATTGGTCCACTGATACCTGCTTCTGTATGTGAGTTTATGCGTAGACATTCTTGGTCCAGTCCAGGCTTCTGTGTTGTAGGAAACTGAAAAAGTGAAATCCCAGTTCCATGGAAGGATGAGGTAGCAGTACGTGATGTGGGATTATGATCCAGGTTATCCAGGGCTGCAACTGTGAATATGCAGTGACGCAAATTTGTCTGATAAAATATTTTTTGCGCAGTTCCTTGTTCGATCTCCAATAGCCTTTGCAAAGCTAGCTTCAATGCTGAGGACCTTCTTATATGACACGCTCAGATTATATTTGTGTAAGAGTTCGAGCAACTTCTTGCTTCTTGTTTGCGAATGCAGTTCGAGGGCCAGGAACACTGCAAGTGGAGGCTCATAATACAAGTTTGAGGAAAGAGAAGTCATATTTAGCATGGCCATCTGACTCACAGAGAGTATCTCCCGAGAATTCTCCTGTTCGGGTGATGATTTGGGTCCTGAAAGGAGATGACGGAAGAAATACTTCATACGTTGTGGAACAGATGATTCTTCGCAGTCTTTGGGAAATTAACCATCGCAGGTACCTCCCTATTCTGTAAAATCCGGAAAGTGTTTGAGGACTGTTTTCTTTAGGCGTGTCCGGTTCACAGTCTTCTGGATTCCACGTCGTTCCAATCGCTCCGTCATCATATCGGTCAGATCTTGTAATGCAAAGATGCTGTGACTTCCAGCAATTTCTTCCTGTATGAATTGGAGCAACTTATTTTCGGCTGTGACTGCCATGTCATGTATCTGATGGGATAGTTCTACCTTCTGGAAAGAATGGTCTGCTCTATTTGTTTCATCACCACAGAAGATACATATTTTATGATTTACAGGTGCGCCAGTTTGGCAGGATCTTCTTGTGTCAGGAGTCAATCCTTCAGAATAACCTTTTTTTGCATTGTCAAGTGTTGTTGGCTGGTAAAGCTTACGACACTTGTGCCGTGTTTTGTGCCAGGAAGCACGACTCTGATGCATGGATTCTTCTTCTAGAAGTTCTAAATTTGGGTGGGGAGCAGCACCAATTGCTCAGAACTGACGTGCGAGGCTGATAAAATCTGTGAATTCTCCCTCTTTACGACTGACAATTGGATTAGCAACAGGGCAATCAAGTTTTTCCGTTGTTTGGTTTTGGCAAAGAATGCATAGCTGCCAATTCGTTGTCCAAGCCATCTCATAATACCTGTTGCATTTAGTCTTTCACCCTTTTAGGGTTGGTTCAGCAGTAGCAGTAAAAGAAGGAATACTTACTTTCAATGTTCAGTGCAACTTATGCAGTCACTTCAAACAGTACAATGAGAACTTATTCCGTAAGGAGCCAAGTGGTTTAGTGAATTTTGATTACTGGGGGCATTACTGATGGAATTACTATATTCTTCAGGCATTTATTCACTCATCCTACATGGACTGAATGGACTTTCCAAATGAGGAACACAGACGAATGAACTTTAATCTATCCAAGCAGTAGAATAGAGAAAATAGTGAAATGAGGAATAGAAGATAAATAACTGAAGGGCATGAATTGTAAGATTGTAAAATATTCTTGACATACATCAAATTACTGTATATGAAATGGAATAAATAATAAACACCTTCCCTTATTCAAAATACTCAGGACATTCTCCAAAGTTACTATAGCTATTAAAATTATTTATTTTAAAAAAAGGTATGAAAATTGGTAGCCACCTTATTTTTTTGCCATACCATAATTTTCATACCTTCCATATTTGAGCAAAAGTTCATTCCCAACATAGTAATGACTTGCAATAGCAATAAAAAATAATATATCATAGCAAATGTAAGAAAATTAAGACCAAAATTGATCTATAGACCATTATGTTCAATCTAGAAAAGAAAAGAAAACGTTTGCATCAATTTGAAATGACTGAGTGCTCAGGCACCCCACTAAAATTACACACATTTCATTTCACGCACTTGAGGGATTTACTGTTTACTTCTGTTCATCTATTTCATTTATTGCAAAAGGATATTTGGGGTGAAATAATATGATTCTTATAATAAATTCCATGAAAAGACCAAAATCAAAAAGGAACTAATGTATGTGTATCCACTCTTTACAACTGTGGTGAGCAGAAGCGAGTCCTAAGTGCTGTTCATTGTGGGAACTGTTGGGTTTCTCTATGATTTTTAAGGTCTTGACCTTCTATGTAAAGAGCCTTGAGATAATGCATATTATGATTTGGTGCAAGAAAAATTGAATTGAATTGAATAAAGCTTGAGGTACCAGCAGGGTCTAAATTAGGTTCTGGGAAATATTCTATCCCCAAAAGAGTGATTTCACTTTACGTATTCCCTCTCAGTTTGTTCTTTTCCCTCATCTCATTCTACTCCCCACCATATAATTGGTGGTTCACTCTGCCTTCTGAGACTCAGGTAGAGGGACACAGGGTCCTTGTGGACAAGGGTGAATGCATATTGCAAATAACCAAACCTTATCCTATTCACATGAAAGAGTGAGACTGACACCTACAAGGGTCTGAAGTGGGACACCTTGTCCACAGGCAAGCAGCAGGAACATCTCTGCTAAACCTATACTTTTTTGGTTTAAAATAAACGATTTAGATTGAGCTACATGGATCTACAAGAGGTTTTTCTCCCTTAGTCACCTTACCCAAGAAGAAACAAAGGGAATGGCACAAAAACCAGAGATATGCTTTGGTTGTGTTTGCTGACAGAATCATTGCACAGGTAGAAAAAGAACTCTTTCAGAGGATTGAAATGAAAAACAAATTCAACAATCAACAATATTGTGCCGTTTGTGGGTAAACTATTTCCTGCGAGAGGTAATTAATGTTGTTTACTGTGGAAGTGGAGTTCACCTAGCCAGCCAAACTTTGTAATGCAGATTTATAATGAATTCTACCAGTGATGGAAAAAAGAACCCCAGTTGTGAAAATAAACAATAATTAAGCACCGTAGACTGGTAGAAAACTGATCTCCCCATGATTACTTCACATACATAGACAATACAATATACAAAAAGATGCCTCTCATTTTACATGGGATCAGGAGGTTAATACATTAAAGCATATGAAATACCCTTACAATCTCATCCTTCAAACACAGTATATATTTTATATAGTGCTGTCAGTTAAACGCGTTATTAACGGCGTTAACGCAAACCAATTTTAACGCCGTTAATTTTTTTATCGCGAGATTAACGCAGAGCTGCCAACTCTCACACGTGTGTGTGTGTGTGTGTGTCCTCCCAGATAGCGCACCGGTCCGGCGGCTGCCTCTTAACTATGGAAACAGTGAAAACACAGAGTTTCTCTGGTCTCAGCTGATCAGAGATCAGCGCCTCAGCGTCTTGATCAGAGCAGAAGCTGCAGTTGGTTACTACCGATCTTCAGTATCTGTGTTCGCCTCCAGTCTGACCTACTCTCGATTTTTGTTTTAATATTTCGCCAACTAAAATATATATTTTTAAGCTATTAGGCTGCAGCTATATGTTTTTATTTATTTAAAAATTGGGTACTTCTTATTTCATACATTTTCCACAAATATGGGGAGGACTCAAATAGCCCTACAAAGTTCTGTGTTTAATTTATTTGAAAGTAGGCCGACACTTGCCTGTATATTTTGTTTGTTTGTTATTTAGTTGCTTGTCTGTTTGAGTAGCAGGCTGAAAGCAAAGAAGTAGTAGGCTTACCTTTTATTGGTAACCTAACTGTTACGGTTCATTCTTTCTGAAATAAGAGGCCTGAATGCTATGTTCACAGCAAACTTGAAAAGAAGAAAATATTAAGCCATGGTTTAGCTGCACTATAGGCTGAGTCCTTGTTTACCTGAAATGTGCACTTTATAATTTTATTTTGTATCGCCCTGGCAATGTTGTTTTTCAATAAAATAAACATTTGCATAAAGCAAGCCAATTCACTTTTCCATGTTCATAAGAGCATTAAAACGGAAAAAAAAATTATGAAAAAAAAAAAAATGAAGGGACATTTAGAATATATAAAAATTTGCGATTAATCGTGAGTTAACTATGAAATAAATGCGATTAATCGCGATTAAATATTTTAATCGTTTGACAGCACTAATTTTATATAGTTAAAATATAGTTTTATATAGTTACAACTGAATACTTTGGCTTGTCTAAACTTAGGTTGATGGTATTGATGATATTTTTATGATGTGATATTTATATAAGGTCAGTCCCCCATTCAAATTTGGTTCACTGGTTTACATTTAGTTGGAAACCTAAAGCTGGCCGGTTAGTGTTCAATGGCCATGTGTTTATTGAATGAATGAAACACTTATTAACAGCAGCAGAGGGGTTAGGGATGGATGAGGTTGACAGCGGTCGAGTCCCATCATTGGATTGGTTTCTGTATCTAGTCACCGTAAAATGTTTTCGGTTGTAAATCAGACTGGAATATTACCATCTGTGAAAAAGAATCATAAATAAATTCAGAATGCCACTATTTGGACATTTAATATTTTGTAAGAAAAACATACATATTACAGATATGTTTTTTGAACTTTACACCCTTTTTTTGTAATGTCGCAGTTACAGTTTTAGTAGAAGCACGATGGTAAGGAGACAGGTTTCTCTAGACTTGCAGCACATTTAGTTTTCTTCTGAATAATACCTGTAGGATATACAATATATAATGCCTCTACCTAACCGTAAAATTTTGTTTTTGTCTGCAGCTATGGAGGAACTGGATGGGGATGAAGTCAGAGTTTCCTCCAGGGGGCGCTTAGCTGAGAGAGACATTGTCCAGGTGCAGTATATTCTACATACACACTACTGTTCTTATCCTTTTATGTTGATTTTAAGTTTATCGATGGTGGCCCTGAGAGCTCAATGCACTACAACTTAAGAAAACAAATGCAAGTAGTAAAAAATCACAAGCAAAGTAAGAAAACATCTTCATCGATTTGACAAAACAACTCATTACGCACAACACATTACAGAAACACGCTGCAGTTACAGAAACTCGCTGCAATTACAGAAAACGACAACAGAAGTGTTTCCAGGGGATACCTAAAAGTGATGGACAAATCCAATTGTTCAATCGTATGTATTCCGTTGTAGTTGTATTTTTGACAGAACTTTATCTGAATGATTTGACACATACTCATCTTTTTTTGGTCCATGTTCCATTCACTAACACGGATGGGCTGTGGTTTTTGACCTATAATACAGCCAACCACCAGGAGAAAATTCACGTTTTGTGTGTTAATGTGTGTGTGTGTGTGTGTGTGTGTGTGTGTGTGTGTGTATTTGTGTGCGTGTTGACCAAGCTCCGAACTTCGTCTAGAGGTAAACACAATTAATCAAGCACAAACCTTAGGAGCATTTTCTATCATCTTCCGTTCTTCTTTTCCCATCCAGTTCGTTCCTTTCCGGGACTACATCGACCGCTCAGGCAACCAGGTCTTGAGCATGGCCCGTCTGGCCAAGGACGTCCTGGCAGAGATCCCCGACCAGCTGCTGTCCTTCATGAAGAGTCGAGGGATTGAACCCCGCCCCCCCTTGCCTGTCACCTCAGAATCCCCCTCAATGTCCACCACCACCGCAACCACCCCCAAGGAACAGAAAATGCATGCCTGAAAATTAGGGCATGTTTGAGTGTGTGTGCGTATGTGTGTTCTGCATGGTTTCCAGGGGTTGTTAAGAGGAACCGGGTCAGGCTTGTTTTCACGGTGTACTTAAAGGGACAACTTTCAGAAGAGAAAGATCCCCGTTATAAAAGTGTATGTGTAAAGGATTCTTCTGACAAGATCTGTATCACAAGTGTAGAAAAAGTGCAGTTTTGATCTTTTTAATGTTTCTCGTTCTGTTTTCTGTCAGCTCCAGTCACTATACTCCCCATGCAGTCACACACAGCTGCATTTAAATGTCATTTGGCGGTTTTTCCTCAGTCACTGATTCACTATTTATTTTTATGAAAACTTTTCAACTGCTGATGTTGATCCTCCTTTATTCATTTCTGGGTCTGTCTGCTCTAATAATGAATCTTGAAGTAGCCGACAATGTGCTTTCTATCAATTGCAGAGAAAGACATTATGAAGAAAGATGTCCCTTTCCTTGTTTATTAATTCTCAGGACATTTCAAAGGCTTGACGGTAACACAGGAAACTGAAAATTGTTCGAACAGAAATGATATCCTTTCCTGGTCGTGGCAACTCAGCACCAGGGGACACCAGTTATTTTTATTAGATCGTGAAAGTGTATGCTGTATATTATTCTATGCTGAAGATGACATTCAAATGTTTTCTTTGACATGGGTAATGAATGCCCTACATTTCAAGGTCAATAACCAGCAATGGCGCATCGGCAAGTCTGAACTAATCACGTGTGGACATAATGGAGACGCTTGCAAGCAGGAAATATATATATTGCCCAGAAACACACTCGAGATGGAGAAAGGACTGAAATATCCTCCACTTCAGCACCTCTACCTCCTCCAACACATTTAACAGTATCATTCTGTGCAATTTATTTCAGCCCTGGTTTCAGAGGACATCCTCATATCAGTGTGCTCCGCTGTCTAGCCTCTACCTCTAAATTGTAACTCTCTCAGCTGAGGCGAATCATTCTTGACTCTGTCTAAAGCTGCCTGGAGCTGATCAGTGTGCATTTCACAGTCCAGAATATTTCGTATGTAGCAGAGAATGCGTGGAAGTGTCAGGGTCACCTTTACTTTCCTTTGTTGTTTTTTGGAAAGAGGAAAAAAACTGTGAAGATTGAAACAGTGGTTTGGTATACACTCTTTTATTAGTTCATTAGGTAAAACCAATACAGTCTAGAACAGAAGTCCTGCAAAAATCCTCTGTGATGGTTATACTGTTCAGTTTGTGTTTGAACTGTGTTGAAGAGTTGTAATGAAAGGATAGGGTTTATATAATATAGTGCTGCTGTATAACTAGTACTAGTTATTTAGCCTACCATCATTGCTTTGAATGCGTCGGACAAATTAATAGAAACACCTCTCATCATAATGCAGTACTCTTGTGAACTGTTGTATGTGACTATATTAGTGTTAGATAGGTATACCTAATAAACTGACAACTGAGTGCACATACTGCTGTGTCAGTGACACTTATACTAAGGCCCTGTTGACTGCTTTTAAAAATGTATGCACACATTTCCCCCGCCACTTCTGCTGTTTGATAAATTGCTGCATTTCTCCTGTGTTGGCCTGTCAACCAGCAGCTGTATAAACAGGCTTTTCAGCAAAGAATTTAGATTTTTCTGAGACGTTTTTTCCTTGTTTGCAATGCTTTCGTTGTGTGCATGAACAATTCCAGCAAAAGTGAGTCACTGACTATAAACCCCAGATATGATTTACTGTAACAGGTTGAGCTCTTTTTTCTTCCCTGAACACAGATTCTATGAAGTCTGGTTGAAACTCTTTGTCTCTGACCTTTGGAACGTAGAGAAATGGTTAAACCTGATGGTAACATATTAAGTTGGAGGGATTTCCTTCAAGACAAAAATATCAAATGGATTCATCACTATTGAACTTGTGTCATATTGTATCAGAAAGGAAACGGATATGTGGCCTTATTTCTGTCATAATTCAATGTGTGTGTTTGTGTGTGTGTGTGAGGGAGGACTCTATTTTTATATGAAAACACAGGACATCTGTTCTTTTGCATGCTTACTGGGCTGATATGCTGCCAATGATTTTACTTGTTTAAGAAAATCTTTATCTTTATTCATATCTGACAATGACTTCAAACTGTATTCCCACATGTGTTGACTTGTGAGCGTTCTTTCTATTTCTACTGTTATTGTGTACAATATACCTGAAGGAACTGCCAACATAATAGTAATAATTATAATAATATTATCCCAAACTTATAGGACTGAGACACATGAATAGTAGGGTAGATTTGTATCACAGTGTTAAAACATACTTGCATGTGTGTGTTACTATCCACTAGTACACTGACCCAAATTCACATACATGTAACCTATTGGATATTTTTGTATGAAGCATGTGAAGCTTTCTATACAGTGTGTACAGTATTAGTTAATGACCCTGACAAACAATTTACTGCTCACCAATGCTCCCCAGTTAAATGTGTCCAATGCAGTCTCTATGTAGGTCAGATGTAAATACGTCCAAAGTGATGTACAGAATATTTTGTGAGAGGTCTTCCTTCCATTTTGTTCCTCTCTGATACTCTAAATGTGTATCTGTTATTTTTGTCTCCATTTGTGTTGGTCACAGGTACTTTATAGCTTGGTCACTGTTTTCTATCTTTTGCTTTGGAACCAAATAAAGATATTTAACGGCAGTTGGCCATAAGATCGATTTGCTATTGTGAACATTATTATTACTAATACATGATAGATAAACAGAGAGACAGACAGATGGACGGACGGACGGACAAATAGATAGATATATAAATAGATAGAAAAGGAAATAAATTGTTAAATTGTGAGTGAGTGTGGTGGTTATTTTTAAATGTGAAATATCCTATATTTTATGATATTCTATAAGTGTGATACATATTCTCCACTATCAAAACAATAAGTGTACTAAAGAATAAGGAATGAGGCTTGAACACACTGCATGAACCACTTTCTTTAAATGTTGGTTTAATAGTCTGGTTGGACAAGCGGTACAGGGTTTTCTCTGTTTTATTGTACTTTGCTGCCACTCAGTGGAAACAGGAAGAAAAAACACTGACTGAGGCTGAATATGTTGCTATATAATTAATCATGGTAAGGATAAGAAGAACAGAATGTTTTTAATTCTAAATAGTGTTAATTAATGCACATGTATCAGTTGATACAATACAACATGCTATAAGGCAAGAGTTCAAATTTTTCATCCACTAATGTACAAGATTGAAAATATTCAGGGGGCCCCTCACATATGTCCCTTTTTACAATTCTACACACTTACGTGAAAGAACATCACAAGAGAAATGATTTCTAAATATAACCGATATAACCGACTTTTCTGCAGGCACTCGGCCCAAAGACGTGCATCTTAGGATTGTCTGTAGGTTTGAACATTAGTTGAATGGTTGTTGGTCTTTTATGTCAGTGATAGACTGGTGACCAGTCCACTGTGTACCTCACCCCTCACAATACAATGTAGAATATAGCTAATGGTCCATATCTTATATACTCCCACAAAGTGTTGTGATGCTGACATTTGTTTAAGTAAATATTACATCAGAATCAGCTTTATTGGCCATGTATGCCTATACATACAAGGAATTTGACTCAGTTTCTTCATTGCTCAATGTACAGAAATAGACAAAATCAGGACAACTAAGCAGAACAAGGTTCAGCAAACATTTACCTATGTACAAGTATAACATTTATATATATGAAAATAAGACACAACAGAAATGACAATAACATGGAGAAATATTGCAATGATGCAGATGCAGATGGTAGAATAAATATGGAAAGATTGTCACAGGATACTTTATGTACATGAGGTAGGTGGAATATATATATATATATATATATATATATATATATATATAAACATATTTATATATATATAAACATACATACGTGTATATCAAATTTAGAATACATATATACCTGATCTTTGGTCCTGAAACTGTATGGTCGAATATGTGTTCATCAGAGTAACGGCCAGAGGAAAGAAGATGTTCTGGTGTCTGGTAGCTATGGCATATATTAAAATATGTATTTCTCTTGTTGTTATCATTTATAAAAAGACCCAAACCAACAAGTCACCTACTAACGTGTACGTGTGTGAGTGTGTGCGCGCGCGTGTGTGTGTGTGAGAGTGTGTTTGTGTGCGTGTACTAGGGCGGGCCTTTTGTGTGTCGCTGCTACAGGGATACCAAGATGGAAATTCAGGGGCTATCTGATGCCCAAAACATCCACTCTCAACATGGCGCCCTACATGGATCCACTTCGTCCCCTCTACGCTCGGCGGCAGGACCGAGAGCTCAGCTGGATCAGTGTGAACCACACAGAGACAACAACAACAACACCAGGCCGAGGACGTCTGCGTTTCGCCTGCTGGCGGAAAATGGCAGCGGGACGGGGTTTGAGCCTTCTAGCAAACCGCAGCCGACGAACAGAGCGCACGCACCGGGTCCCAAACAAAGCACCGGCCTCCATAACGTGAACACTGAGAAAGAAAACGAGCTCAACGCCCTACTCGGTTCCCACGAGTCCGTCAGAAATACCTGGAGACTCGGTGTGGAGAGTGTGGACTGCGGAATGCAAATGGCGCTGCCTCTGTTTGAAGGGGAAGAGGAACCGGAGCAGCAGCGGCAGCTAGCATTACCATTTCCAGGTTTACGGCAGCAGCAGCGTCAGGACGGCGCCTTCAAGCAGCCTCCACTGGGCAGCCGAGTCTCCGCGGCGCCGGAGAGCTTCGGCGGGGCGGACAGGACCACCCCGGAGTTATATGTGGTTGTTAACGTGCTTCAAGAGGATGGCGACGGCGAGCAGAGCAACCCCAGGGCGGATGTACCATGTATGGGCGGCGGTAAAGTGAAGGGTAAGAAGCAGGAGTGGTGCAAAGCGCGTCCCTTCATGGAGGTGGGGAACGGGAGCAACCTTCTTGTCTGCGAGCCCGGCGACAGCCTGAACTGTGTGGACATACAGGCCGTCAGTAAAACGGAGCATGTTTTCAATGTGCTGAACAGTAACTGTGCCGCTGTGTGCGCTAGACAGACTGCGTGTCACCGCACCGTCGAGGACGTAGTTCTGACAAACAAATATGGCGATAAGATATGTGGGCAGATTTGCACAGAAAACGATGGAGGTAAACTGGCGCTTTCTCCGCAGTCCCGTGTCGACGAGAGCAGTGCCTTGATCTCAGGGAGCTCGGGCATCGCGGAAGCCATGGACTTTATTTCAGGCTCATCGGGGCTGCAGGGCGATGCAGATCCCGGCACGGCCTCCTCGAGTCCGCCTGCCAGCGAAACCTTTTCCGGAACTATTATGATAAACAACCAAAGCATCGTAGTGACCATAGAAAACGGGATCCTGACTTTGGCGGCCCCACCAGAGGGTCATGTGCACAAAGAGGATGACATGGTGAGCTTGAAGGAGCATCTGGGCATGAAAGACCATGAGGATATTGTTCTTCTCAACTATGAAAGTGGCACTAAATCCATCGGGAAGATCAGCACATTAGCAGTATCCAGTCAGCAGGAAGAGCCCAGAGCTGGTATGTCAGTGAGTGACTCTGAGCTGGCTCTGGCGGATGACTGCTCACTATCGGAGCTGGGCACTTCCCTGGACTCCTGCGCCATCATCAAGCAAGAGTCAGGGATCCTCTGTGCAGTGACAGAGGCTGATCTGGTCACCCCAGCCCCCAGATTAACAGTGGCAGGCTGTGACAGCGAGGACTTCCATGCTGTGCCACCAGTCCGGTCCAAGAAAGAGACAGTGTCATCTTTCTGCTGCCCAGAGCCAGGCTGCTCCAGCACATTTGACACACGTCAGAAACTCAAGGTTCACCTCCTGAACCATGCAGAGGATCCTCGCCCCCACCAGTGCATTGTAGAGGGCTGTGGCTGGGCGTTTGCTACCTCTTACAAGCTCAAGCGACATCTTCAGTCCCATGACAAGCAGCGGCCACATACCTGCCAGTTTGAAGGCTGTGGGCGGCGTTTCACCACCGTGTACAACCTTAAGGCTCACGTCAAAGTGCACGAGCATGATAATTCCTTCATCTGTGAGATCTGCAGTGAGAGGTTTCGCAGCGCTGCACGACTCACCAATCACCAGAGGGTCCACTTCGAGCCGCAGAGGCCGCACAAGTGTGAATTCCCAGGTAACACAAGCTCATTTTACAATTACAGCCTCCCCATGTCCACACACTAATCAGCTGATCAAATCGGCCTGATATTGCATAACCCCACAATGGTCGTTGCGCTGGTATGTTCTTATGTAAAGTGTTGCTAGAAAACCACAGTTCACAGTCAGGTCAAAACCAATAATTGTTAATATATTCATGGTGAAAAAATGTACTCCTCTACAGGCTGTGAGAAAACGTTCATCACCTTCAGTGCCCTCTTCTCCCATAATCGCACTCACTTCAGAGAAACAGGCCACTTCACCTGCACCTACCCAGGCTGCGATAAGACATACGACAAGGCCTGTCGCCTCAAGATCCACATGAGGAGTCACACGGGTAAGCACTAGGGCCGCTCGATTATGGAAAAAATCATAATCATGATTATTTTGGACAATATCGAAATAACGATTATTAATATGTGCCCGTATTCTGAAGTCTATGCTTTATTCTTTAAATGACTGGACCGGAAGTACCAGTCACTTCCGGTGACTTCCTTTTTCTACAATAGTCAAAGAGGCAAAACAGACGTTGGATGCTGTCAACAAGTCATTCTCCAATCACATGATTCTGTCAATACGTTGTTCTTTGTTCTCTAATTTCAGTTGAGAAGAGCTCTTAATTCTGCACATATCCAAAACATTACAAAACTAAGAACATGTCTCAAATGGACTGCATACATGCCTTCCACAAGTCCTTGAAATTCATGAATGTTTTTGAATTTTAGAGAGGAAAATTTATGACCTTGAATGTAGTTTCAAGTAGGCTTGAATAAGTCAGAGTGATTTAATTCCTATATCCTGTGCTTCTGTAAAGCCTATTAATTGTCATAATGATAACAGAAAAAAATCTTTGTTTTACCAGTAATCATACTTGGTTTATATCTCAAACTGGGATTTTAAATTTCATGTGTAATGTCTGGGGACTCAAGTCTAGTGATTTAGGATCTCCGATCATGTTCACTGTAATTACACTCAGTTTCCTGTTTGCAGGTGAGAGGCCGTTTGTCTGCGACTCTGAGGGCTGTGCTTGGTCTTTCACCAGCATGTCCAAGTTACTGCGACACAAACGGTAAGTTGTCAAATAAGTGATTTTAATAAGTAATGTGTATTGTGAGAATATTTTCGTGCATTGTGTAGCTCATGTGACGACACCGGCTCCTCTTTCGGGTAAACGTTAGAAAAATGGCTCAGGTAAACACTGCGAGAGATCCAGCGGATAGTTACAAGTCATTACAAGTGTGGATACAATTTACATTAAAGTGTGCAAAGAAGAGCGCTAACTGCAAATGATTTCACATGGAACAGCAGCACATCATCACTGAAGAAAACTTTTTTGGAGGTCTTAATCTTCTCCCGGTTTACTGGAGGATCTTAAACAACTCGAGGTTCATACTGCAGTGATGTTGTATTGCTGCATCATGTGAAATCAGCTTCACACAAGTGTTGTTTGAGGTTTTACCGTAAAACTGTCACACTGTTATCGATTGTCTCTTCCCTGACTCAACGAGGAGGGAGAGGGCTGCAGTGGTCGAGAGACCAACAGGCTGAATGAAGAGAGGGAAAACAAAGCAGAGAAACAAAAACACTTTTTTTGATTGTTTCACAGCGGTTTTGTTCTAACGCACAAAAACAACCTGCTGGAAGATGTTTTGTGTAAATACAGACATGAATTCAACCCAGTGCAGTAAGTGACAGAGACTGTGTGAGAGGGAGATAGATACACCTCTGTCACATAGACAGCTCTCTGTCAGACGCAGTCAGCAGGACCTTTTGACCTTCTCAACCAAGTTTGACTATCCTGAATAAACAATTACGTTATCAACATTATGGAATTTTGACTGGTCATGCTTTCACTGAGACTAGTAATAACTTTTGTATAATATATACATAAAACATATTTTTTACTTCAAAACAATATCTTTGAATCAGTTTGAATTACTCAAAACTCCAATTTGATATATCTGTATTTACATAGAAAGATTCAAGCTACTTTTATCATTCTTTTTTGTCTTGTTGCTCATTATCAGTTGATTTATGCAATTTGATTATGTTATATTATAATCTTTAATTCAAGTCCATGATATCTGCAACGCCATGCTGGCTAGTTCAAACTAAATTTAAGGTGTTTTAAATTTAAGTGAATGTAAAACATCTTGAGCTTTGATGAGGACGAGTGATAATTCAATTGTAGATATCTGAAACTGGAATTATCATCATAACCAAGTTACCGATATCTGTAATAAATATAAAGCATTGTGCAAGAAAATGAAGTTACTTTTCAAATAATCGATTATGCATTAAACATGAATCTGTGAGATCATGTCAATAACCACTGTTGCTGTTTGTCCGCCCATTTAGTATGAGAAGGTTTCACTGACCACAGCCCTGTTCCTTATGTTAATAAGGAAACATGATGATGACCGTCGCTTTGTCTGCACGGAGGAGGGCTGTGGCAAGTCCTTTACCCGGGCGGAGCACCTCAAGGGTCACAGTATCACCCATCTGGGCACCAAGCCCTTCCACTGCCATGCAGAAGGTAGGAGTCACATGTTCTGCTGGGAGAAAGTCAATGGTTCCTTGTATATCAACTATACTTGATGTATCGTGGCTTGTACCAAGTGCAATGTATAAAATTACTACCGCAACCATCGAGTATAAAGTTTAACGTGAATGTTTTAAGGCGTCAGCATGAAACTCTGAGTATCGCTTCTCGCGAGCAGACTGCTCACTTCCCCGCCCATCCGGAAAACTCAGAGAGCAAGGAGAGAAAGAAAGTGAAGAGTCCCAGGGGGTTACGTGTTCAGAGACGGTTTTTGACGGTCTGTTCATATTCCTTGTGAACGCTGAACCGAACTAATTAGATTACAAATGATGAACGTGAGCAGCGTTCACTCCAGTGAGAGGGGAGGCTTGTGTGTGTGTTGTCTGTGTTCAGAGCGAGCTGGAGTTCACACACACAGGCCCCAAAGCTCCGCCCCCACTTACTCCGCTACACTCAGTGAAACAGTGGAAACAAACCACACGACTTTCCTCTATGATCCACAGCTGATCAATGATCAGAAGGCCCCGACTTTTACATTAGATTCGAAACAAGGTAATTTACGCCCAGCCCTAGTTATACCGTACTTGCTTTATTAAAATGAAATGGACCTGTTTGATCAGTTGGAAATGAAGAGAGACAAGTTAAAAATGTTCTTCCACTTGGTTTTACAACTTCGTTTAATAAACAAGATCAATTTTCTCAGTTGATCATGTTTTGTCCTTTGTGTTATTTCTCAGGCTGTAATGCAAAGTTCTCAGCACGCAGCAGCCTGTACATCCACTCCAAGAAGCATAAGCAAGACAGCAGCACCCTGAGGACCCGCTGTCCTGTGGCCAACTGCTCCAAGCACTTCTCCTCCCGCAGCAGTCTTAAGAGTCACATGCTCAAACACCACCACCTCAGCCCTGGTCAGTGACTCTCACTGACTAATCATAAGAAATACACTTGTTTTTTTTTAAGGAGATGAAGGTGTCATGGTAATACCACTTATTATGACTAAATTACAAGAAATTGTATAAATGTAATATTTGCCACCACAGGACACAGACTTGGTAGAAATATAAATGCACTATGCAGTGCTTACAAAAAAACTGTGCAATTTAGAATTTGTGTATGTAGTTGTGACAGTTTTGATGAGGAATTCAGATTTTTGGAGGGCATTGTTCAAATTAATTTCGGGGGGGAATTGATTACAGCAGCAGATAGTCAAAATAAGGTAGACAAGTTAACACAAGAAAGTATTAAAATAGAAGGAAGTAGGCAATAAAATAGTAAAAAGCAAGGAACATGTATACGGATTTCAATATAGATGGAAAATAATTTGTATAGAAATGTACTTGAGTGCAGTGGCACAGAATGATAGAAAGAGGTGTATATATATGATTTTATTTTTGCATTATATATGACACACCAGGTATTTGTAGGCTAGCACGGCTTCATATCATCAGCCACTACTGGGGAATTGCAATGTCCCACAGACAAAAAACACTTGTGTGTTAAGTCAAACTCGTCTGCAAGGACAGTAGCCACAGAGAGAGACAACGTGCTGCTAATTCAAATAATTAGAACATTTTAATTCTTTCAAAAGTGACCCCTCTCACAGCTCAGCCAAGTCCTTGACTTTACTTGCCAGACACCACTTATCAAAAAACGCCCCCTTTTCACACGCAAATTCGACTTACATCTGGTTGAAATAGCCGTGTACATATATGCATGTGTGTAGGCTGTTATAAGTATATCGGTATGGTATACAACATGAATGAGAGCAGTAGTCATATGAAGGGTCATGCACAATGGATATATAACTCTACTAAACAATTTATTCCAATAGATGCTCTGGGAACATTGCTTACACTCTTTCCCCTCTCCTCCATGCCAGATGTTTTGAGCCAAATGGAGACCACGCCCACCTTGACCCCCAGTAGCGAGCTCATCAGCTCCACCTCAACAACAGTTGCTGGGCCTTGTATTGCCGGGGGCGACCAGTTGACCCACTTGGACCTCAGCTCTCTTTTCTCCGCTGTGCCCGGAGGCACTGCACCCACCAATGGTATTGGACTGGGAATTCCTGTCGGCAGTAGCGGCTCGAACGGCACCTTCACAATGGACCTCTCACTGGTCAGCTCAGGCATCCTGGCCATAGACCCCTCCTCAGTTGGGGCCAATCTTTGTACCAGCTCTAGCACTGCCATGGCCAAGACTGTGGAACCTCTTATTTTAACAGCCAGTGCTGACATGGCCCCCCACCATAGTCTGGAGGGAACAGTTGGCACTGTCCTGCCCCCACAGGGCACCCTAAACCTAGATGATGTGCAGACAGTTACCCCAGAGGCCCTAGGAACCCTCACAGCTCTTACCATGCAGGGTGCTGGATCCTCTTTGGACCCCACTCTGCACCACCCACTCAGCTCCTCCAGCGCCCTGAGCGTGGAGGCCCCAGCTACCCTGGCCGTGGCTCCTGTTGCTGAGCTGCTGACCTCACCCTCTACCGTGGTTGAGGTTGGTGGTCAGGGGGGAACAGGACCACTGCTGGGCTGTGCGGAGGTGTTGGGGCCTCCAGAAGGAGGAAAAGTCCTCACCCAGTTTGTTTTCCCTACTCACAGCAGCAACTTCAGCCCTCAGAAAGACCCAGAACTCAACGCTGTGTCACCAAGCAGCTTCCTTGTGAGTAGCCATATTTCAGACATTATTGTCTTTAATCAGAAATTGAAATGTTTAAATTTGATAATTATTATGTATACACCTTTTAACAATTTGTAGGAATTTCTACACCAAAAATCCAATATCTAGATAATTGGCAGAATAATTGATAGTGAACATGAAGTGATTCAGTTCTAAAATGAGTCTCCTTTGTGCATTAGGAGAGTGGTGGTTCAGCCAGGACTGACTATAGAGCCATCCAGCTGGCCAAGAAGAAGAAGAAACAAAGAGGCCCATCAGCCTCCTCTGGTAACACACTCATTATTTAATGTGCTCATTCAGACTAGAAGAAAAAAAAAATCAGCAAACAGTAAGTGGAAAGTTGTCGTTGTCAAATCCAGGCACCTCAGGGTTGTGTCAAAGAAAAACCAAAGGATCTAAGGCAGCTATTGCTCCTGGATCCCTGGCTCCCTCTGGTGCTTGTTACGGTGAGGGAGCTGCAGCAGCCAATGGGGGCCTGACTCTGCGAGACCCAGTCACAGGGGCCCAGTATGTCCAGATTCAGCTGCTGCAGGTGAGGTCCCCAAATATTTGGTTACAATTCAGTTTGTAGATTCGATGAAGCCACCTGATATTAAATTTAATTTCTGACATATTTTTAATTTCTTTTTAACTTAAAATGTTATGTATTCCCTGTAAAGTTGTATTGCTGTACCTCGCCACCATTGAAAATGAGGGTTCTACCTGAATGTGTCTCCTGGTTTTAAGTAATATATGAGAATGACTTGTGTTGTGCAGCATATTCTAAAAGAGGTGACTGTATTGAATAGTCGCATGAAGCAAGGTTGCTGTTGACAGACATGCTGACAAAGTGTGTGTGTTCATGCAGGATGACCCAGCCAGTGATGGAGATCTGGCCTTTCAGCTAAGTTCTCAGCCCTCCAGCTCCCACTCTCAGCTCACTGTCGACCTGCCTGTCAACATTTTACAGGTGAGACATCTTCAGCCTCTCATGCCCATAATCCACATTGTGATACAGTCAGGTTATATTTCACAGCAAATCACACACTAATGCATATATCAAGGAATAGTAAAAAGTTGTGATGCTAAAAAATATATAAAATATAAATAAATAAATATAAAAAATATAAAATATAAATGTAGATTAGAAAAGAACAAAAGCAAGTAAAGTAATACTAAACTATGATTGGCCTGACAGCTGGTAAACAGTGTATTAATATTTATTCTTATTCATTTGAAAGCACAGGTGGATTTCTCCACACGGTGTCAATGCAGTGGCCAAACTACTAGTAACAATGTTTAGAGCTGTCGCGATATCAGTTTTCAACTGAATGATATTTTTTACAGTATCTATATAAAGTTTGCGTGATAATAATATTATGTATGGGTTTTAATTACATAGTACCAATAATTAGCTTTTTATTATTACCAGGATATTCCTACAGCACATGTGTCAGACAGCTGAGCTCTGTGACTCTTATGTTCACAGGAACCGTCAGTGATGGCTGAGGATGACAACGGTTCAGACAACTCCCAGTTCACAGGAAGCACAATCAACCTGCAGGACCTGGAGTGAGCAGTAGAGCTGCCAGTCAGAGTTCTCTCTGGCTCCTCATCACTGTCCACAGTTTACGTCAACACACCTGAGATATTTGTCTCCATCAAACAGTTGGCCCTTGTTTTGCCAGGACTTTAAAAGCCTTTTGGACATGGTCGATATGTTAGAGGGAGGGGGTGGACATGATGTCACAGATAATGCACCTTGAGAAGAGAATTTGAAGATTCTTTGTTCAGAAGTTTATTATGATAGTGTTTGTTTCTAAAGTCCAGTTTTCTACCAAAATCAGGCCTGAGAGCACTGACATGTCAGTGGCTCCTACTGCTCTGTCCTGTGGGTGTTCGTAGCTTCGGTGTCTATTCCATGGTGCCACATTGCCACTCATGCACACTCAGTGTGCCGTCTACGCTCCAGTTGCCTTACAGACGCCTCACGCCGTGCACACCTCCACCGGAAGGTTACCTGCTTTATTTGGTGCCATTTCAATCTCAAGTTTTGTTGGATTTATTTTTCTATGTTGGTAGTAGGTTAATGTTGAAAACATGTCTATTTACATTATATAATAAGTTGATACCTTTCTGTAATAATCTCATCTGTTTGTTTATTTATTATTTAGCTGTGGGTTTACAGAATGGCTGAGCCAAACACGGATTGATTAAACAATTAAAGCACAATCACAGCAGTTTGTTGAAGTCTTCATTTCTATTCTTTTATGGTGCCATGTTTTCATCTTAAGCTAATGAAAGATACAATGGTGTTAGAAAATATTCAGTCCCCTTCATGCTGTACTCCCTTTTTGTTGTAGTTTTAAGTTTGTTTAAAGTACCTTGCTCTTAACCCTAATGACAAAGTTGACATGTTTGGATTTTTTTATTTATTGTTAAATGTCTCATTTAATTTAGTATTCAGACCTTTTATTTCAGTATCATACAGAAGCCTCTCTTTAGCAGAAGTCTCAGCCCGGACTCTTCCAGGTGGAAGACATTGCGCAGTAGCTTGTCACAATCTCGTCAGATCCTTTCAGTCGAGTTTTTCTTCCAGGACCCGTCTGTATTTAGCTAAAGGCTTTACCGTAGGGACTTCCTTCACAGTAAAACCGCTTAAAGATGGTCTAGGCAATTTTGGGGAATGACTGTTGCTATTTTAACTCTAGACCAAAAACACCCCTCCCCTGACTGCTGCTTCAGAAGCTCCACCCTCCACATTCATGCACTTATGCTGTGAGTATAAAATCCTGTGAGAAAGCTGTGTTAGCATTTCCAGTGGCTAACAATAGTAACTTTTTTTAAAGGTTTTGGCGTTGTACACTATCTGGGGCTTTTATTTAAGGTTGTCCTGCAAACCTGTCATAGTGCAAAGCAGGGTAAGGATAGCACAAGTGTTGTGCCAGTTCACACTTAACAGGAACTAGTTCAAAAGTCAGTTCATGGAGAGGAAAATTAACTAGTTCACCTGGATTTGTTCAGATTTTTTTTTTTTTATTAGGTTGATTTAGGTGACAAATTTACAATCATGTCGGCGTCACGTCTCGATTTTCACTCAGCACTAAATGTTTGAATGTAGCCTCATAAACCCTTGTTTTAAGAGTAGGCTTAAAACCTTCCTTTTTGATAAAGCTTATAGTTAGAGCTGGTCCAGGCTTGATCCAGGCTAGTTATGCTGCCAAAGGTCTAGAAGGTCGCACGGAACTTCTCTTTCCAGCTTCTCCTTCTTCTTCTCCATCCTTATCACATCAAAGTAAGTCATATCTCATCAATACATGTTTGTGACTTGACCCCTTCCCCGGAGTCCCTTTGCCTTATCGCCCGCAGATCCAGGGCCGCAGCTGTGGCCCCAACATCATGATTACGATTTGTGGATCGCGAATCAGACAACTTAATGGTGGATCCAGTATGACGGATTCTGTATTGTGCTGGCTGATCATAATAATAATGGCGGATCCTTTATCGCGTTGGATTCAGATAATGGTGGTGGACCACGACCAAGGTGGCAGCTGATGATGGATCCTAATTTGCGGCAGTGGACAATGACTGTGGACCATAGTGGCATCCGATCTTGATGGTGGATCATGATCTTGCTGGCTGCTGACCATAGACTATGATTTCTCCTCAGATACTTGACCTTCAAGTATCTGACCTTCAGTTATCCTTCAAAATGTTTACCTTCATCAATGCTGCTAAAACCTTTATCCTGATGATGTTTTCCTACACCTGACATCTATTGCACTTCTGTCCGTCCTGGGAGAGGGATCCCTCACATGTGGCTCTCTCTGAGGTTTCTATGTATTTTTACCCTGTTAAAAGGGTTTTTAGTAGTTTTTACTTACTCTTGTTGAGGGTTAAAGGCAGAGGATGTCACACCATGTTAAAGCCCTATGAGACAAATTGTGATTGGTGAATATTGGCTATACAAATAAAATTTGATTGATTGATTATGGGAACATCTCTACTTAGTTATTAGTCTTTGATCATATACCAAGAGTTTTGTGTCTGCTTTGTGCTTGGTTTACTCACTCACTTTTGCTGATGACGGAGCAGGTCTTAAGATTCTTTTCTCTCATTTTGTCATCAAACTTCTGAACTTCTAATATGCCTCCCCTAAATTTCGGTTAGCAGAAACAATAAAGTTTATGTGCATTCGAACATATTTTTTACTTTTGTTTTTTTTTCATAAAAACATATCAGTTGTCCCCGGTCAGATGACCCTTCAAACTAATTTAAACATATAAGAAATATATATATACAACATAATAATTATCATCTACAAGATGGCAGAGTACAGATCCACCAATAAATACGAACACATTATGACAGTATAACACATGGTGGTGAAGTGAAGGGGATTGTGACTCCCTATCCTCCTCCGCAGTTCTGCTCAGACTCCAGAGTGGAAACAGTGCCCTCTCCCTGGGATAAATGGTCAGTTCACCCAAAACCCTAAGAGAAAAAAGAAGTGAAGCCATGGTCTTGCACAGTACTACTTCTGAACCAGGAGATGGCGCCCTAGTCATATAGAGCTTCCCTCGTGGCTTCCATACAGAGGTCACCACTGAGCTAATGGCAGGTTTAACATGTAAACATGCATTTGCACCTGCACTCATATAAATCTTCAAAGATAGTGACATTTTGTTGACAGTATAAGTAATAATAACCCTTATGATGTTTAGCTGAAATATATATGGATGATCATATTGTTACTATAATCCGTTTTCTATTTTCCCTGCTGAGTCTCGACCCGCCTCCGTCTGACCTTTTTGCCCTAACTGCATGCAGTTCGTGCAAGACCTTGTATGCTCACTAACCCACAAACACAACACACGTAGTTTAAAAAGGTTTATAATTAACTGGTGCTGGATTAGAAACTGTTTTCTGACCTACATGATCAGCTTAAATCTGATCACAGATCAGCACAGAACACAAACTGAACCCAAAGGTCAGCAGAGAAGAAACTGCTGGCTGTTAAAGAATGATCTAGCAGCACAATATTTCCATGCAGTGCGTTTTACTCACTGCACGTATACAAGAAGACAAGCGATCATTCACGAGTGATACTGAGCAGCACTGGAAGCTATTTACATCTACAATCACCCATGTGGGCTATACAAGCACTCACAGTGAGCATCTGCAAGACAGATTTCCATGCTAGCTTTATGAGCGTACAAATTACAGCAAATGTAAATCAAACAGTGACAGCCATAACAGAGCGATGAGAGCGACTGCAAATGTTTTGTTTCAGTTGGTTACTGCTGGGACTTGATCACATTAATAATCCTAATGGAAAGGAGACAGGGAGAAGTTTGTTCTTGTTTAAGTACATTTTATAAAACCTCACAGAGAATAATATCAACACATTGCTGATAGATAAAATGTCGGAAAATATTACACAGTATGCATTGTAATTTTTATTATAGGAGCTTTGTTCAAATAAGGTAATTCTTCATCATCAGTTGACACCAGTTCTCCAGTTTCTCTATTGTTCATGGGTACAGTTATATTTCAGTCTCGTCCTTGGGTCTGTAATTTGTGAGGTGATGACCAGGACTCATTTTCACACACTGGAGGTTAAACAAGCACTGTTGAATAGTTTTCACCCTCCACACCTGCAGCATTCAACACAGTTCTGCTAGACTCCATCAAAGACCCTGAAGAGGCTGCTTCAAGACACTAGTACTGCGAACGGGCCCAGCCCACATCCAGAACATGGTTAAACCTAACACTCCAGCCCATCCACTCCCCTCTGCATCGGCCAATTGGCCCTCATTGCGAGAGCGGATTGAGAACCGGATGGACGAAAACACGCTGAATAAAAAGCCTAAGAAGAAGGTGGAGCAGATCATTCAGGACACGGATGAGGTTATCACCAGCATCACAAATGAAGATATGGAACTAACAGATACCAACCTGCCTCTCAAGGAAAAGGAGAAGAAGTTGCTTGATGAGATTGACACTTTAAAGTCATCTTTGGTCAAAGCCAGAAATGACTTTGACAGTCAGCTGAATGCTGCAAAAGGTGAACAGGGAGGGTTGGAAACAGAGATAAAGGAGATCAAGCAGAGTTTGACAGAGAGGGAGAAAGAAGTGAAGTCACTGAATGCTCGTCTCCTACTCCAGCAGGCCGAGACTCAGTAGGTCAAAACAGAGTTGATGAAAGCCTGCGAGAAGAAGGTGGAACAGATCATCCTGGAAAAGGATCAAATCTTTGCCAGTGTCAAAACAGAGAATACAGTAATGGCAGACAGGAACCTGGAGCTCATGGCCAAGCTGAATACAACCCAATAGTAGCAGGTTGCAGGTGTAAGATCAGATAAGTTTAATTGATCTCACGGTTTTCACCTCATCTGTTACAGCAGTAGATATGAGGTAGACAAGGAAACAGATGAGAGTAGTTAGAGGCAATACAATAGGAAACAAGACAAAAAATTCAGTCTAAATGCCATTTCTGTATAGGACAGGAAAAACAACATAAAAAAAAAAAAAGAAGTGACCAGGACTCCAGCTGCAGGGAAGCTGCTCTACAGCTGACTGTAATATCTCATCCTAATGATTTGTTCAGAAAATCAACAAGAGAATAGTAATCTTCTTTGACCAAAAACAATTTGAACTCAGGCGTAAAGTGAACACAAGCTGAATTAAAAAAAATAAATGTAAAATATAAAATAAACTAGGTCTACGTTGTAGCACTGGCGGCCTCGAGCACCCGCACGTTGAAGCCTGTTGCGGTCGGTGGAGAAAACGATCGATGACCGAGCGCACTTCTCCGCGTTGCATGCGTTTTGCACACTGCGGCAAGATAAACGCTTCACTGCCTGCATCCGTCACGTGATGTCCATCCTTGCCTGCTAATTGCTCATTACGGTCCACGCTATCAAATAGCATACCACACTGTGAAAATGGTAAGTAAATCGAATGATAGTTGTAAAACAAAGCTTACTTCCTGTTGCCAGTAGGTGGCTCCATCACTATTATTACGCACAGACATATAAATCTGTTCAGGGGGCGCTCTAAATTTTGTGTCAGTTGGACAATGTTACCACAACTTAATTTTTCACACTGATCAGTAGCTGGCGCTTTGACCCTGAACAAGTATGTATTTATGGAGCTGTTCAGATCACGATTGTGATCATAGGTCAGTAGTTTGGAGCTGGTTGGATAATGCAGAATGGATTAACAAAGTACTTCCTGTTTCATGGCGAATCAGTAGGTGGCGCTATGACACAGAGGAAATATTGACACATAGAGCTGTTCAGGCTTGTACTCTTATCTAGATGTCACCAGGCAGGGACTCTTGTCTTACATCTCTAGTTTGGACTCGATTGTACCAAATATGTCAGAGATACAGAACCTCGTGTTTGGATGGCGTTTAATCAAACTTTGATGCCACGACACGGTCACACGTTGTGACGAAAAATAGATATTTTTTAATTTAGTTTTTATATCCATCTTGTTGTGATGACATTCATTTGAATTTGAAGGTGATCTGATGAAAGCCCTGGGACAAGTACTTCAAAGTAAAAATGTGGAATATGGCCAAAATGGCCACTAAATGCAAAATAGCAGGCTTCCTTTTGCGTTTTTCCAATTGCATTTACAGACTTTTTTGTTTGTCTGGTCATGATACACATGTGTATCGATTTTTGTGAAGATCGGTCAATGTGAACATGTTCCGGGGGTCTCGGGGGGTCAACATTGAACCATTTTGCAACGCCCATTGAAAATTCCTCCAGAATACGTAAATTTTCACAATTTTCTGCAAATTTTGGTAAGAATTTGAGCATGTTAAAGCCCTCAAAAAGCCAAATAATTTGCTGAATAATTATAATCCTTACAATTTCAATAGACTGTCTGTCAGTGCCTGTCAGTGCTCGGGCCTCAATTAAAAGCAAACCAATTGAAAAGAAACACGGACAGAGTGTATTAATGCAAATACATGTGTTGGGACTCATTTCTGAAGTCCACCATAAGTCTTTTTCATAGCACACATTTTGACATGTCATAGCAGTAAAGCCACAGTTGTTACTCACTGTCTAACATTAACAATGGCTGCCTTCTTAATGTGTCCCAGTGAAGGCAGCATCTTACCCCCACCATGAAATCCAAACAGCTGGTTGGATTCCAGCCACCATTCATTTTGAATTTCCTGATCTGTAAACCTTAGCTGTGGTTAAACAGCATATTGCATAAAGAAACATGAAAAGCTAAAGAAGACAATTACAGTCCAAAGTTTATGGTGGAATCAGGTTTCTCATGTTACTCAGTGGGAGCAGTTTATTGCACTGAACTTATATGTGTGCTGCTTGGTGAACAAATCACTGACAGTTCTTGCATACTGCCTCCTGCAGTCCCTTTGTCACAGAGTTTTTGACCTGCCACAGCACAGGTTTAATTCATACTGTTAATGGCTGCTTGTTCCAGGGCTCTTCTGTTGTTCATGCTGACTCTCTGGTACACTTACAAAAGTGAATATCTGTCCTTAGGCACCAGCTACAACAGCTTCTGTGCTACTGTAGAAATGCTCTATCTCAGGTTTTTATCAACCATCCCATGTTTGGGTGAGTTTCTAACTCAGAGGGATAAGGCAACTTAATTATTAAAGACTTGAGAAACTAATAACTATCTGAAGTATGTTTAAAGTATTTACACAACTGAAAACGTCTGACAGAGATGAAGGGAGCAGTAATGACTATTGTAATAACACAGATATTGCAAATAATACTACTATATGTGAGTAGGTATTTTGTATATGGAAGCAAAGTAGTTGTAATCATTGTAAGCAGTGGGTGGCTCTCATTCTCCGATATAATATTATGTAAAGCAACAAGACAATGAGGGGTGATTCAGAAAGGTTCTTCATCGCTGGTACAGCTGACGCCTCCTCAGGCTTGTAGCATCTCTGGAGAGAAAGTGTGACATCAACCATGTGAAATACAGAGCTTGTACACATCCCTGGTGAGACCGAGACGGAGAGGAGGAAGTAGGGCAAAGTGACTAATCCTTGAATCAACGGCATTTCCATCCCCCTGGACCAAGCCTGTAATCTGTGAGCCAGCCCCCCCTCCTGCGGGGACAGTCTCGGGGCTCCAGCTATTTGATGGCTGGATTAAGAGGTCAAGTGGGATCAGCCAGACATGCTGCTCTGCCTGTTGCACAACATGGTAGGTCTAATAACATCCAGTTACTGCAACATGTTCTGTAAAGGCCCCTTGCCGAGCCTGGTCAAGCCCTTTACTTTATACCTCACTGGAGATAGTGTGAGGTCAGAGGGGTCAGGAGGAAACTGTCTGAGGGAGGGTTGGAGGGTGGGGGGCTCAGGCTGTACTCCATGTCACTCCCATCCCCCCTTCTTCTACTTTCACTGTCTAATGAAGGCACAAAGGCCAACATTATAAAAAAAAGTGAAACACATTGTTTTGATTACGTGTTTCTGCATTTACACACACACATGCTATTGTTTGTTTCACATGCTCCGTCCTGCGGCTGGAATAACTGTATTAATCGCAGTTTAACATACACTGCCTCCTCCTGATGCAGTCATATTTGCTGAAAATGGCAGGGCCCTGCTGTTTTGGGAAATCACTTGACCATTTTATTGAAAATCCAGCACATTTGTGAGGTTAGTTCAGAGCTTTATATCCTTAGTAGGAACCACTGTGATTATGGCTGAATGCCACACACTGTACGAGATGTGTGCGTCTGTGTCCTCACATTTTTGGGGCATTTCAGTGACAAATTGAAGAAGACAAAGCAAACTAGATCTGAAAGATATCACAAATAAAACAGCTTAACACAAGACACGTCCGGTTGCTGAGACCTGCAGCTGATGTAACGCAGGATCTTTCTATTCAAGGAACAGGAACATTTAAGAGGAAAATGCTTGAGTTTGATATAATTTTCGACTTATTAAAGAGGTACAAGAACAACATCTGGAAGGAAAATCTCATTCAAACATGGACAGAGTTTGCCGTCATGTTTTGATGTACTGAGTAAAAATGTTGTTGATCCTCATACACAAACCTAGTTCTGATTGAAGTTTAGAATGTATGTTTTCATACGTCCTATTTGATGCATTCTTATTTCTTCTTTTAATACATTTATAACTGTATCTACAGCGTATAAGGCTGAACAATGAGAGCAGGGCAATTCCCTTTTTGAAGATGCATTTATCACTATTTTATATCAATAATGGATAAATTCAATAAATAAGAAAAGAATCAGGTTTGCACAGACAATTACGACTGTGGAGTTCCCCTCAGCCCTGCAGAGCATTTCAGCCTCCTCCATCAATATTTCTTCCAGCTGCAAGAGGCTGGTGTAGACCAAAGCAGAGCTCATAGAAGGGTAACTCCAATCCAGTGGCTGAGACAGGATTAATGAGTGTTAATGTGAACAGGCCAAATGTCAATTAATGATTCCCAGTAGCAAAAAATCGGTCACAAATTATAGTAATTTTTTTAATTTAAAATTAAAGGGGACATGTTATGAAAATTTCACTTTTGTAGTGCTTCTACACGTTAATTTGGGTATCTGGCATGTCTACCGTCCCAAAAACTCTGAAAAAAAACAACTCCCACGACTTGTTGTGGTTCCTCTATGTCAGAAACGATACGCTAGAGTGCGTCGAATGGGATTACGACCGAAATAAACGTCCTAGTCACACCATGCCCATTAGTAGGGAGTCTCGCTACATGGCCTTGGATGAGTGAGCTAACCCTAGCCGGGCTCCAACGGCCCGGCCCGGCTCCCCGACTAGCTTTAGCTCGCGAGCTAACCGGGCCGATGGAGCCCGGCTAGCGTTAGCTCGCTGCTGCTACCCGTCAGACATTTAAGTGGCCGCATAAACAAGGGACCCCCGGGACACCTCTAAACGTTGACTCAACAGTGTGGAAGGATGCTGCTGCTGCGCCAGCTCAGGCTCCCACTGCTCCCACTGCGGGGCTGCGTTGGGGAGCTGGGGCTCTCGCAGCCAGGCTCACCGGGGTGAGGGGGGCGGGGCAATCAAAACAGGTCAATCTGAGGAGGGCTGTTTTAGACAGGGTAAAAAGGTGCTGTTTTAAATGATCCTTGTGGTATTTTGACCAAAATATGTTACAGACATTTCATTAAGACCCCAAGGAACCATATCAAATGTGGTAAAACGGGCATAATATGTCCCCTTTAAGTGAACACACAGAAGTGTTCTCGAATACCAGTCATTTTGTTTAAGCAAGAGTACTCATCATGCAGAAGGTTGTATGCACACATCATATTAGATTATTGTCACTATATTAACATTTAGCAGCATTTTGATGATGGAACTGGCAGAAGTAGAGCTACTTTTATTTTGTATCGGGTATTTTAATCTAAGGATGCATGATACGTCACATGTAAACTAAATCTGTTTCCCTCTAAAATACTCTAAACTAGAAGAATCATACTTGAATAAATTACTATAACATTACTATAACAACATATTGTTGCCAGAATACTATTACTGCTGAATATGTTGCTTTGTACTTGATGTGGTTTAATGAGATAAAATGTTTCCATGTGAAACAGCTGTTTGTTACTGTAGGTGATGTTTATTTAACCCTGTCACCATGTCAGCAATATTTTTTTCTCAACAGGAATACAGTCTCAGAACAAATCCCCATTGGTACAGAAATAGACTTTCCATTAAACACTTACATAATGAGCATGGAGAGATGGAATCATTTAGAATATGGTTTCACAGGTGATAAAATGTGGAAAGGTGGAGAAGTAAAAGTCTGCCACCTCTGAGTCAACTGTGTTTATACACCTACACTAAGTGCAGCTGCCCTTCCCAAAATAACTATCTCTCTCACTCTCTCTCTCCTGGCCATCACATGTCTCTGAAAATGTCGGAGCGACTGCATGTTCAAGAACGACCTGACGCCTCCGAAACACTTCCTGTCAGTAAAGAACAGTGGAGACATTTGAGGAAGGATTTCTGTCATTCTTGATCTTGCCGCACCACAAGGTCCTTTGGGTGGGTGATCCGGAGCTTTCGATCATATAACATCACCTTCAGCCCGGTTGTCATGAAACTAAAGAATTGAATCAAAATATTGAAATGCCATAATTCAGTTTGTTTAATGGAGCTTTATTTCAGATTTCTAGGTCCATATCAGTATAAAATGAAAACAAAATAAATAGATTACAAAATATAGAAGAAAAATATAGAAAATCCCCAAGCGGTGAGTACCTTGTGCCCCTCAGTGTTGTCTCAGTATATTGTATTGTTATATTTCCTTGCGGTTGTATTGCATGTTTACTTATTATAATGTTTACTGATGTCTAGTTTTGGACTGTCCTCATGCTGTAACACAGCAGATTTCCCCGTTTTGGGACTCATCTTATCTGTGATCTGTGTGTGTGTGATTTTAGTGATGGGACTCTGACTTGCCCAGTTGGACTTGAGTCCAGACATCAACCAATATTGTTTTATTAGAGACAACAAATAAGCCCCAGGCTCCCCTTTTCCCAGCTTGTACTATTTTTTATGTCATCTATATGTCGTTTGTTTTTTAACTTTATCAACTGTAAAAAACTACCTCGATTTAAGACTATGCTTATTTTACAGAATCCTTCAGATAAAATCTGAATATGAATCTGATCTGTTTCATACTGGGATCCTCAACATGATCAAACAGGGATTCCTGGCCCCGTCCTATGCGCTTGTTGTCTCTGGTGCTGACAGGTCACAACTGTGCGGCCCACATGTTGTTCCACGCAGCGCAGTGTCAGTGAGACTGACAGACCGGACGACCCGCCTCCATCCCAGCACGGCCGTCCAATGAGGCTGCGGAGCGGGGACGAGCCTTCAGTAGCAGCAGCCCCTCATTTCTCACTACAGCACCTCAGGAGCACACTGGCAGTCATGTGACGGTCATATAGTACAACTCGGTGAGCGATCAGTCCAGACGTACGCTGCTGCTGCTGCTGCTGTATGGAGAGCCTCAAGGTTAAATCCTGCTCCGGTTACACACTGCGGATATAAATAAGCCCCCCGCGCCTTTTGCATTGGGAATGTATTTGCTTTGAGGTGAGTGCAGAGCTTTATTCTCCCCGTTCGCGGCTCCGGGCTGCAGCGTGCGCGTGTTTCCTCTCCGTGCCACAGCCCGTGCTGCAGCAGCCTGGACGAAAACATGTTTACGTTGAGAGCGGAGACGCGCGCCAACCCGCCGTGCGTTAAGACGCGCGGCCGGAGCCCAGCGCACGGTCAGGACAACACGGGGCTCGGTCAGTGTGCAGCCAGCGGGTCAGTGGCTCCACAGGAGGCTCTCATGTGGCTGTGCAGAAGATTAACGACACGATGTAAATGAATGAACCGAGTTTGGCTCTCGGAGCTGCTGATCCACGCTGCCTGAGAAACGTGGCCGCTGGAGCAGAGCACTGTTATGTAATTGTTGTTGTTATCCAAACATAGGTAGATCATATTTTGTTGAGATGAACCAGCATAGATGATATATCATTTGTACTTATAAATCTTTTAATATACATTTGAATAATAAAAATAACTTGTCCATGACCATCCGGGGGGAAAAAAAACATCACATGTGGCCCAACCTGCATTCTGCACCCACATATTTCTCTCTTGGTGACGTGGCTGCTGTAATGCTCTGTAATAGTCCCGTACAGGCGGCTGATTTGTGCAGCACACTGCTGCCTACTGCCCCATGCGTGTTTTCTGATAATAATGTTGACAGTGTTTTTTTCTCCCCCTCAGCTTGGGTTTACTCTCGGTCACTGAGACCGTGTAGGGGCCCCTTGAAAGGGGGGAGGAAGCGGGAGGGTGGATAAGGGAGGGGGGTATGACCGACTATCTCTGGAAAATAACCTATGAATTCCACAGTAAGACATCATCAAATTGCGATGAAGTGGAAGAAGATAGTGTAATTTCTATAAACAAATATAAACTACTGATCTTTAAGAAATTTAAACTGGCCACCATAAAGAAGATAAGAAACATCCAGACACAAATAACAAGGAGATTAAAAAGTATGAAGCTAAACAATATTAAAAGAAAATCACTTATATTAGGAAAAGAAGACGACTTTAAGTAGCATGCAGTGAATAAAACTCTTGAAATGTGTGATAGGAAAGTAAAGTAAAGCCTCTATTGATGTATTATTAGTCTGACTTAGTCTGGCTGTGGGTATAAACTCGTCATATGGTGACAATTTCAGGTGCATTCTCCTCCTCTTCTGCGTTTGACCACTAGTTTTCAATATGCTCTTCACTATGGAGATCTCCAAGCTGCAGTTACAGACCTACAATATATGTCTTTTACCTACTCTCTCAAATCGCAGTGGGCAACATCACTGCATCACGTGGTGAGTGCTGCCAAAGACCCAAAACAACTGTGATTGTTTCAATAAATAAAAGCAAGACAGAGAATTTCCCCCATAGCAGAGGGATATTGGGTGCAGATCTTTCAGGTGTGGAGTTGTGGACGTACAAAACTAGGGAAATGTAGATGAAATAGTGCCAACATTATCAACATGTATTTCTAATGTGTATGAATGCACTTTAAAAATTTACCTCAATATTGTCATTTTGAGAACATCACTTTTTGTTAGACTATCCATAGCTAATATATCCTCAATAAGGGGTCAAGCTATTCAACGGTTAACTGTTCAAGTGATGCTTAAGAGTCGTCTGTGCACGCCGCTTACTTAGACCGAGAGTTATGTTTATTGTTATTCTAGCAGCCATAGTCATTATGATGCAAGTAAAGGAGGAAGTTAACGAACATAATATATAGGGAAAAAAAGTGGATAGATTTAACACAAGACTTTTTCCCTCAGGAGGACATTTAAATTTCAGTGTTTCGTTACTCAATGACCATTCCATATCCTTAACCAGGTGCTTGTTGTTGTTACCATGGTGATGAATGTCTGGTACGCCTGCTGCTGTTATGCTCCTGTGGATCATGTCCAAGGGTGGACGACCTACAATGTGCTTTGTCATTGATATTATGACTTGGCTGTAGAGTGTACTGCCTAACAGATGGATTGAAGGAAATGGCACCTTGTCAGGCATTTTTCAAGATTTTCCAAAACTCGTTTTTTAGGTCAGGCCATATTTAAAATTTGAGCAGCAGGCCCTTGTGGGATCAAGATTAACAGATTTCTTTCTGTCTGTGTTTTTTTCTATTTAGAGAAGTGTATCCTGACTGGAGACCTTGGATGTTTCGTTTACTTTTTCCACTCTGAGAGAGAACGCCAGGTGTTTCACTATCCCACACGTTTGGGAAAAGTGACCTTGGTGACCTGGGTGTGTTTGGCCTGACTTTCTCTGAATCTAACACGAAACTGAGGTTTGGCACTAGCCAGGAATGGTAGATAACTTTCCTGCGAGCAAGGAGATTTTTCTTCCTCACAGTGGCTCTCCACCGACCTACTGGCTGTCTGACATGGTGACAGTCCTGGGGTCCTACCAGGTCATGCCGTCACCGCTTTCGGAGGACGACCTGAGCGAATCGTCCAGCCCTCGTTCCTGCTCCAGCCCAGACTCCCAATTGCTCAGCTCAAGCTATGGCAGCAACTCCAGTGCTGAGAGCCAGGATAGCATCCTGGACCACCTGCTGTCCCAAGCCTCTTTAGGAGGTGCCAACAGTGTCCCGGCAGGGTCTGTGACACCTATACCTTTATCCACTTTGCTCTGGGACTCAAGGAGAGATGAGCCCTCCAAATGTGGGCCTGTGAAGGAGGAACATTTAGATTTTCTCAACTGGTCCAATGTGAAGACAGAAGAAGGACTTGTAGGGTCCTTTCAGCCCACTCTGGAAGAAATTGAAGAATTCCTGGAGGAGAATATGGATGTGGTGACAATGAAGCAGGAGATCCGAGAGGGTTGCTCAGAGATGGGAGTGGGACTGGAGGAAGCTCTTGGTCTAGACGTTGGTCTGGAGTGGTGCAGGGAGGCATCCTCTGATTATAAGGTAGAATCAGAGACAAAGTATTCAGACCAAACTGTCCCAACCTCCAGCAACACTGACCTGGCCACTGGTGCCTCCAGTGAGACCAAAGCTACATTAGTTAACTCCACACATGAATCCAGAACTGGGACCAAGTATACACCAGTCAAGAAACCTTCATCAGGGGACAGTGGAAAGCCTGTCGTCCTACAGATTCAGCCCCTTCAAATCAAGCAGGAGCCCACAGTGGTACCTCTTGCCCCAGTAGCAGAGCCACCACAGCCTCCCCCAGCAACAGACGTCAAAATTGCACAGTTGCTAGTCAACATCCAAGGTCAGACATTTGCGCTTGTGCCCCACATCGTGCCATCACCTAACTTTAACATCTCCTCCAAGTTTGTACGCATTGCTCCTGTCCCAATCGCAGCCAAGCCGCTGGGGCTTGAGGATTGCTCAGCCAGCCAGGGTTCGGGGATTCTTGTTGGAGGTCAAAAGTTCCAGAAGAATCCAGTGGCAGATCTGATCAAAATGCACAAATGCACCTTTCCTGGCTGCACCAAGATGTACACCAAGAGTAGCCACCTCAAGGCACACCTGAGGAGGCACACGGGGGAAAAGCCTTTCGCCTGCAACTGGCAGGGCTGTGGATGGAGGTGGGTACTGTGGAGGGAAGAGTGAACTGAGTGATTGAATGTGTTTCTTCATAGGTCTTCACATGCAGGCCACTGTTTGACAAAATTAAACATTCACCTCACAGACACATTGATATCTGCCCATGCACAACTCCTTCCTCACCACAGCTTTTAATGTTTATGTGTTTGTTATCTAAGAAGATTACAATAGGTGATTGACTCATATTTATGACTGGTTATAAAAAGCTTGTTTAAGATTTGTTTATTCACAGAACTGAGCAATAACACCAGTAAGCAGTTTTAAACCCCTGTTTAAAAGAGTCTTAACCCCCATTACTTGGCGTGTCCTATCTGGAGGCAACAGTAATTATATGTCAGGGGGACATGTGTATATGCTGTGCAAAGTGTCATGTTGCTAGTGCAGAATTTAACTGACTCTTGAACTGACTTGTGACATTGAGGGACATTAGTTCCCCTCCCCAAGACACACACACACACACACCCACACAAAATCCACTAGTTAACATGAATGTCATTAGTGTTAATATGGAAGACTTTCCTGTCCTTCTGTCTGTGGCGTGTCTATTTCATGTTTCAGCAATGATGAAGAAACATAAAGTTAGTCAAGGGTCTTTGATAGAAAAGCCAAGAAAAAGCCCTGCCTCTCTTTTTACTAAGCACCAGAGCTGAAGAGCTCTTGGCAGCTGTCATGCAGCCTTGTAAGTGTTACTTGCGATAATGTAAGGAGGTGGCCTTGGGTGCGCAATCACACTTCTTCTCAGGCGGCACGATATCTAGAATGTGCAAGAATAGCTGGGGTGCCATTTTTTTAAGGATGTAAACTAAATCTGGGACAGAGCATATGGGCTGGAGTCACATTGGGCACAACACCGGAACCTCCTGTTGAGACCCGACAGCTGTGCAATTGCTGGGGCAGTCGGAGTGCACGTGTATGTGTATTTTTTAATTTGCTAATTATAAAGCAGCAAGATCTTTTTGGAACCTGCTGTGTGCATTGGAAAGATGCAGAGAGACAACTTGGGCATCTTCATCAGTGAGACAACTCTGCTCATTAAAATGTCTTGAGTTGACATCAGGGCAGTCAGTGAGACTGGATAGAATGCACGTTTACTTGTAGCCTTTTGTTCAGATTTCTACTGATATTGTATTTTGCCGCAATTCTATAAATTAAAAATGTATAATATTTATATTCTTCAGCTCATGTCGAACAACATACATGCCAACAGGATACCTGCGATAGGCCAATATTGGCTAATGTCTGTTTCTCCACTCTCCAGGAAACTGATAACACGTGTTAAAAGATATGATAGCAGATTAAGAAGATTATTGCATGACGTCACACAGCTATTTCTATAAAATGCAGAATCAATCACCAGTTAACAGCTCGCTAACAGTTACCCAAAATCTTCAAAAGGAACGATTTCAATCAGAATGAAAAAACATGTGCGTGCAGCTATTTATAAACCCTTGTTTGCATGCAGGTACTGGCTGATCATTAATATCCCATAAAAGATTGATGTAGGTCCAAAGAACCCAACTGGCAACCTGCCACTTGTTCTTGTCATGCTGCACAAGTGTGTCCCAATACATGAGCGGAGAAATCTGTGTGGTAGTAATCCAGGCTGTGTGCTCCAACTAACAAAGGGCTCTTGTCTGTAGACAAAAGGCAGGATCTAGTTTGGATGGAAGTGAGCGTGTGTGTGAGAACCAGTGTGTGTGTGTGTGTGTGTGTGTGTGTGTGTGTGTATAACTCACTGTATGTGATGGGCTAAATGAGGGGGCCAGCCAAAGGGAAAAAGGGCTGGGAAAAGTCTGTGAGATGCAAGCGACTAGAGTTTGCAGCCGGGGGTGTAAGTGAGATTTTCAGTTTTGCACACAATCACTTGAAGGGGTGAGTGAGGAAGTGGAGCGAACAAACAAAAAGTGTTGAATAGTAACCATGACTGTGGACTGGGAACGTCCAGGCGGCCATACTGCATGAAAGGGAAGAGAGGGATCAGTCAGGGTTCCACACATAGGGGAGGAACAGGGAGGGAATGGTCCGATGGAAAGATGAACTGATTGTGCTACTGTATAATTAAATCTATAACAACATCAGAAGATCTACTTCCTAAAATGTTTATTTCAAGTTTAGTAGATGATGTTACTGGTTAGATTAGGTCTAAATATTGTCAGAACATAGACAACATTAATCAGGATCCTACCATTTTGTAAATATTGGTGTCTGTTAATTGGTCAGGAAGATTCATAATGTTTTTAAATTAATTATTATTAACTTTATTTACTGAGCTTATGGTGCCCTATTATTCTGAACAGTTTTTGGTTATTGACCCTCATTCTGTGAAGTGATTTGTATTGTGCTACAGCCTCTACATGAGAAGATGATTCGTCATGACACTATTCCTGTTGCAGTTGTAATGACACTGGGACAAAATGTGATTTACAGTGGACTCATTGAGGATCCGTCTTTTTTCTATCTAAGTTGAAGTATGGAGCGGTTTTAGAATAACATATTAATAATAACTGTTAATTAAGTATTTTTAATCATAATAAGTTAATTTATTCTTGAGTTATGTCCAACAATGGGTCATGAGATCACAGTGACCTTGAATTGTGACTTTTAACCAACAAATTCTAATCATGTCATCCTTGAGAGAAAGTGCTTCTCCGGACGTAATCCAACTGCCACTGGGCATGTTGTGAGGTCACATGGACCTTGTCTTATGAAATTTGACCACCAAAATCAAATGGGTTTGATCTGAAAGTGAAAAATTCCATCACAATATTTGTGCCATCGCGTTCATGAGACTGGCATGGAGGGAGGGAGAGACAACCCCAAAACATAACGTCAGGAGGCATAAAAACGATAAGTTGTGCCCAGGTTGTTTGATACAGAGCAGGACATCATCAAGCCCACGTGTTGTTACTCAACTGCTTCAAGCTGACTGTTGTAGGACCGAAGCCAGGGTCTCCGTTGGTTGCGTTGGATGAGCTAATGTGTGTGTGTTTGTGCTTTTGTGTGAGTTGACATGAATTTCCCTCCTGCCTCCTTCTCCAGATCACTCTGCAGTGTCTGCCTTTATGGATGCATTTAATCTGCAGAAATCTATAGACAGTCTTTCAGACTTTAGCTCACATGAGATGGAAACAAATCCCTTTAATAGAGAGCAAGCAGCTTTAAATGGATGCCGTTGGGACTGAGAGCGGATGAAGCGTTATAAATCCTGTCATTGTTTTGTTCTCTTACATAGCAACAGATCCGAACCAGATGTTGGAATGTCAGGCTTCAGAGTGGCAGTGGCTGTGTTACTCTTAAACATAATGAGACCATCCATACAAACTACGTGGATCAGTTTGTAGATCAGATTGGGATGCACGTGGCTTACTGGAAAGCAGTGCATGATTTAAAACAGTTGGTTATGCCAGCAACCTCTTTATTTTCATGTATGAAATTTCATCCCACATCCATCCTGCGGTGATGACGCTGGCTACTCGCTCCACAGTACAGTTAATATATCCTGTGATGTTTGTGCTGCTTCCCAAGGGATCCAACCATACAGTTAGTTATTTGAGAATAAGAACTAGCAGGCATGGGGTAGGTGTTTCGGGGTGCTATACGAATGTTATTACTGGCTGTGTTTCCCTGTATAAACTATTGCCTGATGCTTCGTGTATCTTTATCATGTCTATTACTGCAGGCACTTTACTCCAGCTCTGAGCCGTAACCGTGTTGTATCTGCATATGACTGAGAGTACAGCAAGTTTCTACTGCAGCTCCCCATGTGTGGTTGCTTAATTACAGTGAGGAATCATATCAATTCATCATCTTCATCATCTTGTCAGGTCAGTGGAGCAACATCTGCAGAGTGTGGCTGGGGACAGTCACTTTCAGAGAACTAGGTTGCTGGGAAGAAGCCGTGGAGCTGTTACCCCTGTGGCTCCAGCCGGAAGCGTTTTCCTCACATGCCAAACCTGCTGCTGCAACGTTTAGCTTGTCCACGAGTTACAAGCAACTTGTCGCATCAGCCTGTGATGCTTGCTCGTGAAAAATAAAATTATGCTGTAGAATCGCCTTCCTGAGAAATGGCCACTGCAGTCATTAGGGGTCCGTGTTAAGGAAAATCAGAGAGGTTGCCAGAACGCAGTACAAAATAATAGTGCGATGGAAAGTTCAAGCTTTTTATCACTTCTTGCATTATGATCTGGTGGCAACTGAGTAAAGATGAATAGTTTCCATGTGAAAAGAACAACACTTCTATCAGGAGAGACTTTGTTTGATGAATGAACAAAACAAGTGTGCTGCATCATTTAGGAACACACTATATAATGAATGGATATTGGAATATCTTTCCTTATTAGGATCCCCAGTAGCACCAGCATAAGCATACTCCCCTTTTCCTTCACACAGTTCAAGTATTAATTCTTGACAAAAACTGATATCCAATAATATGTATCATGCAGAATTCCAACTTAAATTAAATTCCAAGGAAACAGTGTTATTATATTTCTACTTTCACCTTATCCATATATTATCTTTTTCCAGTTTGCACAAAGACGCCAGTCAATTACTGTTTCAGAGTTATTTGGAGATGCCTTTTAAACTAAATATGAATCGCTCTTTAATGCTCTCCTGAACAATATGCATTGGAAATGAAGTCCACCTGACCATGGCTCTATACGTTCTGCATCATACTTGTATTAGCATTCGGGTAGCACAAACCTTCTGTCTCTAGCATATTGTGTTCGCTCGTTGTTCTGAACAAACTGCGAGAGTAACCTTTAATGCAATATGTTTGGTGATTGTGTCACAACTACATTTGTAACTTAATTCAAACAGGCAGTGGTAAATATCTTATGAACAGTTAACCAACTCAAACTATCATGCATATAAGAGCACTGTAGAGCATGATGTGACACTTTATTTTTCTGCTACTTCTCTCTTTTATTTCATTGATGCACTGGACCAAATCATAAATAGCATAAAAGTATTGGTGTTAACTCCAAACACACCTTCCCCTCCTGCCTGTGCTAAATGATTGGCTGCTGTTTAATTAATTTGAATGTGTATCCATAGCCAAAAATGTTTTAATTATTGTCCACTTCTTAAAGATATACATTTTGATCCTTGGGTCTCAGGTTAAATATAAAGTAATTCCAAGTCACAAGATCAAAGTCAAACCATCTGCTCTCAGTGTTAAAGTCAAAGGTAAATGGTTTTGTATTTATATAGCGCTTTTGTAGTCTTGATGACCATTCAAAGCGCTTTACAGTACAGTTTTACATTCACCCATTCACACACACACATTCATACAGTGCATCTATTCGCAGCACTTTGTTATTCTATGGGGGGGCCATTCTGGGTTCAGCATCTTGCCCAAGGACACTTCGGCATGCAGATGGGTCAGACTGGGGGTTGAACCGCCGACCTTCAGGGTGGAGGACGACCACTCTATCCCTCAGCCACAGCCGCCCTTAGTCAAGTGTTGTGTCTTTTATGATTTTGTCAAGTTGAATCTAAAATCATCAAATCCATGATTCCTGTTCTAGACGTCTGACTCTAAATCCACGCCTCCTTTTCTCTCTTCCAGGTTTTCACGGTCGGATGAGCTGTCCCGACACCGGCGGTCCCACTCAGGGGTCAAACCCTACCAGTGTCCTGTATGTGAGAAGAAGTTTGCCCGCAGCGACCACCTGTCAAAACACATCAAAGTCCACCGTTTTCCACGAAGCAGTCGGACAGTTCGTGCAGCAAACTGAGGCCCTGCTCGCGTCACTGGGATCTCTGGGAACCCCGGGAATGCTTGATCACTCTCATACAGACATAAACCGAATGAGCAGTGTGGGAGTGGAAATAAGTCTTGCTTTTCATTTCAGAAGTCTGTGATTGTTCTAATTTATTGTATCAAAGCCACAAGCCCAAACAGTTGACCATCCTGTCTGTATTAAGCTGGATGTTATCGCTGTTGGTATGTTTGTCCTGTCTTTATCTCCTGCCCCAGCAGAAGATAAGACATTCAGTCTGGATTATGTGGTAGACTTGGTAATAGCCTTGTCTGTCCACTCTACCTGGATAAAAACAACTGCCTTTATCGTCCTGAAAGCTGCCAACGTCTTGCACATTCCTCATGTTATGCAATGTAAAGGAAGTGTGACTCAAGTTCACTGGGATCCCCATTAGTTACTATCAGAGTCAGAATTACTCTCTCTGGGCTTCTCAGGCCTGTGAGGGGTCTTTGTCCTACTTTTGACTCTGCTTACATTTTTACGGTAACTTTGAAAACCTGCTGAGACTCAAGAGTGAGAATGACACAGCAACACAAGAAATGCAAAAAGAAAAACACAACTCAAAGGCTAAGCGCACAGTGATTGTCAAATCAGCCTTCTGATTAGTGTTAGGTGTTCTTTGTTGTCCTTTTATTAAGCTATCATATGTACCTACATGCTGGTCTTGTATTTTTATCAATTTTCTGGCCTTACTGTACCACAGAGCCAAATGGTTTTGAAAATCAGGCTTTTCAGTGTTTTCCACATGTTAATCAGGTGACTGGTGAAATGGTCTCATGCAGTGGCCCGTGTCCTTCTGTGCACAGCCACAGAACTGAATATTTCAGTCTGCCATCAGTATTTGAACAATATTTTTCTATCGACTTGACACAAAAGCTGCCTCAGCTCTGCTTTATCTGTTAATGGAGCGACTTGGAAGGCCTTCCACCTCAGCTGAGGTGACATCAGAGGACACACTACACACCATGGTGCTGAACTACCAGGAGGACAAGCTTCTGGGAAAATGTAGTCACAACCACCTTCTCGAGGCCATGACACACCTTCAAATGCCCCAAATGCTGTCAAATATTGTTTTCTATGTGTAGCACACCCCGCTGTGAATATGTAAGGGAGTGACGGTGCCGTCCATCGAAGTTCATGTATTTAAGGGGAAAACAAGCAGGGGCACATAGTGCATCATTCCTTTCATTCAATTTTTTAATTGTCAATGCTTGTGCCAACACAGGTGTTTTATCGCATCCTATGAATGTATGTAAATATGCAGGAGTGACCATCGATGCATCCGGGAAAAGACACAGAGACTATTCTGATACCATATCTTAAAACAAATGAGTGCTTGTGAAGATTTTTTAGTTTAAACCTAAATGTGTACATAAATTAACATTTCAGTACATATGAATATATTATATATTTTTTCTTTGTCCTATCCAAGATGCATTTACCAATAAAAGTGAAAAGAAGCAAAAAAGTGTCTACATCATCTTTACCAAATATTATGAGTCAAGTCGTATTATACTGACTGCTCTCAGTGCTGTTTTCTCTACTCTGCCTGTGTTGGACTCAATACATTATGTATTTCGTCTTATGTCAATGTCAACATTTTGGTGTTTCTCTGTGGGGAGTGATGAGGTCACAGCCGAGACTTCAAACTCTGTACAGCTTCTACATTGATATTCTAATCCAGTCCACATGAGCTGGCTGACTGAAAGGTAAATGTTACTCTTATTGGAATTTTATAAAAAAAATGTAAACTCCAAGTCAATGTAGGAGCTTTGCTGGAGCTTTCAGACAGAAAACACAGTCCTCATCAGCAGTGTTTGCTCTGTTACCAGGGAACCACTGATGTTCAAAGAAAATTAAACAAAACCAGGTGAACTGTGGAGCTATAAATTTGCAGGAACTTGCAAAGTTTTGCTCAGCGGCCAAAATCCCATTGGCAGAAAAATGTGTTCGACGTTTTCCATCTCGATAACTCTTCATACCTTACTCAGGCTGCTCCGGTTGCTCTGTTGTACAACACTGTCTGACACGACCCTTGAACCAGGGTCCGTTTGTAAAAGACACATCATATTACTGTTTTTACACTGGCTTCACTTTAGATACTTGTTATTGGACACGGTTTGCACTGAGACCTCCAGCCCATTTGAACCCCTGCTGACACGCACATGCCCACACTCAATACTTGTGAGAACCAGAGTGTCTTGACACATCTAATGTTGCAAGGTCGCTGACTTAGCCTCTGCAAAGACATTGAACCCCTAACCGCCCATGATGCTGAATCCATGTATCAGATTCATAATTCATCAAACACAGTGTGGAAGCATTTGACTTGACAACTGCTCACACACACAAACATACTGCACAGGAGGCTGCATCTGGTTTGGTCATGAGCTACTTTATAAAATATAGGCACATAAAGATAGTAAATACTATTATAATTGAAGATTGAGATGTATTGATCTTGGATTGGTTTCCACAAATATGCACAATGCAGCATTTGTAGTCACTTCAGCCAGAAGTCCTCCTCTCCTCTTTCCGTACTGAAATGGACAAATATTCTTGGGTTGTATTTACTTGCGTTTCCCACACAAGTATCATGAGTAAATACAAATAACGTACTAGTCAAACAAATGCAAACCTTTGCCTCCCTTTCAGTTCCGGTCCATAAGGGGGGGAATAAAAACATTTGTCTCTTGTGGCACAGCAAATCCGCAGTGTGGCTTCACTTTGGTGAACTTTGACCCAAAATATTCCCTTTTACATTTGAATATGAAAAACACGCCGAAAGATCTGGTGTGAACGCATTATAATATTTAAATTGTAGGTCCAAGACACAGTTCATCCTCAAGATTCAAGAGTGGTTCAGACCTCAAGAATTAAAGCTGTTGTCAACAGATCCTATTATACAAAAAATTACCAGTGACAACAACATTCTTTAAATACAGCAACTTTATAGATAATTTTCAAAAAACATTCAGTTTAGACCAGCTGGACACTGTAGATTTAATCAATTGATTGTTAATACTGCAATTGTTAGGGACTGTTTTCAATGCAATACACATTTGATGCTCTGACATATACGTATTATATTAATAGTCATATTAGTCATGCGGCCGTGGCTCAGGAGTTGAAGTAGGTCGTCCACTAACCTGAGGTTTGACGGTTTGATCTCAGTCTACCCCACTGTGCCAAAGTGTCCTTGGGCAAGATACTGAAACCCAAACTGCCCCTGGCAGCTGTGCCAGCAGTGTGTGAGTCATGTATGATAGTAAGTGCTGCACATAGATTCACTGAATGAATGTGTAAATGGTTTGGTAAATGGTTTTGTATTTATATAGCGCTTTTCTAGTCTTGTTGACCATTAAAAGCGCTTTACAGTACAGTTTTACATTCACCCATTCACACACACATTCATACAGTGCATCTATTCGCAGCACTTTGTTATTCTATGGGGGGCCATTCGTGGTTCAGCATCTTGCCCAAGGATACTTCGGCATACAGATGTGTCAGAATGGGGATCAACATTCAGGTTGGAGGAATGTGTGTGTGAATGGGTGATACAAACTGTACTGGTCAGAGCTTTGAGTGGCCATCAAGACTAGAAAAGTGATATATAAATACAAAATAGTTACCATAGAAATGAATGGCTGATTCTAAATCCATTTCAGGTGGTTTTTCCCCAGTCAGCACTGCTGCTGGTAAAGGAGGCGGGGTCTGATGTTACCCACCATGGATAAATTACTGCAGTCCCCACTCTAAACCTGCCTGTTTGGAATGGGCTGTTGGCGTGGCCTGTGGTACTGGTGGCTGCAGCTTTCTTCCTCAAACTATAGAATATACCGGCAGTAATTGAGCCTCAGCAAGTCTGGACAGAACCCTGAAGCACAAAGAGCTGTTCAGCTGTTTATTCAAGGTTTTGTGAAACTCGACTCACAGGTTCTAGATATGCTTTCCACATAGACAGATTTCTGGAATGAGTAGATAAATCGACCATTATCCCTCTTGTCATTGATAACAACGTGAAACACAATGCATTATAAAATTGTTCTGCCGATATATGTCCTGGAGTTTAAGTATAAAAAATGTAGTTATGTACAGTAAATGTACTTTCCTACCACTGCAATGCAGTTGAGTTAGTTTCAATTTAACTCAAAGCCCCCGAAACTATAGATAATTAGTGGAATCCCAAAGGCAGGACACAGCTCACTCAGGCAGCTGATTCAGTGACACACACTCGCTGCTGCAGGAACATGTTACCTCGACTAAAATCAAGAGAACTCTTGCAGAGATGTTCACAAAGTCAAAAGAGACAAGTTGAAAGTAAAATCTGTGTATGCTTTATCTGCGAGCTTAATTTGTACACTGTGTCTACACAGGTGGTCTTCTGAGGAGACACCGAAAGGGTTTATTGCTCATACAGGACCAGTTCAATTTATCATGCTCTATGGCCGACTCTCACCAACACAGGCCACAGACATGTATTTAAACTGCATTAATAATCCAGACACCTCATTTACCATCACTGCATTCCATTAGTGCCATGCACAGGAAGCTGTATATTTTATGTACACATTCAGTATCTTATCAGTGTTCCTGCTGGTTTTATGGTGTTCAGACAGGCTCAAGGTTACATGCTGATGGCCTGACAGGAGGTGCTTAATGTCTGCATTGAGTTTCTGTTAGCGACGATTGAGCAGATCGCCTGGGCTGATGAATTGGCTTTAGGGAGCACAGCAAGCTGCAGTTTTCAGGATAATTACTCTGATATATCATTAATGTTGTGTACATGATGGTGGATACAGCATTGGGTGGTGACTGAGTCTTCATCAATATGTATGTCCAAGGGGAGACTGTTTATCTTAGACGTGTTGGTGCGACTGCATATGTGTGAGTGTCCACGGGTTCTGCACGTGTGTCGATATGTTTTCCGAGCACAGACACAGTCCTCCACAGGGAACCCTTGAAATATTTACACTACCTAATCAGTATTACTAACATTCTCATTCATTCATTCTACTCAGTAATATATTTTCTTTTAGTTTATAATTTTTATTTTAGGTGTATATATTATTTTATTACTTTAGTTTTATTTTTTATTTTACAAATTTAATTAAATTTTTTATATTCTATTTTTTATATTTTTGCTTGTGTGGTTTTCAAATATTTTTGAGCATTGCTAGAAGAGAGCCTGAGCTGATGTCATTTCCAGCAACTGTTGGAATTGTTGTGCACATGACACAGTCTTGAAGTCTTTCCTGTCGGAAACAGTGGAACAATAGGCTGATACAACACATCACCTCCTGCCCATCTGCATAATGCAGTCAGTTTTTATTTTTTGAAAACTGTAACTCAATTACTGATAACAGACACAATTTTTTTTGCAATATGTATATGGTTTTTGAATCTGTGCAAAAACAAAAATGTAAAAGGATCCATACTGTTCTTGGCTGTTATTAGCTGGGAAAGAGTTGCTGCACAAATAATATATAAATATTTTTTAAATACCTTATTATTCCAACATGCACCGTGTGCAATTTGCATTTGCAAAAAAATACTGTATATATTTAATAAATAATATCCAATGTGTTGGTGGATGTCTTTATTATATATTTTTTCACTTTTGATAGAAGCTAATCGCTTCCTGGCTCCTGCTACATATGTATAGTGTATATATATATATATATATATATATATGTATTGACCAATATGTTGAACTATTCTTTCATGCCATCACTGTAAACTTCCTTCAGCCTGCTACTTTTATGAAATATAAATATACATCACTAACCTTGAAGTTCCACTTTTCAAACATCAACAGCTGCTCTTCATTAATTTTTGCCGACACACACTAAATATTGTTCCACCTGCTCTTCACAGGGGCACTTTTAGCCATGGCTCATAAAATGTTTTGTAAAGACTTCATAGAGATAAGTCGGGTAATGAAACCCTGTTGCCTGTTCTTCTGTTTGTGTGAGGGCCATCATGTCCCTGTGCTGAGGAAAGAGAAAGTCTGCTCCATCTCAACACGTTGACAGAACAGTGACTAGACGTCTAAATTCAGTCTGAAAAATGTGTATGCTCACTTTCATGATATATATAATCTGGTTTATGATTATAATAATCCATAATAATCATTTTAAATGTTACTAATGTTCTCATCATGTGTGTCTGCATTATGTCTTTTGCTGTGTTTCTGTGGAGACCTGGCAGCTCCAAAGAGCAGTCATCACGACACACTCTTCAGAGTACGCATCTGTGGTCCATTATGGAAATGACCACGTGGTTGTGCGTGTCGATTACCAGACTTTTGCCTGTACCAGTTTGAAACAAACAGTATCAGCTGTGCTCTATATTTTTCCCGCTTACTCATTGTCAATTGGTCTAACAGCCCAACTCAACAAACCTTTTGAATCAAACAAGCCATTACAATGAAAGTAAAGCAGTGAAACATCGGCAAAATATTATTGATAGTCAGAAGAGAAAAAAAACTAAGTTTCGATGAACTTCCTGAAGCAAGAGGAGTTATTAACAAGTTAGATAAGACATGTGGATCAGGGTTAGGGTTAGGGTTAGGATGTAGCCTTCACAGCAAATCCTTTAAAAAGCTAAATTTCATCTATGAATGAAGACAGTAACTGTGGGAACTCTTTGGACCTTTTGGACTCTCGTTATTTTAAGTTGGTATCACTTTCATTTTATTTCCAAGTTGTTTTACTTCCCGTCATTGTCTAGTTTTCCCACTCTTGTGATTGTCTTCCCAGTCCTGGTGTGTTTCACCTCTGTCCTACTATCCCAGCCTCTCTTGTGAATTCAGTCTCAGTCCTCTTTGTGCGCTCAGTTCCACAATGTTAATGGTTTTTTGACGGTTGTGAATGTCCAAGAAAAATCTTGCTAATTGGGATGACAGCTCAGAAAAAACCCTTGTTGGTATTATATTCTTGACATTTTCATCTGGATTAGTCATTTACCTGTACGGGCCAGTCTTAATATGTTCTAAAGCTTTGCTTCTTCAGTGTGGTTCAACAGCAGAGATTGTGTTCAGTCCTAAAAATGTGTATGTTAAGTTTGTGCCTGACAAACCACTTTGTCATTTCTTATTTTTACCGTCCTTCTCTTGTCTTTAACTTTCTCCTCCTTTGTCTGTCTCTACCCAGACTACTCCCACACAGAAATGCACCCTCTGCTCTTAAGCAATTGTCTGTCCACTGGGACGTCTGCAGCGTCTATTTCCACTCTTGTGCTCCGCTTTGTTATGCATACTGGCTGCGAGTGGAGGCCATACTCTGTCCTCCTGAAACCACACAGGAAGAGAAGATTTCAACAGTGAGCTGCTGTAAATGGGGCCTTGCTCAGACTGGCTGGGACCAGAAGGCAGTTAATGCACTGATGGTGGGAGGTTATTTTATGGATGGTACACATACCTGGTGAGCTAAATGCATAGGACTTGCTGAGTTGTGGAATTCTTCAGCCCCAGAGTACAGTTGCAATCAGAAATATTCAACCCCCTCACCTCAATAGACATTATAGTGATGTGGATGACAGATAATGACAATAAATGACAAAAAAACCTCATCAAACAACAAAAGATATTTATTGATGCGTATTTTAGTTATTTTGACAACAGAATTTGACTTAACTTTGAAGTTCAAATGAAAAATGTAACTCTTTCAACACATGTGCATGTTCAGTATTATTCAACCCCCCAGCTTCAGTACTTTGTGGCGCATCCTCTAGCTTTTATAACTTCTAAAAAATGTTTTCGGTAAGTGCGGACAAGCTTCTTACAGCTCTCGATTGGAATTTTTGCCCATTTTTCAAGTGCAAAAGCCTCTAGATCAGTGATGTTTGATGGCTTCCATGCTGCAACTGCCTTCTTTAAATCCCACCAAAGATTTTCAATCAAATTTGAATCTGGTGACTGTGAATGCCATTCCAGGACGTACCAGGATCTTTTTCTCAACCAAGCTTTGGTGGACTTGGAGGTTTTGCTTTGGATCATTGTCTTGCTGGAAAGTCCAATGATCACCAAGGTTTAATTTGTCAACAGAAGGCATCACATTCCTCTTTAAAACAGCCTGGTATTTCTGGGAATCCATGATGCCATCTACACAATAAAGATTGCTAGTTCCTGACGCAGAAAAACAGCCCAACATCATCTTTGACCAACCTCCATGCTGGACTGTGGGGATGGTATTCTTCTGGTCATAAGCCTTTCGCACGCCAGACATTCCGCTGGTCCATACGTCCAAACAGTTCCAGTTTGGTTTCATCAGTCCATAGAACTGTCACCCAAAACTCAGTAGTCTTATCCAAATTCCTCCTGCATATTCTGGTCGACTTTTGATGTTCCTTGTGGTCAAGAGCTGGGTGTGTCTTGAAGCCGGCCATGAAGTCCTTTTTTATTCAGTGCACGTCTTATAGTTGCCACTGACGCCTTCATCCGGTCATCCTGTAGGTGTCTTGCAGTCACACAGGGGTTTATCTGAGTTGTTCTGACTAAGTTGCTGAGGGTCCTTGATGAAATGTTGGACTTTCTTCCATGGCCAGGCAGGTTTGAAGCTGCTCCATCAGTTTTAAACTTCCTTATAATGTTCCCAATTGTGTCTCTTGGAATATAATTTTTGGGGGAAATCTTCTTCTACCCAAGGCCTTTCAGGTGTGATGAAATAATCTCCTCTCTCAGCTTTTGTGGAAGCTCCTTTGTCTTTCCCATGATTGCAACTCACCTTGAATACCTTCATGGGTGGGGTTTATATATGCATCACAGCTGTTGCAAATGAACGATCAGTATAGAGTTCCCAAAGGCTTAATAATGTTTCAACTCAACTTTAGGACAAAAAAAACTGTCAGACAGCTTTAAAAACAACAATATTATATAGGGGGTTGAATAATTGTGACATGGCTATCTTAACAAAATATACTGCTACACACAAATAATACATCATGCATTTTCCGTGTTGATTTTCTGTATCACTCAACTCATAAAGAAGTCATCCGAAGCAGAATCTTGCTCAAAGAGCAAGATTCTGTCAACTTTAATTGATAAATCCTTAAAATTTTTGGGGGGTTGAATATTTCTGATTGCAACTGTATATAGGAGAAATGTAGTTAATACAAGAGAGGACGAACAAATATACCTCATGTTATCAAAAAATCAATTACTTATTATATATTCTCTTTATGTGCCCACTTTACGTGATTAAACCAGTTGTGAATTTTTGTTGTATGCTTATATAGCAATCAGAACAAGCTATAAAATTCATTAAGTTTGTGTGACTGATTAGTGCAATTAAAGTGATATGGTTCCTCTTATTTATTGTATAATGAGTCTTGGAGCTATTTTGGGGTGTTTTTCCTTGGACCACCATCACATCCACATAATTGTAAATGCATAAAGATGACAGCAAGTTCTAGCATGTGCAGAAACAGTAGATACACTTAATTGCCTCCCTGGTTACTTTCTACCAAACACTGAAACCTGTGGAATTACACTTATCTTTTACACACTTGTGTGATGAAACTGTGTAAAAGGAAGCTGAAGAGACAGAACTAACTGCCCCGGGCCTAACTTATAACCGTTGTATACGCACAAAACATGGCCTGAAAGATGCGTACACCACTTCTCACGCAAACATTGGGATTTATGAAAAATAAATCTTAATATCTTCTAACACTGTGGATGTATCATCAAGTACAAGTATGAGTAAAATATCAATTTCCAAATAATATCCCAGAGTGGAGGTGAGGATCAACTGATGTGACACATGAGCATTATGCTGTTTGATGGACACACGTTAATGAAAGGATCAGGAGGAAACAAGGGTTCAGTGATCACAAAGAGTTTTGTCCCATGACAATGACTGATCAGCTGATATAAATTCTATAGATCTGTGATCTTTGTGCTGAACTGAGTCCAGTATCACACAGATTTACCATCCCAGTACAAACACAAGCTTATAAAAATAATTCTGTTAAATTGGGGAGATCACAGCTTTTACATTACATGTCATTTGGCTGTCTCTGAATTTAATAATACTGCAGTTCTAAATGATTTAAATACTAAAAGTCGATACAACAAGTTCCCTCACAGTCTGACGGTTTGAATGATAATTATTATTATTTGCCTCTTTTTGCCAGACACTGTTCTTTCTATCTCACTCACTCTCACTGTTATTCAATGATACTCAATAATTTAATATTGATGAGGTGCTTTGTATTGACCATACATGGTTGAATGTGGAGATCCACGTACGAACGTTTCAAGGTGGACTGTGATTTGTAAAGTGAACATTGTGTTCAGATGTGCTTGCGCACGGTTTTATAAATCAGATTTTTTTTGCTTAGGCCATTTTCGGATTTTGGGGGCATGTTCACTTTTTGAATGAAATCCTACGAACTGTTTTATAAATAAGGCCCCTGGTCTTTTACAGCAAATGCATGAGTCACAGTTTGCCTGCCCCCCCTAACAGCCTGTAGTTTCCTGCCCAGCAGCATAGCTACGCGGTGGCTAACCACAGCACATAGCACAGTGCAGGTTGAAAGGGAAAGCTAATTGTTAACAACTGTCTGTTTAACACTGCTTGTTATTATCTGCTGTTGAATATGGTATACAGCTATGGGTCCTCCATAGACAAGCTGATGTTTGTCATGTTGGAAGACACCACCACTATGGTTCTGAACTGATTTGTTACCAGTTTCGGTACCTGATATTCACTATTGGTATCAACACTCCTTTTTTGCTCTCTATGTAATATCAAAAAAAGAAATTTGGCCTCACAGAGTAATGCAAAAAAAAACAGGCTCAGTATTTTGCGGTATGCACCTTAATGTTGTTTGTTATCCACATTCTCTCCCGTCATAACTTATCCAACTGGCAAATTAATGACCCGAAGTCGATGTCTGTCAAGCTGTAGATGCTTCATGTAGCCAAAGGTTTCATTGTCCATGGACATTTTCAAAAGTGTAACCAGATATCAGGCTGCTTTCGGATCGCCATTGCTTCCAATTACCGACACTCTAGCCTGATGCATACCTTCCCAATAATGTCACTTACTACCCAGATACACTAGGGCACAAGCATAAATGTGTACTATTGGAGGCTCTTTATAGATTCTACTCGTTGTCACACCCAGATGATTTAACTTGCTCTCTCAGAATGAATTAATGTGAATTGGTGCACAGTTATACTTTAACAAATTTGGTCAGTACCCTGAAGAGTGCAAAGTTATGCCAGACCCTAATCACTACACCATTATGCTTGGCGTTATTGCTCTATTCATTATTATTTGGGCAGTAAATCACAAATGTGGGCAAACTCCAAGGCAGTCCAAGCTATTCACAGCCACAGCCAAACAGCTGAGTCTACTGTGTGGTCATAGCTTTGAGGACTGCATGGAAGGGACGGACATTCCATTCATTAACTCGTTTCAAGAATGGCAAAAATTATGATTAGGTGCAAGTGGGGAAATAATGGAACCATCCAAGACAAACCATTTCCATCACACCTGAATCCCTCACTGAAAATCATATTAAAGAAAATAGCAGAGTTTTCTGTTCAGGCCTGGCAGAGCATCATGGGATGTATTTTTTTTTCTTTGTCTTTCTTTGTCTCTTATCTTCTTATGTCTATGGATCATAGTTCAAACAATCAATGATTAAGAGGATTCTACGTCAAATATTAGTCCATGTGACTTAAGTTTGCTTATTAACTGAATAAGATCTTTTGTCCAATAAAACTGGAAAACTGAAATACTTTCTTTGTTAAACCTTGTCTTTCCAATATACACGGGCCCCATACACCTTATCTGCCCGAGGTAGGAAAGATGTGCCTGCACTAAGGCCTTACTGGTGTGTGTGCAACAGGATAAGAGAAATTAATCCACTGTTGGGCAAGAGTCCCTACTGAACTAACCATGTGGTGGGGTCCACACAATGGGTTGTAAAAGTGAGGCGTGGGGGCCAGCCTGAAACCAGTTCTACCAGTTTCCACATTCCAATGGGCCATAAAGTGCTCCTCTGAGTGGGGAAGCAGACACCTCGAAAGGCCTAGGAGTCTCCCCCTGGTGGTGGAAAATATCCTGGGGATCCCTTGGGACCCCGCTGAGTTCCAAGCCCCGCCCACTCAGATCGATTCCTGACAATTCAATTGGCCGATGTCCTATGACCAACTCCTCAAGGAGGAGGACCTCTCAGGTAATTTAAAAGCCCTGACACCCCAAAAATCTTCGCCATTCTCCCTGCTAAGGACTTCGACCAGGGCCCTTCCGGGTCTCCCAGATGTTCCAGCTCTAAAGGGGGCAACTTTAACTTTTAGTTTTATCAGCCATTTCCCAATTCCCTAAAGATAGAGCTGACCTTTCCAGTTAGTTGATCCGGAGGTATTTTTAGGGAGCAATTACAGACGTTTGTTTTATTTTCATTTTTTTCTTTATTTTCTTTATTCAGTCAACGTTTTACTTTGATAGAGACTATTTTTGTTTTAACTTGAAATGGCAGCGCACAGGAACTCGCTCGCAGGCCGAGCTCAGGGACTTTCTTTTCCACAATCCACAACTGCGCCACAGCTGTTAATCCCTGCAGGACAAAGCATCATTCTGTCGCAGAAGGACGAAGCTGAATCCCGTCGAAGAAGACGAACGACGTTTAATACCGTTCCAAGAGCAAGAGAAATTCGCTCTATTCGGCCCAGCGCTGACCTCCGTTGCAACCACGAGACCCACCGGAGCACAGCTTAAGAGGCCAGGACTTCACTCATTTGTTTTCCAGGAATCCGCCCGTTCGTGCATGCATCCTGAGGTTCCGGAAAATCCGCGCGCCACGCGCAAGCAACACCGCAGAGGTCACAGTAAGAGGCTTTATTGTCTGGGCAGAGACTAGTATTTATACTTAGCGTGTCATTTTATTTGAGAGTATGTTTGTTTGAAGATCGCGGATCTATTTTTCAGTCCGTGTTTAAACGCGGCGAAACGATACGTCACTTCCGGTTCCTTTGTCTACTGTGTTTTGAGAAGCACGCGGTAGCAAGCCGGCGCTTCCTTTTAACGTGTTACCGTCAGAGATATTGTGCGGAGATTTACATCTGTTAAAAGATAAATCTCACGTAACTGGACTGCCCGCTTCGCCGGAAGTCTGTCTCTGACGATGTTTCTGATGTCTTTCTCTCTCTGATCTATCTCTCTCTCTTTTCGCCTAAACCTGTCTTTACACACGTCCCGACCTACACTTACATATTTCATTTTACATGGCAAAATCTTGACTAAAAGAGCCTAAATTCATCTCGACGCCGTTCGGCGCCAGAACCAGGAGATAAGAAATCTCTTTGTCTAGAAATATTCCTTTGTGTAACTGGCGACCGACCGACATCTTGTCTTCGACCTCATGTCGTCACAGAGGTCATAAACCTCCATCTTGAGATTACTTGAACGTAACCTCTTGATTTCGGCCAGACGACGTCACCACGTGATCTCGTCATTACGCCATAGCCACTCCCCCTTCTCTTTCTTACACACACACACACACACACATAGAGACACAGACAGGCAGACACACCCACGACCACACACACACACATAGATATTCAGTATCACATGTGTGACAATTGTGATAAGTGCTGCTGCTGTTGTTGCCATCTTTGAAATATTGGAGTTTGTTAAATGAAGAATCATGGAATAACTGTAATTAAAGTATTTGTATTTCTGTGATTATTTGTGCATATGTATGGGAATACAGCTGGATAACTATAGCCTGTGCTCGAACTTAAAACCCTCCATTGTTTATTATATAATCTTTAATATTAAATATTGAGATTATTAATATAATTTATATCATTTGAGACTGATATTTAAAGATTGAATAGTTGGTCCCTGTAACCAGGGTGGTGCCCCGCGACGATAAGTAATAATTACAGATTGTTTCATTCTTAATTGATAATTTTATTGTTTTCATTAATTATTTAACCATTATTAATTGATAACCGTATCATTTCTAATTAATTATTTTACTATTCTTAATTAATGGCTTTATAATTTTTAATTATTTTTTATGATTATTAATAATTAGCCAACATCAAATCTACTACTACTATTGCACACCACTAAAGTTATTCTTTTAAACCTTGGCCACATTCTGTTTCACTGTAAAAGAGGCAGATCGGAGAGCTGAAGAGGCACCACAGGTGACTATTGTGCAACACTTTATGGAGGGTTGCTCCCCTCGGACATTATTTGGCTGGGACAGTATCTGAGTCCAAAACTGTCCCTATACGATGAGACAGCTGGTCCCTGAATCTGGTTTTCACACAGAGAAAAAATATTTCCTCATGCAGTGCAGAGGAAAAACTATTTTGTAGCATTTAAAATTGATTTTATCCCTGAATACAATAAAATCATTGAAAACGAATTTGTCTTTTGTTTAAATACATTTGTATGTAAAAAATTAAATAATAGTAAGAAGACATTAAAGGGATAGTTCACTGAAAAATGAAAAATAAATCATTATCTACTCACCACTATGCCGTTGGAGGGGTGAGTGAAGTGTTTGAGTCCACAAGACACATTTGGAGTTACAGGGGTAAACTCTGTTGCAGCAGAATCCAATTCAATGGTGAGTCCTTCTTAAGACGTTATAAAACAACAGAACAAACATAACATACCTCCATACTGCTCGTGCGGAGTCATCCAAGTGTCTGGAAGCCCCGTCTCTTATATTCGGCTCGAAAACGACATCATTTACACTGTGTTTTTAGCATAGTCACTCTCCCCATTAGAAACAATGATTTGTGCCATATCATCCTCAGCCAGGTTAGCAGTGCTCTTTAATATTCAGCATGTGAATGTCCCTCAAACCAGTCTATCATTCAACAATATTCACACCTTTTATCTCAAGGATTTTGCTTCAGCATTCAATGATTTTCTTATACATGATATTTGTAAGATACGTCTGGATAAACGCTAAAAGGCCTACGCTAATGTAAAGGCACATTACATTCTTCAGCCAACCCTTACATACACTCACACAGGCGTAAATATGAGAGCAGTGTACAAGAAGCAGTTGATAGCTCATCTTCATGTAATAAACCCTATCTAGGTGTTCCCATAGCTTCTTATAGCTTATAGCTAGCTGAAGGACCCATAATGCTGGGGGTGTATTACATACTTCTCATGGGAGATTTTATACCACTCAAACAAAAGTTGTAAAGTGCAAGAAGAAGTATTTGGACCATTTGCACCATTATCCGTACTGCACATCAGTGTACCATTAAAATGATATAGAATGTTTTGAAGGTAAGAAATGTAAGGTAAAATTGTTGCATTATTTTGCTGCATTGTAGACATGGGTAACCGTGTGAAGGTTGCATTACAGTACGGTCACGTAGTCAGACAGTATTTGAAATATGATCCTTTGCCAGTGAGGGGAGGTCAGGTTAACCAGACTCACACTGAGCTCAGAGGGACAATTGCACAATATGAAATTCAGCATGCTGGGAGATTTTGACATATAGTGTCAGCTGAGCAGCGATCTCTCAAGGGCAAAAGTGTGTATGTGTGTCTGGCTGGATTGAATTTACTTCAAGTACATTATTTATGCACTCAAAACAGGTCAATCTGAGGAGGGCTGTTATAGACAGGGTAAAAAGGTGCTGTTTTAAATGATCCTTGTGGTATTTTGACCAAAATATATTACAGACATTTCATTAAGACCCCAAGGAACCATATCAACTGTGGTAAAATGGGCATACGAAGGGTCCTTTAATATAAAAACTTGAAACCAGGTGACTGATATATATACATTATGTGAACTCACAAGTCGGTCATTTTGTATATAAAATCATATTATATAATTTTATCATTTTCATATTAAATTTGGTATATGCTTTGAATCATGCCCTAACCCTAATCATGCAGATACTGATCCTGAGTAATCGATATGTAATATGCAGTCAAAAAAAAGGCTAATATCTGGTCCCTTATCCTTCACCTCATTAGAATTAGTAACAGAATGCCACACAACAGTTTTCTTATCGCGTTTGAATCATACTGTGCAGTATTTCTTTAGGAATAACTCAAACTTACAAAACAACTACTTTGTCATGAATTTGTTTTCTGTTAAATTGCAGAGTGGCAAAATCTAAATTAAATCATAATATTTATTTAGTCTTGAAAAATTCATCTGCTGAATCTGTGCCACACTTCCACTTCTATTGACTCATGACCCGATTATATGCTAAGTAGCAGGCCCACATGTGTTACAGTTTAAACTATACAGGGTGTTTACCACGTGTTTGTTGATGCACACAGGATCTATTGTTATATTGCCGAAATTGCAATGAGCCGCTTGTAGAGCAGACGTGGCATACAGCTCATAGATGTTGAGTTTTCTTGTGAACAGGCAAATGTTATGTTGACTTTCAGAGTTACTCACTAGAAAGTACTGTGTGATGATTGAGGTTTAACTAATGTATTAAAACATTTCCTTAGAGAAAATCTGTAATCTAAAAGTATTTAAAATTTCACACTCATTTTATCCAACTAGGGGTCTCCCTTTACTGCGTTTGTTGCTAACACCAGGCTAAGAGGGCAATGATTAAAAATCATTGGACAGAATTTAAGTCACATCACTCTCATGCATGTGCATTATACAAACAAAATGGGGACCAACCCATATAAAAATGGCTCCATGCGTTCAGGTCAGAAACCCCATAGCACCTAGAGTACAGCTTCTACATGACTTCACCGACACTGGCGCCTGCTTGAAAAGAGTATGTTGTGTTTCCTTGTTCTCCTTAAGTGGTATCACTGCCTTCACACTGTCAACTACTATTAAAAATCTCTTACAGAAGCCCGAACAGTTAGTGTAAGGAAAATGGTGTGAGGTGTTCCTGGTTCTGTGAACTTCTGTTGTATTTGCATCCTTGTATGTGTGTGTGTGTGTGTGTGTGTGTGTGTGTGTGTTTAGGGGGGTGATTGGACTTCATATGGACTCCATTCACTGCTGCTTGTGTACAGACCTTCAGTCTTCAGTCAACCTGTGTCTCTGTGATTCTGTAAACACTACAGGGATTTGGAAGAGGAGTTGAATGCTGCAATTTCAGCAGCTTATAAGTGGCCCCCAAACAGCAACATATGTTTCTTATAGGGGTTTCCCTGCTTTAAATGAACCTCTTCTCCACACAAGAACACAGTGAACAGTTTATGTCCTCAATCACATGTTAAAGAATGTAACAAGGCTAAAATGATGATAAAGATTTCCATATGAGGAATGTGCTTTACTGGAGCTGTCTGTTTTTAACAATCCCAACCAGACAAACTTTTAGCAGTTTAAGCGAGTTTAAGCATGATGGTATTTTAAGTCGGTAGACAGCAGCCTGAAGATATTTTTTGTTAATATACTTGCTGTTTAGCTTGCTACGCATAGGCAACTGACTGCATTGTCAATGTTATTAGCCACACACTTGCCTAAGTATTACACTTGTTACTGGATGATTCCAGCAGAAGGCACATCCCACAGACTTAAGACGGGAGATCAACATTTGGATAATATTAAGATCAAGACATAAAGACCCAATCGCCCATTCATAGGTGGTATGCGAGTTTCTTCAATAATGTTGTTTCTGATGCTGATTACGTCCCCATTTACCCTATCATAGACTATTGTTTGACCCTAGATATCATCGAAATTGAAAAAAAAAGAAGACATTACAAAGAAGTCAGAAAGAATTTGTCTTCATAGTTCAGAATCTATTTTTTTTATCTCTGTATTCTATAGGACGAGGCATAACCTAAAACTTGAATAGACCCAAAAAATCATTCATGATTATGGTTTTAATGACATCATCATGATGCCACTCTGCATCAGAAAATGACACAAACTTTTGCAACCAATAACATTAGATCAGAACCAATCTTTCGTCATCATACGGTATAAAGGACTTCATGGTGACACCTACAGCAACAGAGGGGGGGAAGGAGGAAGGACACAGGAAGGTAAAACAGGATGAAGGGTAATAGCTGAAGGCTGGTGGGGTTACCCTGGGCCTGGACAGTCCATGAGTCAACACTTCAGTGCTGGGTAAAAGAAAAGGCCATCACAAGCACACGGCTGGTACAAATCCAATAATTTCTTCAACTGACCATGCAAAGATATAATAATAGTCCTTCGGGGATAAAAATTTCCTTGACATGTGGAAGACATCCAAGACTGGTGTTTCAGTTTGCGCAAAAAAGGGTGTTAAAGGGCTTCAATACTGAGAGGGACATGTCTTTGGCAGGTTCCACGGGTTCATGTGGAGGAACTAACATCTGGGGATTAGAAAAGCAGAAAGCCTCTCTGCATCAAGAGCAGCAGGGTTCAACCCAATGGTTGCAAAGGACTGGTTTGACATGTTCCAAGATATAATACAGACCCTGGGGTTAGAGGACATGCTGTTGCATATCTGGAGCTGTAATGAAACTGGCTTCTCTCGATTCAGTGCATATCAACCATCTGCTGCTCCAGGCTGGTCAGCCAGTCAAACCATCAGCTCATCAATCTCCACCCAGCCCTCTGTCCACCTGCAATTTAACCCCACCGCCTCTGAAGAAAAGGACTAGGTGTAGCTTCAGCCAGAGAATAATCTTGTTTAATCTTGTTGCCAGAGGGCCAAGCCTCCAACTTGGAATTTATCCCTAGAGGACGTTTTCCAGTTTGTTGAAGGAAAAGGGGAAAAATCCAAACATTTTAACAAAGCAGGACTAGGTGCAACACAACAATAGCATAACTGCACATAATGTGTTGCTCAATGAGCGTCAGTTAATATTGGCTGAACTGTACACCTGTGTGAATCTGATTGGACAGAACAGGTAGCTACGCTGACTGATGGTGAAATGTGGCAAGTAGCAGACACCAGTCGGCTAATTTAAACACGACTTCAGTATTCAGCAGTAATGCAGTTCTGAATTAGAGTTCTACATTTTGTCCATCATTTGCATTTAAGAATAGAAACATTCTTTAATTCTGTAGTTATGCCATTTGTAGGAAAACAATTTCACAGCTGCAATTCCAAGGACTTGGGATCTTACAGATTCTTCTTAGGTTTTTTCTATGGTGATTGGCAAACAACATTTAGGAGCATTACCGCCATCCTCTTAACTCAGAGGGTCTACAACTCGCGGCTCCGGAGCCGCATGCGGCTCTATTGCCCCTCTGCAGTGGCTCCCTGGACAGTGTTGTGCATGAACAAAAAATATGAACGTTCATTGGCGCTTTCATATTTTTCGTGAATGATAAACTTTCACGTTCATTTACGTGAAATACCAGGAGCGAAAGAAAATGTGTGCGTATGCTCCCAGACAACGCGCACACACACAGCCCCCGGGGCTCCAAATTAACGAAAATTAACTATGAACGTGAACTAGTTAATTTTCTTCTGCATGAACTGAAGTTTTAACTAGTTCATTTTAAGTGTGATCTGGCACAACACTGAGTATAACTATATATAAAACTTTATAAGCTGTGTCATCAAATATATTTTGTGGCTCCAGACAATTTTTATTTGGTGGTAGAGGGGCCTAAATAGCTCTTCTGATAGTAAAGGTTGCCAACCCTGGTCTTTACTGGAGTGTGGAAAACTACATTTTGCAGCACAAGCTAGAGATGAGTTGTAAATTTATTGTTGTTCTTAGGTGCAGCTGTACAAGTACGCAACAGCTGGTTAGTGACGTTTCCCGGTCAGCTCGCTCTCATTGGCTATTGCATGTTTCAATAGGAGCCAAGTATTGTAATTATCAAATATATTTGATATTTATGATGTGTAAATTGGGGGAATGAAGATTATTTTGTAAACCCTTACAAAATAAATAAAGGATTATTTAAATCGGCACCAATCGTCCTCTTATTGGGAACACACGTGTGATTGTCGGGTCAACATTTTTTCCCGATTAATCTCTGTTGAGCAGCAGCGCTGACTAATATGCACTCTGTATATATTCGCCTGTAATTTAACAAGTTGGTCTCATGACTAAATGAACACCACAGGCACTCTTATACAAAAGATTAATATAACAACTGCTGCAGTTCAAATTTTGTATTTGTTATTTCCATCTTCATTTTCATGTGCACATGGAAAAATAATATCAGTTTAATAAATCAAGATACACTGAAAGAGACTATATGCTGTTGTTCCAGAAAGCATTTTCATTGGACACAGAACACCCTGTGATGGCTTATATAAATAAAATGGATTAACTCTGAATAGTAGTAGAGTAGAAGAACTGTATGGAGCAGAACAAGTACAAGTTCAAGTACATCAGTGAAGTACAAAAATAAAAGTACTCAGTTACTTTTACCCCCTGCTTATCAGTGACTTAATGCACACATTGCAACACATCATTCACCTTGTGACAGTGATCGGATCTGAGCTGATGACGAAAGTGGCTCTGGTCAATATTTGTGCAGGCAGATGGTGTTCCAGAGGGTCCCCTCAGGACCCCAGGACCTGCTCTTTATTGATAAGCAAAGGCAAAACAAACACCGGTGAGCAGCTGATGACGACAGCAGCGGTTATACCAGCCTGTCAATCAGTCATCCTTCAAAACGTGTCCTCTGCTCTATGGAACATGCAACTTTTCATCACATTGTCTGTGTTCAATTTAAATTAGATTTAATCGCTATGGACAAGTAGAATCCCAAACTCTGAACGATTACAACAGCACCAAGTAAAATCATTACTTTCATCAGTTTGTTAAATGCTATAGTGTGCTCAGTTTGGAATCGAACATCACACCAGAAGTACATACAACACCAACTATCGTTCTTCTTTTAACTACTTTAACGTCAAACCAGTTTCTATTCATGCCTCCTCTTACAACTGTCTTCCTGGTAAAAACCTTCCATTTTTCTTTGTGTTCCATATTAAAGCATTATGCTATTATTATCTCACTCGCACATTATGTGGCAAGGACACCATGCAAGGTCCCGCGGCAGTTCCATATCAACGACAGGATGATAAAATCCCTGTGATAGCCTACGGTTCCTGGACACTGACTGCCTCTGAACGAAATACCATCTCCACTCAGGAAAACTGGAATTTCTCGCATTAAAATGGGCAGTCAGAGAAACATTCGGAGATTTCCTGTATTATGCACCTACTTTCACTGTGATTAGTGATAATAATGCGCTGAATTATGTCCTGTCAGCTCCAAGCGGAACGCAACTGGTTGCAGATGGGTAGCAGAGCTTGCAGATTTACATTTAATCATCGATATCGGCCAGGAAAAGAAAATGTGGATGCTGGAAGTCTGTCAAGAATGCTCGTAAATATCGAGATGAGGATGGGACAGTTTATGGAAGAGTTGGTATCAGATTGTTTTCGCAGCACCAAACCCAAGCTGTTGAGACACAAGACTCCAGCTCACCATGGGTCCATCCAGTACTTACTTCTCTCCAATGTACAGTAGTGAAGAGACGCACAAACCATTCTCAGGGGCTGAGATTCAACAAGCACAGCAAGATGACAAGAACAATGGTCCAGTAATGCAGTGCAAGTTGAGGGACAAAAAAACAACAGGACATGAACTCAAGACTTCAGTATGCAAATCAAGTGTCTACTGCGTGGATGGGAAGACTTCACATTGATGAAGATGGCATTCTCCGCAGGAAGACAACAAACAAAACACAGCTGGTATTACCTGAGAGGTATAAGACCACTGTACTAAAAGAGTTGCATGATGAGATGGGCCATCAAGGCATTGATCGAACAACATCACTAGTCAGAGATAAATTATTTTGGCCTTACATGCAAAAAGAAATTGAACATTATGTGGCAAGGTCTTGCCTGAAACAGAAGACACCATGCAAAAAAATGCTGGCCCCCTCTTACCAGTAATGTCACAACACAACCATTTGAACTTGAGTCGATAGATTTTCTTCCCTTGGGCAAATGTCAAGGTGGATACGAGTATATATTGGTAATTGTTGATAACTTCACTCGTTTCGCACAGGCTTACGCCACCACCTCAAAGTCTGCCAAAACAGCCGCGGATCGAATTTTCAATGATATTCCGATCAAAGCGGCGGCCAGCTGAAAAGGAACTGTGGTGTACTAGGATCGCGAACGACACCTTATCAACCGCAAGGAAATGGGCGAGTCGAGCGCTTCAACCGAACATTGCTGCAAATGCTAAAGACACTTACGGATAAACAGAAGACAAACTGGAAAGAATCCTTGAACCAGCTGCTCTATGCATATAACTGCACACAATGCAAAGTAACAGGTGTCTCCCCTTTTTACCTCCTTTTCGGAAGGTCACCAAGGTTACCCATTGATCTCCTGTTTGGCATCATCTCTGAGACAGGGAAAGCAGACCATCAAACATACATGGAGAAATGGAAACGAGAAATGCAGAAGGTGTATGGCATAGTACAAGAGAATGCAAAGAAGTCAACAGAGAGAAGTAAAAGACATTACGATGGAAAAGTGAGAAGCTCAGCGTTGTATGCTGGTGATCGTGTCCTTGTTAGAAATATGACACTTAGAGGAGGCACTGGAAAGCTTCGTAATCATTGGGAAGAGAATATCCATGTTGTGATCCGCCAGGTTGGAGAAGACATTCCAGTCTATGAAGTCAAGCGTGAGCTGGGAAGTGGAAAATCAAGAATCTTACATCGCAATCTGTTGCTACCTTGCAGTGGCATTCCTACATTAGGCGCACGTGGGGCACTGCCCCACGAGATCCAGATAGCGATGTTGTGCAGAAAGCTCAATACATCTGTACTTTGTGGCAAAATATATTTTATTTTATTTTATATGCAAAGTAGCTTGAATGTGTGTGTGAATAAACTTGACTCACAAGAGTTATAGTCTTGTTTTGGAGTAATTTAATTAGTGTGTGTTTCTGTCTGTGTGCTCGCTCTGTGAAAGGCTTCTCTCTTGCCATCCGTCTCTGCTCTGGGGGCAACAGCCCAAGCTTAAGACTGTTGCCATGGAAAAACCAATTTGCGTGAACCACACAGGCCAAAGTTAAATCTGCCTATCAACTCGACTCCAAAATAATGAGAAACGCAACTCCAGCTCCTAGCCTGTTGCCGGCTCGGCTTCACCTGAGCTAACAGGCTATCCCCCGTCAGTGAACATGACCTGAGTCTGTGGAGAGGTTTCACTCACATATCGGATGAATAATATGACTTGTTCTCCTGACAGAGAAGCTAAAGACGTCTGCGCTCCCGTTTCTGTGGTACGTCAAATATAGTATTGTATTTATGTGATAGTAGTGATGAGCAGGTATCGGTGTCTCTGTAGCTGGCTTGTTAGTTTAGCTCCGCTAGCCTGCAGGCAAGATACAAGCAGTAATGGCGAGGCTAACGGGACCGTAAGGAGTTATTGACCCGACATGAACCGAGAAGATCCGGTCCATCCCGCAGAGATAAGTGTTAGAGTTTATGAGGATGAGTGTGTTTGGAGAATAAGCTCCACCACGTAAGACATCTAATGGTATGTAAAGTTGTTTCACTCGCTAACCCATTTGACTACGTTACACAGATTATTATTCTGCAAAACAGATTTACTGTGATCAACTGAAACGTGAATATTTAAAGTCACATCTGCATTTCAAGAGCAGCTGTTTAAAGTAGCATTACATCTCCTAAAGCTCTTTATTCAGAGTATTGATCTTGATGTGTTGTAACGTGTTATAGTGAAAACTAAACTTGTCTGCTACCTTCAGTTTTTTTACATCGTTAATCTTACCCACCACCTATTTCCTAAACTGAAATGATTATAATCTGATAAACTTTGAAGTAATAAACTTTTATTTTGACCATGTAAAAGTCTATTAAGGAGTTAACCTGGCACATGTATGACTTTACATATCTTTGTATTTGTGTTGAATGTTCCTCTAGGATGTCCAACCTGAGACACAACTGGAATCCAACCAGATTTAACACTGAAAGTAATCACTTCAACACTGACTTAAGGTACAGACATGTTTTCATAATTTATAAACAATCAAAGCAAAGTATTGCACATAATACATAATGTATTAAATAATATATGCAATACTATTAATGTGGAAGAACTCCATACTATACATTCATTGTCTTGGTAGTGGACTGTTTAATCCAAAACCATATTCAAATACGTAGTTGAATATCCACAGAAAATGAAGATACAAACTTTGTTCATAAGTATCACTTCCTCTACATTAATGCCGTACTTTTATGTTCCCTGTAATTTTATTAGGCACGGACGAGCCTGACGGACACAGCTGTGCTGACCGTGTTCTGTCTCTTATGGCAAAGAAGAAAAAAAAAACACTGGGTTTTTATCTAAAGTGTATCAAATCAGAAAGTAAAAGATAAACATTGTGTTAATTCTTTTAACCAACCATGATGAATATAGAAATTAACTCTATTATCCACGACACTTAGCAATGACTGCCAACTCTAAACAGTTGCAGACAATCTTTAGTTGAGGGAGTAACAAGTGTTGAGCAGATGAAGCTGGTGCAGGTCGTCCTCATGTTGACCAGCCTGAAGCTGCCGATCTCCACCATGTTGCTGCTGCCACAGTGGAGGCAGAGGACAGATCAGGTGCTGCAGGGCTTCATCTAATGAAAAGAAGAAACTCACTTAAAAGGATGTTTTCTGTTGTGTATGCTCCAGCAAAGACTGGTTCTTACAGTTCATTCTGTGTTCAGCAGGTGGAAGATTTAAGACAGAACTGATGTACTTGGCTCTGGGTTTGTACCCTAATGGTTAAATGCACCTATTGTAAATCGCTTTAGATAAAAGCATCAGCTAAATGAAATGTAATGTACAGAAAGAAACAAAACATAGTACAAATAGATAAAATGTATTTCTACCTCATCTTTAATATTCAAGGTGATAATCTCCCGCAGAGCTGTTGATAACAGTCCACATCAAGTCTCTCCACTTCTCTAAGAGAGAAAACATAATTAGCTAATAAATATGAGTTTACAACAGTGGTGTGTGGAGTTATAATCTTATCTAAACTGTCTAATTCACTGTAAATTCCATGACAGGCTAAATAAACAAGGTGGCAATAGTAATGGTGGTTATACCAGCCTGTATAATAACATTTGTGAAAAATATAGTTACTATAATATGCAACTTACACATGTAGCGTATTGATATTAACTTATTAATTTATTAAAATCAAGTCCCAACCAAACACACAACACGACACATGAAGTTAATTTGCTTCAATCTGTTCATTACACGTTAAATAAACATTAACTTTTATAACAATTATGTATTAAAAACCACTTGAGGCATGTAAATGGTAAATGGTTTTGTATTTATATAGCTCTTTTCTAGTCTTGATGACCACTCAAAGCTCTTTACAGTACAGTTTTACATTCACACATTTACACACACATTCATACAGTGCATCTATTCGCAGCACTTTGTGATTCTTTTGGGGGCCCTTCGGGGTTCAGCATCTTGCCCAAAGACACTTCGGCATACAGATGGGTCAGACTGGGGATCGAACTGCCAACCTTCAGGTTGGAAGATGACCACTCTACCGCTCAGCCACAGCCGCCCCAAACATTCATGTAAACATATGATTATGATAATTGATAAAGCAATAGGTTTTGTTGTGTAGTTTCAAGGCTACTTGAAACTACACACCTCTAGTGAGTTAGTTGTGAAGATCGCGACCAACCTGAAGCAGCAACAACGCAGCTGTCAGTCTTCACTCAGCCTCATTCTTACTCTGCAGAAACCAATTGGTGATGTCACACATCCTACGTCCATTATGTATACAGTCTATGGTTTTAATTCATACAATGAATAACGTAGACTATTTTTTGAGGTGTGCAATTTAGTACATTGTCGTTGGAAGAAAAATTTGAAATCAAATGTTTGGGGCCACACAGACCAGACGACTTGATCCTGCTGTAGCCTGGTGAGAAAGCAACTCGAACTTTCAGGACCGAGTGCATTGAAAGAAAGACATGGCTAACTGCTAGCACAACAAAACGAGCGCTGTTCTGTTTCCCATGCCTGCTTCTTTTTGGAAATGCTACTAATGCAGACTCAGTTTGGACAACGGATGGATTCAAAGACCTGAAGCATCTGGCAGAAACAACAGTGAAACACGAAAGCAGTAAATGCCATATCAATTGCGCCATGAAATTGGGACTATTGGGACGGGTCAACATCCGCAAAACCAGGCTGAAAAGACACTATGATTCAGAGCCTACGTTCAAGGGGACATCTAGCACCATTCAGAACGAACTCCTGGATTGTATGTATGAGGTCAACAGGTGTGAGGTGGCATAACAATTGCAGGACACCCAGTTTGTAGCTATGCAGGCGTATGAGACCACTGATGCCTCATGTAAATCCCAAATGGTCATAGTCTTGAGATACATGGTGACCAACAGCGTCTCATAGCGGTTTCTTGAGTTCATTGAAGTGAAAGATAAAACTGCCATTGGCCTTTCTACTGCTATCAAACATACCCTTGAGCCACTGGGACTGACTGACAAAGTCGTAGCCCAAAACTTTGATGGTGCAGCGGTTATGCGTACATTATATCTTACTGGTCTATACAGGCCTACTGCCAGGGGTTAATTTGTGCCGGATCCTGCCGGAACAGGATCCGGCACCTCTTGGTTTTGGCCTGCCCGTGTTCCGGGACTTATTTGGGCTGATGCGGTACCTCTCTGCCAACTCTCCAACTTCGGCGTGTGACACACATCCCATTTCTCACGCCAAAAACAAATTTGATTTCTTACAAGTGGCCAATAAGTCGATCGAGAAGGCAGTGTGGGCCGGCGCCGCCACGCCCCCCCCCCCCCCCCCCCCCCTCCCCTGACAAGAGGTCGGCCGCGGACGAGGTTCGCTACATCGTCCAGGGCGGGGGGTGGCGGCGGCGGCGGCGGCTAAAGACACACCGCCGCTGACGTTTTGTAATAAATCTCTCATTTGATTTTTGTGTTTGCAACTTGTGTTTCTGCTTGCGCGGCTATATTTTGGTCACCCCCGACAAAATCTCACTCCAAGGTTTTTTGAAAAGTTGGCAGCTCTGTTAATATTAAAAAAATTTAAAAAAATTTATAAAATAAAACAATAATATTCATATAATAATTTACAGAACAAATCCAATGAATTTCATGTTGTTTATTAAGATAAAACGACAGATAAAACTACGTCATTTGAAAGACTCGGAGATCTGTTGTTGATGCACCCTGCTTCACAGACAAAAACTTTTGAAATTTGCCGCATCTGGGGAGCAAGCAGCAGAGCGGAACAAAGAGTTCAATGCAAACATGTCAAAAAGACAGTTGAATTTACTGTCCTTTTTCAAAAAGAAGGAAGAGTTGCATGACGCTTCGAAACGAGTCAGAAAAGCCTCGACAAGTGGCGACAAGGGCAGTTGCAGCGGTCATGTTGACGAGCAAAACCGGCTGCCGCAGGAGACTAGCTCCGCAACCGCTAGCCAGCTTCACCGACAGCTAGCCAAGCCAGGGCAGGAGGCCGGTACCGCGGCAGCAGCAGGTCAGGTTGCCCGCCAGCCGGAGCGGGAGCTAGCTACAGCGCCAGCAGTCACAGACACACGCAGTAAAACCCGAAACAGGGAGGAGGAGGAGAATCCGGACATGGTCGTGATGTGGGGTGTTTTGGACAACTAAATATGGTGAGAATACTGTCTATTAATAGGCCGCCGTGCCAATCTTTAAATAATAATAATGGAAGATTTATGTGATTTATTGTAAGCTTTGAACTTTTATTTTTTATTAGAGCTGTGAAAAATAACGCGTTAACGCGTTATGATTAAATTACAGGATTAATTCTTTTTTTTTTTTTAACGCATTTAACGCATGCGCAGAAGGACCTTCCAATTCCGCCGCCTCTGCACTAGTCGCCGCTCTAACGCCGGGTTCACAATGGACGCGTAAGCGACGCCGAAGCGAGGCGTAAGCGCAGCGCCAATCCTCTGGCTCCCATCCACTCCCATGTTAAACCGCAGCGCTGAACACACCGGAGGCTGAAGTGTAGCGTTGTGCCGCGGCTGCCTAGCGCCGTGAAGCGATCATTTCGGCGTCGAGTCTATTTTTTCCGCTTGACGCGAGCGTATCGCGACAGGAAACACACTGAAAAATGATTTTAAACGATATAGATGACATATTTTATATGATATAAATGATCAAATATGCATCCCATACTTTGTATTCACCTTCTGTTGTCTTGGAGTTTTAATTTGACCACTTTTACCAACCACATTATTTAATGTCCCCCTCTGCCCATCCACTACAGCCACACAAGCAGTCATAAAGATAAAAAAGAGAAGGGGGGCTACGTATTCTCCACATAGGCTTGAGTGGAGAATACGTAATTTACCCTCGACACCCGACATTTACCGGAGCTAACAGCGGAGAAGTTCTTCAGCATGGATGACATTAAATTAATAATTGAAGTGGAGAAGTAACTTGAGTTGTTGATTCTCAGCATATGTTGTATAAAGACAACACCAAAAAAGACACATGTTGGGACGCTGTTGCAGTTAATGTTGGAGCAACAAGTAAGTATATGCTTGAAAAAAATGATTAAATGCCGTTTTTACTGCAGGCTGATAACAGCAGAAGTATGTGATATTATTAGTAATGCGCGGCGCTTCGGCGTCGCTTCCGCGTCCGGTGTGACCAGCCAAGCGCCGGTGCGCCAGGGATTAGCGCTTACGCCACGCTTCGGCATCGCTTCCGCGTCCGGTGTGAACCCGGCGTAATGCAGTCAGACGGCAGCTGCCATTCAAACAAACAAACAACATGGATAATTCTGATGAACCTGAGGACCTTCTGGACGGGAAGATCGTGTTCCAAAAAAACAAAGATCGAACATTCAGTAAAACCAAGGTGATATGCACACTCTGCGAGAAGACGTTATCATTTCACCGTAGCAATACCCGCCTAACCACCGCAACGCGAAGCATGTGTTGGTCGGCGAGGGGCGTTCAAGTGGAATGCGCCAAACCAGACTCACTCGCCGGACACATTGTGCAAAAGAAGCGGTCAGCTTTACTGTCAGAGAATTTGAACAAGTTAGTTTGCCTCACCAACTGGCTAAAGACCGAGTAGCTAAGAGGGCCTTTAGAGGCATTAGATTGTATCATGGTGTGGTTAATGGTTGTGTGACAAAAAATATAAAAAATGGCAACCATCCTATGGCTAAGAAGCTCAAATAATTTCTGTTTAATTTAAAAAAAAAAGTTTTATTCAACCACACAATGGCTAAGGAACCCGAATTCTGTTTAGGATGAAGATTATATTAATGTTCCATATGGAAAAGCAATGATAACTGCTGAAGAACTGCTGAGTTGCAGCACAAAAGAAAAGTTAAATGTCATAAATCTTGTTTTCACAAAAATATTCCGAAAAAATCGGTAATGTGATTAATCATGATTAATCCATAGAAACCTGTGATTAATTTGATTAAAAATTTTAATCATTTCACAGCCCTATTTTTTATGTTTTACAAGTTAGATCTATGTTGAGAAATGAATTGCTGACTGTAAGTCCCACCTGTGTTGATGTGGGCATTTGCCTGTGATATGCAGTATAGCCTAAAATAAAATGTAAATTATTGTCATAAAATGTATACCATGGATATTATTTGAAATTAAGGCTTGTAAGTCCCACAGCATTGTCAGTGGGCATTTGCATGTTTTTTTCAGCACCGTTTTCTGTATGCGTTCCGGGACCTGTGTCCGTCTCGTCATCCCTGCGCTGTCATATGTACTTTGCGTTCCGGCACCTTGTGATTTACAAATTAAGCACTGCCTACTGCTTATAATAATCAGCTACCTCTAGTTTTGTGACGGTGACATGACGTCATACAAAATTGCCCCACCAGAAATTTCAGGCTAAAATCGCCACTGCTACCGTGTGATTACTTACCCTTGGAATTCCAGCCAAAAGCAGTGTCTAAGCAAAAGAAAAGAATGGCGGAAACAGCAAAGAACAAGGATATCTACCTGCCAGATGAGCTAATCTGTGATCTACTGGTATAGTCTTTTTGAGAGCTTTAGGTCACAAACTGATGGCCGGACATTCTCCTCAGGATTTTCTTGAAGAAAGCAGAATTCATGGTTCCATCAATTATGGCAAGTCATGCAGGTTCTGAAGCTGCCAAGCAGCCCCAGACCATCACACTACCACCACCATGTTTGACTATTACATTACATTACATTACATTTCATTTAGCTGACGCTTTTATCCAAAGCGTACAGACCCAGGACGACAAGAATCAAGAAAGTACAATTTAAAAAAAAAAAAAAAAATGATTCAAGGTATAGTCGGAAGATGTGTAAACTTTCTGATATCCAGATGTCGATGGGGAGCTCATTCTACCATTTAGGAGCCAGGACAGCAAACAGTCGTGATTTTGAGTCTTTAGCTCGCAGTGAGGGAGCAACGAGCCTATTAGCCGAAGCAGAGCAGAGTGAACTTGCTGGGGTGTAATGTTTGACCAATTCCTGGATGTACAGATAGGTCCATAAATATTTGGACATTGACAAAATTTTCATCATTTTGGCTCTGTACAGCTGGGCAGCCAATTGTCCAATTACTTTTGGTCCCTTAAAAAGGGGATGCCACATATAAAATGTGTTGTAATTCCTACACCGTTCACCTGATTTGGATGTAACTACCATCAAATTAAAGCTGAAAGTCTGCACTTAACGCACATCTTGATTGTTTCATTTCAAATCCATTGTGGTGGTTTACAGAGCCAAAATGATGAAAATTGTGTCAATGTCCAAATATTTATGGACCTAACTGTAGACTGGACCTGATCCGTTCACAGCATGGTACGAGGGTACTAATGTTTTGAACCGGATGCGGGCAGCCACTGGTAGCCAGTGAAAGGAGCGGAGGAGCGGAGTAGTGTGAGTGAATTTAGGTTGGTTAAAAAACAGTCGAGCTGCTGCATTCTGGATGAGCTGCAAAGGTCGGATGGCAGTAGCAGGTAGACCTGCAAGGAGGGAGTTACAGTAGTCTAGGCGTGAGATGACCAGAGCCCGGACCAGAACCTACACCGCCTTCTGAGTGAGAAGGGGACGTATTCTCCTGATGTTGTACAGCATGAATCTACAGGACTGTGTTGTTGCAGTAATGTTGGCAGTAAGGGAGAGTTGGCTGTCGAGTGTCACACCCAGGTTCCTAGCAGTCTGAGTGGGGATTTACAAGGAGTTGTAAAAGTTAATAGTCAGGTCGTGGGTGGGAGAGTCTTTCCCTTGAAGGAAACGTAGATCAGTCTTGTCAAGGTTAATTTTCAGGGGGTGTGCAGACATCCACTGAGAGATGTCAGTCAGACAGACAGAGATCCGGCTGCTACCTGTGTTTCAGATCGTGGAAAAGACAGAATTAGTTGGGTTTCATCAGCATAGCTATGGTAGGAAAAGCCATGTGAGTGAATGACAGAGCCGAGAGAGTTGGTGTACAAAGAGAAGAGGAGAGGACCCAGGACAGTCCCTTGAGGGACCCAAGGAGTGAGAGGACAAGGTTCGGACACAGATCCTCTCCAAGTTACCCGATAAGTGCGTTCACTGAGGTAGGAAGAGAGCAGAGAGAGGGCAGAGCTTGAGACACCCAGGTCCTTAAGGGAGGAAATCAGGATCTGGTGGTTCACTGTGTCAAATGCAGCAGAGAGGTCTAGAAGGATGAGGACAGAGGAGAGGGAGGCTGCTCTAGCAGTGTGACGTTGCTCAGAGACAGCAAGGAGGGCAGTCTCAGTTGAGTGACCTGCCTTGAAACCAGACTGGTTAGGGTCAAGAATATTATTGTGGTTAAGATAGGAGGAGAGTTGATTAAAGATAGCGCGCTCAATGTCAGTGGAAGGGAGGGCTGATAAAACAGAGGAGGCTAGAGAGGCAGGAGAGAGGGAACAAATGTTGCGACGGACAGGTACAGACTCTGTGGATGTGGTAGGGTTGTCGGTTTGAGAAAGTGGGAGAGAGTAAGAGATAAAGAAGTGGTCGGAGACATGAAGTGGGGTTACAGTGAGGTTATATGTTGAACAGTTTCTGGTGAAATATAAAGTCAAGGTTGTTACCGGCTTTATGAGTAGGAGGGGAAGGACTGAGTGAGAGAGCAAAAGAAGACAGTAAAAGTAAAAGTTCAGATGACTTGTCTGTCTGGATGTTAAAGTCACCCTGAAGTATAAGTGCAGGGCCATTTTCTGGGAAGTTTGACAGGAGAACGTCTAATTCCTCCCAAAAATCTCCCAAAGAACCTGGTGGACGGTAGAGAACAAAATAGTTAATTGTACCGGACGAGTAACTGTCTCAGCGTGAAATTCAAAAGATGTTGGGGTAAAAAGTTGAAGCGGGTAGATAGAAAAACTCTACACACATTTGTGAGAGATGAGTAAACCTGTACCGCCACCCCTACCAGTGGGTCTGGTTGTTTGGGTGAAAGAGAAGGCTGAGGAGAGAGCAGCTGGGGTGGATGTCAGAATCAGATTCAGAATCTGAATAATTTTATTTGCCAAGTATGATGCACATAGAGGAAATTGCCTCAATCATTTAAAACACTATTTATAACACCAATATTAATGGATGGAAGTACTTGTATTGCTTTGTTTGCAAAGGATGACTGAAATGTTGTTATTACACACTAAAAGAATCAACCATAGATCAGATGCCATTTGAGTATAATATACACAAGGCACAAGTAGTAAATCCTTGCAAGTGTGTTTGCCTACTGTTGCTACTGAGTAGTACTGTTACTACTCAGAAGTAACAGTAGGTCCCAATGTTTAAGTGGGTATATGGTATATTAAGTGGGTATATGTGGTACATATACTTTACAAGCAGAATAGATTAAAGACCAGATAAATACAGTAAATAAATTCACAAATAAAATCTACAAAGTATCCAGCATAAATGGTCTATGGTAAATGGACTGTATTTATATAGTGCTCTTGTAGTCTAGATGACCACTCAAAGCACTTTACAGTCCAGTTTTATATTCACCTATTCACACACACATTCATACAGTGCATCTATGTGCAGCACTTTCTCTATGTGGTGGGGACACTTCAGCATGCGGACTGGGTCCGCCAACTGTCTGATTAGAGGACGACCGCTGAGCCAGTCGCCCCATTAATATGCAATAATTTAGCATTTGCACATTCCTAAGGGACTTTGGGGGCCCCAGTCAAAAGGGACGTCAGGGGCCTTGCACCCTGCATCAAAGACAACCAAAAACCCTACCTCCCCTAGCTTCTCTCAAAGGAAACATGATAACAAACCACATCCTTCTAATCTTCAATTTATTCTTTTAGTATCAAAATTGTAAACATATTACATGATTGCAGTGTTTCCCCTACCATTCTATTAGGGGGGCGCCCCGCCCCGCCAACGGCACCTCCCTTGATGATCAAATACATTTTTTAAATTTTTTTTTAATAAAAATAAAAATAAGAATATAGCGCCAGATCGCCAGAGGCATGTCATTTCTGTCTTTATATGGGCGCGAGTTCATATTTCTCCTCTACTCTCTGAATCGCGAATGGCGGAGTTCCATCCAGATGCACGCAAACACAGACATGTGCGTGCATCTGGATGGAGTCGCGGGACGGGCTGCTGCTGAGACAGAAACTTAAAATGGATAATAAGAGTAAAAAACGCCCGGGTGGCGCTGAGAAGCATCGGAAAAAAAGCTGAAGTCTCTGGAGGTGGAGGCTGCTAAATGTGCCAAACTGACGGACCTATTTGGTGCCGTGTTCACCAGCCCAGCAGCAGCAGGTGCGCTGGGAGACGAGCGAGGAGGACTCGACAATGATGAGCGAGTGGAGGCAGACATGGTAAGTAACGTTGGCCTGGGGCTGGCTAGGCTACAGTTTTGAGACATGTCCAAAACAAAGTAGAAAACGTTTTTGATTTTGTTTTAAAGGGGACATATTATGCCCATTTCACCACAGTTGATATGGTTCCTTGGGGTCTTAATGAAATGTCTGTAACATTTTTTGGTAAAAATACCACAAGGATAATTTAAAACAGCACCTTTTTACTCTGTCTAAAACAGCCCTCCTCAGATCGACCTGTTTTGAGGGCCCCGCCCCCCTCTCATCCCGCCCCCATCTTACCCCACCCCCTTTCACCCCTCTCATCCCTCCCCCTTCTCACCCCTCCCCCCTCTCATGGAGGTGTAGGACATAACGTTTTTACCTCCATTAATTAGCCTGTTTGAATGTGTTCTTCAACATCTATAGGGCAGATTATGGGCCTTTATGTCTAAAAGGAATAGAGCAGTAAGTTTTTTTTTTTTTTATGCATGAGATATCAGTCATTTCTGCAATAAAATTTTGACTGAGGAATAAAATACATAAATTACTCTTCCCTCTGTATTACTTTGCTAACTGCTCATCTTACACGTGTCAATTGTTGACATGTTTATATCAAACATATCAAACATATCAAACATTAAAAGCACACAACTGTTTCTATAAACTTTTATTGTCAGAAAGATTGCTAGAAAGATTGCCACAGAGCTTTTTAATCAGTTATTAAATGTACTGGCTGGGACAGAGGTAATAAATACAAAAAATACCAAGTATAATAAATCCATTCATTACAAAAATACAATTTGTGCCATCAGTAGCTATACTGTAAACAAAGGAACACTTTATATTTGTGTGTCACCTTTTATTCTCTAAATACAATGTAAACTTTGCTCAGCCGTACAGGTATTTGGCGTACAGAAGCTTTGTGAGCTGGTGTTGAGACCCTCTGGCCCGGAGAATCAGGGTGGTCCTGCCCTCCTGCTCGGTGCTCCAGATACCCAGAGTGTTCCCTGATGCTCAGGGAAGTTATATAGGGTTCAGACCTGCCCTTGATTGAAACTCGACACATAGCTGGCTATAACTTCCTGCTTGTCAGGTTTCTCATACAAGGCAGAGAGATCCTCAGGTTTTGAGATCTTCAGCACCTCATTCACATATGGGGACGGGTCCTGAAAAACCTCGTGAAAGATGAGGTCCAACAGGTTATCCACGTAATCTGTAATACAAATTGGGGGAAAAGTTGGACATTTTGCACTTTTTTGTATTTATTATTTTCTTTTTATAATTATATTATTCTATTTATCGTGAAGACGGTAAATAAATGGTCTTTAAATGGTGAAGACCATTTAAAGACAGCAGTTAATTGATATGTTATTTATGTTTCACATACTGTTTTCACATTGTTTGGCTTTTAAATAGAGCCTGTGAGAATCACGGAAGATTGCATCTGCTTTCACCGGCTTTTCTGTGCACTCGCCCTTCTTATATATTACATCTGTCCCCCGCCGACACACAGGACAAACCTCAAACAGCTCCAGGAGGCAGTTTTCATAGACAATATATGTGGGTGTCTTATGAACAGGGTTGGAAGATTCCATTCTATTAGAACGACAAAGATTTCACCAAAGGCTGCAACAGCTAAAAAAGTGTAGGATGGTAATCTATGTGATTATTGAAATGTTTAGATTAAATATTGAGTCACTCACGTCACATCTTGTCCTCTCCCTCCTCCAAGCAAGGTCTCTTACAGCTGAGGTCCCAACCGACATCAGTGCAGCACAGTTTTCTGTGTGCCTGTGGAAATTGCGATGCAACACAAGGGGCAACTTCCATCAAGTTGGACACACAAATTGTGCTCCGTTTATTAGCATCTCAAAACAATAACAAACAAGATGGCTTTTAACATCCCAGCATGCCCTCGGGTCTCAGACGTCACCACGTTCCCATCATGCCTCTGGATCCTGACGTCATCACGTCACCCGGCATGCCCCGGGGTCGACGTCATCGCCCTCGTAGGAGACTGACGCCGACTGTGCCTGTACTGAGCGTGAGGGTGAATTATGTCAGTCCCCTATTCACTACACAACTCCCCCCAGAATTCACCATAACAACAAAAACCTATCACCGGAGAGGTGGTCGCAGTAACCGGCCAAAACGGCTGTGTTTTACAGGGGGTGGAGAAATCACTACCGTGGCAGGTTTGATAGGCAAAGGAACAGGGGGTGGGTGCAGGACTGGAGGACGCCCGCGTCGTGGGGGCTGGGCCACCTCAACGGGCCTAGCCACGTCCAAATGGGCGGGTTTGAGGCGGTCAATGGAGAGTCTCTCCGGTTTGCCTCCCATGTCCACTGTAAAATGTTTGTCCCCCACCTCCAACACGCGAAATGGGCCCTCGTAGGGCGGCCGCAGCGGTCCTCTGTGAGCATCGTGGCGAACAAAAACGTATCCCGCCTTCCGAAGCCCAGCGGGGATGTGCGACTGAGAGAGGCCATGCCGGGAAGTAGGGACAGGTGCGAAAAGCCGCGCATTGTCCAGTAGCGTGGCCCGCTGGGGCACCGCAGACCAAGGAACGGTGGATGTAGGAATGAAATCCCCTGGAACCCGGAGCGGCTGGCCATAAACAAGCTCCGCGGATGAGGACTGCAGGTCTTCTTTTGGCGCAGTCCTGATGCCCAGCATCACCCACGGGAGCTTGTCGACCCAGTTGCAATCCTTGAGGCCAGCACGAAGAGAAGCCTTCATTGCCCTGTGGAACCGCTCACAGAGTCCATTAGCCTGTGGATGATATGCGGTTGTGCGGTGGAGTTTTACTCCGAGGCTCTGGGCAACCATATTCCACAGCTCGGACGTGAACTGTGCGCCCCGGTCAGAGGAAATGTCCGATGGGGTGCCGAACTGGGCAACCCAGGTGCCGATAAATGCCCGTGTCATCTCAACGGTTGTCAACGACGTCAGTGGCACAGCCTCAGGCCAACGGGTGGTCCTGTCAACCATGGTGAACAGGTAGGTGAACCCCTGAGAGGAGGGCAGAGGGCCAACCAGATCCACGTTGACATGGTCAAACCGCCTCTCTGGCACCTGGAACAACTCTAAAGGGGCTTTAGTGTGTCGATGTACCTTCGCCCGTTGGCACTCCAGACAAGTGGTAGCCCAGTCTCTAACCTCCTTTTTGAGGCCGTGCCAAACAAACCTAGCCGCCACCAGCCTCTGCGACGCTTTTGAACCAGGATGGGAGAGACCATGGATGGCATCGAAAACGCAGCGTTTCCATCCCGAGGGCACGAGCGGCCGAGGACTGCCTGTGGAGACGTCACACAGGAGCGTGGTGTCAGCCTCCCCAAACACGACGTCCTCTATCCTCAAACCTGTAGTCGAGGTCCTCAGGATGTGTATGTCTGGGTCTGTGGTCTGGTCCGCTGCCATGCTGCCGTAATCCAGGCCAAGATGGACTGCTCCTGCCACAGCCCGTGACAGGCAGTCCGCCACCTGGTTGTCCTTACCGGCCACGTGCCGTAAATCCGTGGTGAACTCGGAGATGTAGGACAGATGACGTTGCTGGCGTGCGGACCACGGCTCGGCCACCTTGGCCATGGCGAAAACCAGCGGCTTGTGGTCGACAAAAGCGGTGAAGTGTCGACCTTCCAGCAGGAAACGCAAGTGTCTGATGGCAAGGTAGAGACCCAGCAGCTCCCGGTCGAAAGTACTGTACTTCCCCTCGTTGGCTCGCAGTTGGCGGCTGAAGAAAGCAAGCGGCTGCCAGGCCCCGCCCACCCACTGCTCGTAGACTGCACCAACAGCGTAATCCGCAAGGGCTGCCTTAGTCTCTGCAAAAGCTTTGTCCCTGCCCTCAGTCCAGTCCACAGCGTGCGTGGGCTTACCTTTCAAAGTGTCGTGCAGGGGCTGCATGAGCTGAGCGGCTCGAGGGATGAAACGATGATAAAAGTTTACCATGCCAAGAAATTCCTGCAGGGCTTTCACGGTGAGTGGGCGTGGAAAATGTGTGACCGCCTCCACCTTCGACGGGAGAGGGACTGCGCCGTCCTTAGTGACTCTGTGTCCCAGGAAATCTATGGTGGAGCGACCAAACTGGCACTTGGCAGGGTTTACGATCAGGCCATGTTGGTTGAGCCGCTTGAAAAGTGTTCGGAGGTGCGACAGGTGCTGAGATTCGGACGTGCTTGCTACTAAAATGTCGTCCAAATATACGAAAAGAAAAGGCAGGTCACGTAAAACAGAGTCCATGAGGCGTTGAAACGCTTGGGCTGCATTTTTAAGCCCGAACGGCATCCTTAAGAATTCGAAAAGACCGAACGGCGTAATCACTGCTGTTTTTGGAACGTCTAGTGAGTGCATAGGCACCTGATGATAACCCCGGACGAGGTCTACTTTAGAAAAAATCACCATCCCGGCCAGGTGTGCTGAAAAATCCTGTATGTTCGGGACCGGGTATCGGTCAGGTGTCGTTGCCTCATTAAGTCGCCTGTAGTCGCCACATGGGCGCCAGCCGCCACCAGGTTTGGGGACGATGTGAAGGGGTGACGCCCACGGGCTGTCAGATCGGCGGATTATTCCCAGGCGTTCCATGTTGGAAAACTCTGCTTTAGCAACGGCAAGTTTGGTCGGGTCGAGGCGTCGAGCACGGGCGTAGACGGGTGGACCAGTAGTGGCGATGTGGTGCTCCACACCATGCTTCACGGCCGACACGGAGAAAGTGGGCTGAGTGAGTGCTGGAAAACTAGCCAGTAACCGGTGGAAGTCATCCGATGTCGACAGCATGCTAGACAATGGTATGGAGTCAATCCCACTGAGTGTGCACGTATAAGAACAGAACGTGACGGCGTCGATCAAACGGTGGTTCTTTACATCCACTAACAGTCCGTGCGCACACAAAAAATCAGCACCCAGGAGGGGAACGGCGACTTTTGCCGTGACAAAATCCCAGCCAAGCCGATGTCCCCCGAAACACAATTCAACGTACCTTAGTCCATACGTGCGGATGGGCGTCCCATTAGCCGCTTCCATAGGGGGCCCGTAGCTGTCGGTCACCATATCCAAACGGGAGGCAGGCAGGACGCTCCTCTGTGCCCCCGTGTCGCACAGGAAACGTCGTCCGGAGATGTTGTCCCGGATAAACAGCAGCCTGCCGACGTGGCCGACACTCATGGCCACTACTGAGCGCCGGCCCTGGCGTTTCCCAAACCGCCGAAACTGCAGGGCGGCCGACATCTATAAGCCTTCAGTCCAAACTTCTCGTGGTAAAAACACAAGCCCGAAGAAGACTGCTGGGGGCCTGAAGGTTGCTGCCGACCTGAAGACTGCTGCCGACGAGAAGAGGTTGCCGCGATGAGGGTGGAATCCGCCATTGTCACCGGAGCGCCGTGCGTGACCAGCAACGCGGCCATGCCGTAGCGCTCTTGACTTGCCAAAAAAAATTTATCAGCCACTTCAGCCAGTTCTCGACAGTCGGTGATTGTGGTGTTGGCCAACGCAGCTCTGACCTGGGAAGGCAGCTGACGCAGGAAAAGCTGGGTGAAAAGAAAATGGGGACTGTGCTCCCCCAGGAGATCCAGCATACGGTCCATGAGCTCTGACGGTTTGCTGTCACCCAGTCCTTGGAGGGAGAACAGCCTGCTGGCTCTCTCAGCGTCTGACAGTTAAAAAGTCTTCAACAGGTGGGCTTTGAGTGCTGCATACTTGTCCGTAGCTGGAGGGTATTTCAGGAGACTCACCACCCGCGATGCTGTTGAGCTTCCCAGAGCTGACACAACGTAGTAGTACCGCGTTGTATCAGCTGTTATGTCCCGCAATGCGAACTGTGCCTCCGTCTGGGCAAACCACGCCGCCGCTGAAGATTCCCAGAATTCGGGGAGTTTGAGGGCCACAGCGTGCACGGCCATGGTCGGGTCCCGTTCGTTAAACACGTCAACAAACGAACGTCAAGGTCACCAGTGTGGAAATTGCGATGCAACACGAGGGGCAACTTCCATCAAGTTGGACACACAAATTGTGCTCCGTTTATTAGCATCTCAAAACAATAACAAACAAGATGGCTTTTAACATCCCAGCATGCCCTCGGGTCTCAGACGTCACCACGTTCCCATCATGCCTCTGGATCCTGACGTCATCACGTCACCCGGCATGCCCCGGGGTCGACGTCATCGCCCTCGTAGGAGACTGACGCCGACTGTGCCTGTACTGAGCGTGAGGGTGAATTATGTCAGTCCCCTATTTACTACATGCCTATGATAAAACAGACACAATATCCATGGAGTCACAACAAATGAGATGCTGTTACAACTTTAACACGGAGACACAATCAATGACATGACGAAGTAACTGAGGGTAAACAAACCTGTACTTTTGTAGTGAGGTCGCAGTGTTTTCATAGAAAGCTGCGTTCCATGTGTGCGCATCTGTGGTGGGTCCGTCTGGCATTCTACGTGATGTAGCCTAGCACCGTGAACAGATGTGCTTGCCTCAACACCAAAAGCAGCAATGTTATTCATGTTTGTACTACTGTCATGCATACAAGGATACAAGGGCACATTTCCCCAAACTAGGGCTGGTAATGAATAATCGTTCTAGTCCCGCACATTATGACAACAACATACTCCGGTATCTTGAACGAGCGGCCATAGCAGCAGCTGGAAGTTAGGTTCGTGAGTGTTGTGCTCTCCATGCTCTTTCCCCCCCGCTCGCGTGTCCTCCCGTCAGTACTGTGCCGCTGATTTTTTTTCCCAAGGCAGCACTGGGCTGGAAGTTCGCTACGGCCGACACTCGTAGCAGCTACTACAAACTTCCGTAGCTAACTTCAAGCTCCAGCAGCTACAACCGGAGCTCTTAGCAGCTGCTACAAGCATCCGTAGCTAACTTCAAGCTCCAGCAGCTACAACTGGAGCTCGTAGCAGCTACTACAAACATCCGTAACTAACTTCAAGCTCCAGCAGCTACAACCGGAGCTCGTAGCAGCTACTACAAACATCCGTAGCTAAATTCAAGCTCCAGCAGCTACAACCGGAGCTCGTAGCAGCTGCTACAAACATCCGTAGCTAACTTCAAACTACAGCAGCTACAACCGGAGCTCGTAGCAGCTACTACAAACATCCGTAGCTAACTTCAAGCTCCAGCAGCTACAACCAGAGCTCGTAGCAGCTACTACTGGGGTTCGTAGTAGCTGCTAAGGGGCTCGTAGTAGGTGCTACGGCCCCTCGAACGGGGGGGGGGGAGAGCGTGGAGAGCACAACACTCACGAACCTGCCATGTGATCACCGTTCACCATGGACTAGCCAGCCGTCCTCGATTAATGAAAACTCCTGTAAAGTCTCTACCTATCCCCCACCACTACATACTAGCCCCCCACCCCCTCACACACACGGCACAACATGCTAACGGCACTAGCCTCCACACAAAATGTCTAAAAGAAGCAAATACCAGAATTATAAAAAAAAAATACTTACATTTCCCTCGTCTTCAGTATTGCCATGGAAAGACGGCACCGACCCCTCTTTCAATAACAACCTTTTAGAGAATCCAGCGTTATATTGGCCCAGGTTGATAAAAAAGTCAGATTCAAAGTGGTGGCAGGAACGTTGCCATCAATCCATCTCAATCTTGTGTCTTCTGAAGCTGGAGTCACATGAAGACATGTTTGCAGCCGGCCACCGATTCATGCTGCTAGTTAGCTAATCCAAGTGTTTCCAAGGCTTGCAAGAATGAAATGGCGGACACCGGTGGACCGAGCTTATATAAAGTGGGAGGGTCCATCTAGGGGTGGGTCGAGTGGTAGTGGGGGAGTGCATAGAGCTATGGGGGAATGTACTAAATGGGCATTTTTCGACTATGACGTCTATTTCGGGGGAAATTCCATTGGACGCACTTTAGCACATAGTTTCTGAAATAGAGGAACCACAACAAATCGCGGGAGTGAATTTTTTCCAGAGTTTTTGGGACGGTAGACATGCCAGATACCCAAACTAATGTGTAGAAGCACTACAAAAGTGGAATTTTCATAATATGTCCCCTTTAATATGCCGAATTGTGACATTATGGGTTATTATTGTTCAGATGATTTAGCTAAGCTAGCTAAGAGCTGCTAACGTCATTTACTGTTGCCATAGCAACAGTAAACTTTCTGAGCTATAAATAGAGATGCAGAATTGAATTTATTGTAATCTTTCAATTAATGTATTGTTTACTGAGGTGATAACTATTTAATAGGTATAATTTGTGTGTAAATGTGTTTTCATTTTTTCATGAAGTACCTTCCCTCGCCACATGGCAGGCAGCTGCATAAGCTAGCCAGGCCACTCAGGCTGTGTGACGAGCAGTAAGCACAACAGTTCATTCATACGGATCGGTCTCTCGTTCATTTGTCACGTGACAGGCAGCTCAGGCTGAACAGTACATTTGTTCGTTCGTTCATTCGTCATTCGGATCGTTCATTTGTCACGTGCCCTGAGCTGCCTGTCACTACTTTGTGAAAACTCAATGCACTGTTAATGTTGTGAAGCAAAGATAAAAAATATGAATGCGGTGTACTTATTTTTTGTGAGAATTTCTTGTACATGATTCTGTGGTTTTGAGTTTCCCCATCCAATGATAAATACTTTCCCTATGTCCAGCCCAGACAGGTTCAGGGCAAGTCAGGCTGGTCAATTCAGGGAGTGAGCCAGGCCAATGCAAGCAGCCCAAAGACAGGATCACCTGAGAGGGAAACAGCTGTAGAGAGTGAGTGTACCAGTCAAATAACTTTTTTTTCACAACCTGATCAGAAAAATCTCCAGTCATTTTTAAACTATCACCCTCAGCAAAAAAGTAGTAATCCAGTGGTGCAGAAAGTATTCTGTAGCAGAGACGGCACCAGTAGAGAGTGGCTGACGTACTGTCCAGAGCATCACATGCTGTATTGTCTGTATCTGCATGGCATTCGGTAAGAGAACTGATAACAGTCTGTTCATCAGTGGAATGTCAGATTGGAGGCATATACACCAGCGCACAGAGGAGCACAAGAGAAGCAGTGCTCACAGAAACTGTGCTGAAGCTTACCTCTTGAAATCCGCCAGTGCTGATATCAGCAGTGTGTTTGGTGGCAGTCCGATGTCGGCGCACAGAGCGCAGGTCAGTAAAAGGCGGCAGGTTTTGGAGCGCATCATAGATGTCATCGAGGTTCTTAGGAAGAGGGGGCTTGCATACAGGTCAGAAAATGAGGCAGCATATACCCTGGAAGACCACACAGTTGATCATGGTAATTTTTTGGAACTCATACTTCTACTGGGTAAGTATGATTTCTGTTTAAAAGAGCACCTGGACAGCTGCATTGAGAACAGCAAAAAGTTGCATTTGTCTGGTGGCACAAGAGGCAGAGGCTCCCTTGTAACTTTACTCTCCAAAACCACAGTCAACTCAGTGATGGATGCAATTCACCATCTGATTCAAGAAAACATCTCCTGTGATATCAAGAAAGCAGGAATGTTTTCAGTTCAACTGGACACCACACAGGACATAACCTCTCAGGATCAATGCTCTATAATTGTTAGGTATGTTAGTGATGTTGTTCATGAGAGGCTTGTTGCAGTGCTGAAGTGCAGTTCATCCGCTGGACAGGCCTTTGTCGACATGCTGTCAGAAGTTCTGGACAAAATGGGCCTCAGCAAGACCATGTGCATTGGAAATGCGACTGATGGGGCATCAAACATGCAAGGCCAATACAAAGGATTCTCCTCACTGCTGTCTGCACAATCTCCAAACCAGGTGCATGTATGGTGCTACGCACATGTACTAAATCTGCTGCTTGCAAACACAACCCAGATTGTTATTGAGAGTGGGTCCCTGTTTGCGCTCCTCAATGGCATTGCAGTATTCATCAAAGAGTCATATCAAAGAATGAATGTGTGGGAAGAGTCAGGCAGAAACAAAAGACGTAAACGCCTTGCTCCTATTGGCGAGACACGCTGGTGGGCCAAGCATGAGGCACTGAAGAAGGTTTTTGGCTCCTTTGGAAAGCCAGAAGATGGGCTGTATGTTGATGTGCTGTTGACATTATCAGCTATACAGAAACAGGCAACAGTGAAACCATGTGTCCGTGTCATGGCCAGAGGATATGCAGAGTCATTGCAAGTATGAGACGATCTTGACGGCTCAAATCTTCCTCCGCATATTTGAACATACCTCTCCATTGTCTAAATACCTTCAGACGGCAGGATTGGACATCCTCTCTGCTCACAGAATGGTGGCATCGACACAGGATACGCTGAAAAGCTTGGGAAGAGATTTTAAATCTGTAAAAAAAAGCAGCAGACACATTTGTCAACTGGATAAACAAAGAAACCCAAGGGAGAGATGACAGACATTGAAGTGGAGGCCACACTGCCACAAAAGAGGGGAAGGAGGAAGAAAGTCTTGCCTGGAGAGATGGCTCAGGATGAGACCCTGGATGATGCAGAAAAATCCTATGAGGTGAATGTGCATAACCAGATCATGGACACAGCAATTTAAGCCATTCATAGGCGCTTTTTAACACACGGCATGTTACGGTTTGAGTGAGGAGATGGACCCAGGATGCAGAGGTTATCAAACAAAAGGTATTTAATATAATAAAAAGGTTTAAACAAGACAAAAACAAAACAGGAACACTAACATAAGTAACTGGCGACAAGGCGCACAGAGAACAAGGAACGAGGAAGCTGGTCGAGACAGCTGGAAGAAACAAACCTATTCTCACGACGTGGGGAGAAAACAACTAGTACAAACCGACAGAGGACAAAGGGAAACACAGAGGCTTAAATACAAGAAGGAAGGCAGGGGCAATTACACACAGGTGAAACACATGAGGATTGGGGACGACAATCAAAGACAGGAAGTGAGACACCGAGAAGCTGGAACAAGACACAGTGAAAGTGAAGCTACAAAATAAAACAGGAAGTAGAAAACACAAAGACTGAAATTAACAAACAAAAATGACAGGACACCACACGGCAATCTATATGCTGACTTGGCATGTCTGGATCCCAGAGACTTCCCTCAGCTCTGCACCAGTGCTCTTCCCCAGTCTGCCCTTCAAGACTTAAGCAAGTGCTTGCAAGGATTTGACAGCAGGGCAACCAAGGAAAATATGCAGGCTGAGTTGAAAAGCTTTGCACTCCAGTGGAACAGGCTGAAGGCATCCCCATTGGCAGAGTACAAGGCAAGAACAGTAGAAGATGGATCAGGTGGTGAGGAGGACAAAACAGAAGAGGTTGAGATAACTCCCACAAGCTGTTGCTCCTGCAAAGAATGCCCTCTGTGCTGCTACCAGATACTTCGCCGTTTCAACATGCTAACAGATGCATACCCTGTCCTAGGCCTTGCTTAGAAATACCTGCTTACATTATCCCTCACGCAGGTGGCTTGAGAGCGCACATTTTCAATCCTGAAGTTTATTAAAAACAGACTCAGAAGCACCCTCTCACCTGACAAATTGGAGGCATTTATGTTGATGGCCACAGAGAAAGACATTCTCATGGACTTGCAGAGAAGAGTGAGGTGCTTAAAAAGCTGCTCCACTGACAAGGTGAGAAATATTTAATATTATTGTTATTATCACACATTGTCATTGTTAATCATTTATAATCATTATGGATGTAGTAATTCATTATTTGTCATTTTAATAATTCTTTTCAGAAGTTTTATTGTGCTTATGTGTTGATCCTTAATGGTGTGATCATGTACACTAAATGATCAATTATTCTCCATTACAGGTTGTTGTGATATATTTGAGGAGTCGTTCTCCCTCTGTTTTATATGTGGACATTTGGGACCACTGTTAGAATTTGGTAAGTTTATCATGTATTTTTTAATGTATAAATTCATACTTCATAATTATAATAATTTTCAAACGGTTTTAAAAGAAACACACATCCAAAAAGTTTTCAAATCTAGGTGCAGGACAGAGGAAAACATTTTCTTTATTTTTCAGACATTATAATGTATCCATGTCCTTCTCAGGTTGACCACTTGACATGTGAGAGCCTGAGGAGTTGTTCCCCCTCTGTCCATGTTCAAGGACTTGCTCTCTGTCTGCCTCCACTCTCTGCCTTCACTGTACCAAAGTTTGTCTGTTGAGTCTCCTCTAGTCTGGTGAGTTTATCATTTTTTATGTTTTATGAAATCATACTTAATTTGTGATGATTAGAGACATTATAATGTATCCATGTCCTTCTCAGGTTGACCACTTGACATGTTAGAGCCTGAGGAGTTGTTTTCCAAACACAGGTAGAGCTGGCAGGGGCGTCACCCTGGGCCTCCCTTCTTGTTGCCATCTTTGAACTAGGTGGCAACAGTAGTATGCATGAGAGAAGACGCCGCGAGATTTGTGGACTTCTATGTGGTGTCCGCTGATAATGTAGTGGGCTGGTCTGGACAGACAATGCCAGGGCTGAATTTTTGTCCCAGTCCACCCCTGGAGGTAGGTTTACCCAAAGTGTAACATTTCATTGACCAATAAAATCTGACAATATACAGATCATTGAAATGTATAAACTGTATCGTATGGATATTATTAGATACTTGGACAATGAGATGAAGGTCTTCTGCCAATTCCTGGATCTGATTTGCCTGACTGACGGTAAAGCAGATTCAATTGTGGCAGCACTGAAGAATACTATTCACACGAAGGGCAACCCCACGCATTTAATATTTGGCCTTGGAACTGATGGTGCTGCTGTAATGACGGGTGCCATACCTTGTTTTTTTTACATAATTATACTGTTTTAAATATTTAGTTTCTCGTTAAATTAGTAAACAAATGTATTCAATAGGAAGACATAATGGAGTTGCAAAACAGCTATCAGTGGAATGGCCATTGCTCCTAAGCGTCCACTGTGCTGCACATAAGCTAGCTCTAGCCTGTAAGGATGCATCTGAAGAGGTGCCTTACATGGCTACATTCAGAGACCGCTTGGAACAACTGCACCTGTACTTCAGAAACAGTGCAAACCGCTCTGCTTCTCTGAAAGCCGCTGCAGAGGTTCTGGGTGTGTGTGAGCTGAAAGTGAAGGTAAATAAGTTATGCCTCAAATAAATTGACATATGTGAATACTTTACTTGCATTTATATTAAGGCTGTCAACGTTAACGCGTTAACGCGTGCGATTAATCTGGAAACCTTAACGCGTTATTTTTTTTTTAACGCAAATTAATCATATCACCAAGTCTGACCACAACAACCTGCCGTAGTCCTCCCACGCGGATGTTTACCTGCCTGTGGGTGGAGAAGTAGCGAAGTGATGAGTGAGAAGACGGACCCCGGTGTGCTTAACGGCAAATTTAGATTAAAAAAGCTTCCGAATGGGAGTTTAGATAAAACCAGAGTTGTTTGTACATACTGCAGTGATGAACTGTCTTTCCACCGTAGTACAACGAGTCTGAAGTACCATCTCCGTGCAAAGCACTTCTTTGCTAACACAGACGCTAACACCGAGACGAGTTCAAGCCGTGCTCGTCAAGCTACACTGGCGGAGTGCAGCAGAGCCGGCTCTGTCAACAAGACGACAACAAATAAGCTAACTAATGCTATCGCTAAATGGGTCGCAACCGACTGCAGACCCATCAACATCGTTGAAGACAAGGGGCTTCGAGACATTATCCAGATCGCCTCAGGGGACTCATCCTACAAAACGCCTTCGAGGGGAACTATTGTCACAAGAATCCATGAACTATATGGAAGTGAAAAGGAAAGGAAAGTGGAGCAGCTGGCACGAGCTTCATTTATTGCACTGACAGGAGACCATTGGACATCAGTAAGCAACCATAACTACCTCGGCATAACAGCTCATCTAATAGATGATAATTGGCAGCTGCACTCGTTAGTGTTAGGTGTAGTGAAAACAGAGGAGAGGCATTTCGCCGAAGCATGCGCTCGCCAGTTTCTTGACGTTGCTAAAGAGTGGGGGATAACGGAAAGGGTCATCACTATTGGAACAGATATTGCTCGTAATATGGTAGCGGCAGCCAGGAGTCTACCATTCGAGCATATGCCTTGTGTAGCGCACATTATTCAGCGGACGATCACGGTGTCTCTCCGTGACAGCGGGTTTGATGGTGCATTAGCCAAGTGCCGTAAAATCGTTGGACATTTTAACCCTTGTATGGTGTTTCAATGTTTGCTAAAAGAAAAATGATGCGATAAATATTTTTTTCAACCTGAGACTCATTGGCCTTGGCTCATTTTCTGTGATGAACCTATATAAAATAACATATTTTCAGTAACTGTACACTGTACACCCCCCCTACACATTTACATTACATATGAGGTGTTCGGGTCCACTGGACCCAGGACTACGTAAAGTGTTAAATTGTACATTTCAAGCACCTCTGCTCCCACATTCCTGCACATTTTACGTTAAAGTTCTTTGCCAGTTCATGCATCTCACAGGGATTCTGATGATTCCCCTTTGGACTTGAAAACTCCGGCAAGGATAAGAACCTCAAAATATGGAAATAAATGGGTTTGGTCCATCTCATTCCAGCTTTTTACGAAAACACGCTGTCCCTCCAAATTAGTGCAATCCAGAATGATTTTCGTAATGAAAAGCTCGTAAGAAGGCTTGATGTCCTGCACGAGTCACTGCTATCCGTGTCTGCCCTGGTTGCATCCTTATTACATTGGTAGCCATGCGGTGTGGCTAAAGGGCAAAAAGACCATTCAATTTCATAATTTTTTTACATCCATATGTTGGCTGCTGATGGCCTGGCCTGGATTTGGGACTGTCTACAGATTCACTTTTTACGTAGCTGGCTGATGGTCAATCTCATCCTCTTCTTCAAACTCACTGTCAAGACTCTGAATTGACAGAAACATGATCCTCATATTCTCTACTCTTCCCTTCATTGACTTCCAAAGATTTTCTCTCTTCAAAAATAATTTCTAAGGCTTGTTGTATCCCGCCCTTGTTGTATATAAAATATAGATGTTTCATGCAAGACAGAGGATCTTGCAGGAAATCCCGCCCCCGATATGCAAATTCGGGCCGGGATACAACAAATAAATAGCTTTGACAATCGGGCTCCTTATCACAATCCTTGAAGATGGCAAAAAGGTTGTCTGCTCAGAGGGCCTTAGAAATGATTTTTGAAGAGAGAACATCCTTGGTAGATAATGAAGGGGAAGAGTTTTCAGAATATGAAGATCATGTTTCTGTAGATTCAGATTCTGACAGTGAGCTTGAAGAAGAGGATGAGATTGACCATCAGACAGCTATGGAAAAAATCCATCTGCAGTCAGGCCCAAATCCAGGCCGACCGCAGCCATCCCCAGGACCAGGCCGTCCGCAGCCAGCCCCAGGACCAGGCCGTCCGCAGCCAGCCCCAGGACCAGGCCGTCCGCAGCCAGCCCCAGGACAAGGCCGTCAGCAGCCAACAAGTGGCATATGGATGTCAAAAAATGACGAAATTGAATGGTCTTTTTGCCCAAGAAATGAGCCACCCCGCATTGGCTACCAATGTGATAAGGATGAAACCAGGGCCAACACGGATTGCAGTGACTCATCCCAGATTCCATCCAGAAAATCATTCTGGATTGCAGTAATTTGGAGGGGCAGCGTGTTTTCGGAGAAAGCTGGAATGAGCTGGACCAAACCCATTTATCTGCATACTTTGGGGTTCTCATCCTTGCTGGAGTTTTCAAGTCCAAAGGGGAATCCACAGACTCCCTGTGGGATGAAGAAACTGGCAGAGAAATTTTTCGTGCAACAATCTCTGTAAAAAACTTCCAGATTATTTCCAGGGTTATCCGGTTTGATAACAGAGACGACAGACCAGCTCGGCGGCAAAAAGACAAGCTAGCTGCCATCAGGACAGTGTGGGACAAGTGGGTGCACCGCCTCCCCCTATTTTACAGCCCCGGGCCTAATGTAACAGTTGATGAGCAGCTGATGCCATTTAGGGGTCGCTGCCCCTTCAGGCAGTATATACCGTCCAAACCCGCGAAATACGGTATCAAGATCTGGGCTGCCTGTGATGCTGCTTCATCATACGCATGGAACTTACAAGTGTATACAGGAAAGCCAGCTGGAGCAGCCCCTGAGAAGAACCAAGGAATGAGAGTTGTCCTGGACATGACACAAGGACTCAGCGGACACAACATCACATGCAACAACTTATTTACTTCGTACAAGCTGGGACAGGAGCTCTTAAAGAGGAAGCTGACGATGGTAGGAACGGTGCGGAAAAACAAGCCAGAGCTCCCACCTCAGTTGTTGACGACAAAAAACAGGCCCGTTAACTCTTCAAAGTTTGTGTTCACAGCCACCACGTCCCTGGTGTCCTACTTGCCAAAAAAAGGCAAAAATGTGGTACTCATGAGTACGCTGCATAAGGATGTGATAATCTGTGGCCAGGAGCATCAGAAACCAGAAATCATTCTGGATTATAATGCCACAAAAGGAGGGGTGGACAACATGGACAAGCTGGTGACTGGCTACAGCTGCAAAAGAAGGACCCTACACTGGCCACTTGTAATATTCTTCAACATCTTGGACATCTCAGCGTACAATGCTTTTGTCATCTGGATGGCGTTGAACCCAGACTGGAACAGAGGAAAGCTCCAGAGGAGACGGCTCTTTCTCGAGGAGCTGGGCAAGGCATTGGTGAGACCACAAATCCAGAGAAGACAACATCTCCTAAGGACCCTAGCTTCTGCAGCCATCGTGAGGAGGATTCAGGAGGAGGTTGCTGGGGCCCCATCCACCCGACCCACAGAACTACCATCTGCAGAGCCTGAGGTAAGTGGGTGATGCTATGTACAGTGTATGTTAGACATTCCTAACTTGATGGGCTGATGTGTGTGTGTGTTTGTGAGTAAAATTCCAGTTTTTTCATCAATCTAGGTTGTGGCCAGTAGCAACAAAAAGAAACGCTGTGATGTGTGTGGACCCAAGATGGACAGGAAGACACAGCACACATGCATCACCTGCAAGAAATACATTTTACATAAATTGTTGTAGCTGTATTGATTGAAAGACCGAATAATGCATATTCCACCAATAATAGTCCACCAGACCCGCGAACATTGGCTGAGTGACCAAAACACGAACACCATACAAGGATTAAACACAGTCCTGCAAACACAGCGGAGTTGAAAGTTCAGCAAGCTTCCCATGGACAGACAGAAGAGTCACTCATCCAGGATGTAGCCACAGGCTGGAATTCAACACTGGAGATGATAAAGCGTATCCAGCACAACAAAGAGCCACTAAAGGCAACACTTGCCCAGCAGAAGCACAACTTGGCCACGCTAACCTCTGCTGAATATGACCGGCTAGCAAATTTGGAAACACTGCTGGAGCCATGCAGGTAAAGTGATTTTCCTAGTCTCAACTCATTTATTTTCTCCAATATATTTTCTTTTAGAAATAGTTTTAGGCCTGTTCGCTATGAATGAAAAAAGTAGTCTATAATTCTGTCTTTGTGTTTTTGAAGGTATGTTACTGAGCTCTTGGGGGGTGACAAATATGTTTCCTGCTCTGTGGTCCTGCCTGCACTCTGCCACCTTCTGCGTACAATGGAGATTTCAGATGTTGACCCTGCCTACATAGTGCGCTTCAAGGCTGCATTCAAAGGGGACCTCAACACACGAAAGGAGAACACAAACCTGTCATGGTTAAAGCTAGCAACAGCTCTAGATCCCAGATTCAAGGACCTCAGGTGCCTGCCCAAAGCAGAGAGGGAAGAGGTGTGGCAAAAGCTGAGTCAGATGCTGAAGGACAGAGATACTGAATCACAGCCCTGCAGCGATGAAATGGAACCAGAACCACCAAAGAAGAAAGTGGCTCTCCTACTGTTGGGGTCAGAGTCAGAGTCTGATGAGGATGCAAATTTTAATGACAAAACTCTGGACAGGTACAGGGCAGAGCCCAGTGTCAGCATAGACACATGTCCACTTCAGTGGTGGTCAGCGCACACTGGTACCCATGGCAGGCTGGCACAGCTTGCACAAAAGTACTTGGCCACACCTGCCTCAACAGTGCCATGTGAGAGACTATTTTCTTTGGCAGGCCACGTTGTACAGAAGAAAAGGTCAGCTTTGTCATCTGAAAATGTCAACAAGCTAGTTTGCCTGAGTAACTGGTTAAAAGAAAAGTAGACGATGAATGAGTGTGTGAAAAGGACTGTTCACTTTGTTTCTTTTAAGACACTTATGACATTCAGTTTATAATTCAGCTTTCAGCCCACTCAATGTAATGTTGACTTTATTTGGGTGAAATGTTACCTCACAGTTTACAGACAAGCTGTTTATATTTACTTTGTAGCAGAAGATAACAGTTTCTTATATGCTTGTCTTCTATTTAAGTTGGCAGATCATTATGGATGTTTTTGGCAAAGCTAAGCACTCCATGAGACTTTGTATTCAGTATAATGATGAGGCCCTTTAATCAGTCAAACCTCTATGCAGTCATAGAGTAGAGCCCAATTTCAGAGGGGTTTTCACTACAGTGGCACACAGGTGCCCATGATGAGAAGGTTAAAAAAAAAGACTGTTTGCATTTTATGGGTGTTGTTGCTCTGTGAATTAAGATATTCTAATTGACTGGGATGTAAAATAAAGTTTTAAAAAGCCCTAACCACTTTGTCATACATTTCTTTATTCAAACACCGTAATTGTAAATAGTAGTATTTTAATTGTGTGATTAATCATGATTAATCACAGCCTATTAACGTGATTAACTTGATTAATTTTTTTAATCGATTAACAGCACTAATTTATATATATTTTTTGAAAACTGCTGTTTTTTCTGTCATTGACTAGCAAGTAAAGGACACACGATGGGTCTCCCAACATGAAGCGGTGAAAAACCTCCTCAGAAATATAACTGCTGTACTGGGTGCCTTGGCAGAGGAAGTAGAGACCTGCAAATGTCCTACTGCTAAGGGACTGTATTCATTCCTTGCCACCTATCGCTTCATTGCCGCCCTTCACCTGCAAGCTGATGTGCTCCCTCACCTGGCACGCCTCACTAAGCTCTTCCAAAAGGAGGATGTCATGTTCCTGGCAATCAAAGAGCAGGTAATTTAAATAACTCAGCTAAACTGCTATTTTTTATCTTCATGTTTATTTTGCACAAACATAGGGTACCACCAATCTTTTTACACAAGTCAATATGCTTATTTTCTCAGGTCCCTGTCACCCTGGCCTTAATAAAGGGCATAAAAGATTCTGGTGGTCATCAACCTGGCTCAAACTTGAGTAAGTTGACCCAAAATTTGGATGACCCTTCAGGATTTGGGGCATTCTGCATCTCTGCTGAACAGGAGAGAGGGAGAAGAGGGGATGATGCAGGAGACAGGCAGCAGTACTGGCAAAGATATCAATCACGGGTATGATTATGTGGCTTTTGGCTAACTTTACAGATGTAACTTAAATTGTGTTGTTTATGCAAATTAGTTTAGTGACATTTTTCATGTGTTTGATCAGGTGATGGATCCATATTTGGATGGCCTCATTGCCCATCTCGAGAGACGTTTCTGCGAGGTCGGAATCGTGGCTGCATTTGGGATACTCAGTCCTCAAGCAGCTACACTCCCTGACGACACTGCACACACAAAACTGAGGATACTTGCAGAGAAGTTTTGTTCCTGTGTCGATTTTGGCACAGTCCTTGAAGAATGGGCCTCTTTCAAGGAGCTAGTGGTCACTGGTCCACTCAAGGTTACTTAAAAATGTGACATTTGCACATTACATTATCATGAACACTATACTGTGTTACTGATATCATTGTGAAACTTTTCAGAACAAGACACAGCTAGCCATACTGTCTGATCTGTCCTCAAAATATGAGGAGTTTGGTGTCCTGCACCCAACTATGAGCCTGCTGGCTTCCATTGCCCTGACGGTCCCGGTCAGCAGTGTAAACTGTGAGAGGGACTTCTCAACCATGAACAGGGTAATAAATACTTTTCACCATTTGGATTGCTGCTTTAAGCTATCACTATCTTAAGCTATCAGCCATCACTTTCAAAGCCTAACATTTAATGTATTTGCAGGTCAAGACAAACATCCGAAATAAGCTGCAAGGAGACCATCTTGCAGCCTGCATGCGGATCGCAATAAATGGGCCAGGTCTCTCTGACTTCCCATACCAAGAGGCTCTGGAAATGTTCTTCCAGAAGCCGAGAAAAATACACTGCAGCACCCGTAGCTGCACACTTTGTGGATAATTGTAGATAGTGTAGTTTAGTTCAATGTACAGTTCAGAAATTCTATGTACAGTTAAAAATCATTAAAAGAAATACATTAACATAATGATTCCTTTATGTTTTTGTGTCCGTGTCTACCCCCCCCCCCCCCAATGCTGTAAACCTAGGAGAAACACTGGATTGCATACTGTGCATACACATAAATAACAGTAAATATTAGGTGCAACCATCAACACCACCCCTGGGTCATCATACACACATATTTTAATGTTCTAGTCTTAAGCCAAATTTCTAAAATAATGAAGCTAATGGCAGAAAGCTAGTTGCATGGGACCTTGTTAGGACTTTTCTGAACATGGTGTCATTCCATTCTCTAAAAGAGAGAGTCACTCAAAGAATGTTCTGAGATTCTCACAAAATTGTTGTTGCTGTGGACTAACATAATCCGGCTCTTCTTGGGGGCCCTAGGCAATCGCTGACTTTACCCCGTGGCAAGACCCTATTTGGTTTGTTTGCCATCGTACTTTCTCATCTGCTGTACTTTTAAATTTCTCCCTATCTGAGAAGTACTTTTTTTCCTAGCCCGTCATCTGAGTCGGCCATGGCATCTCTGGCTAGGTCTAACATGTAAAAATGTATGATAAAGTCTTAATTTAAATGTTTTAAACTGTGTGCTTTGGAGTAAAAATGTACTTGGTGCAACAGATGATGACTATGCTATCTTACAATAAAACAGGTATGAGTTATGACATAAGAAGGTGTAGTCTTTGGTGTTGCAGAGAAGCTGAATGTCCTTACCGTCATGCAGTAGCCTGGATGCCCAACGAACTTAGCCCCGCCCACAACATTTGAGGTCGGGAAGTTCGGTCTGGAGTCGCTCCGTTGGGGAGAAATTATGCCCGAACAGAAACTGTTCGGACCAATCAGATTGTCAGGGCGGGCTTTATACGATGATGGACAGATGATCAACAGTAACGTAATCAACCACGTCATCAAAGTGCGCTTGGGTTGAATTTGTTTTCAACAAACATACCTGCCGCTGGAGAGCTGAGATGTGTAGATGGTGCCATTGAGTCTGTTTTGGAAGACATCGACAGCGCATTCATTTTGAAAGAGGAACAGAGAACGCGGAGGCGACACCAAAGCGCTGCGCTAATCCCTATCGCGCCGGTGCTTGGCTGTTCACAACGGACACTGAAGCGACGCTGAACCGCCGGGCAGTGCTAATAATATCACCCGTTGATCCAGTAGTATAAAAGCATATACTTACTTGTTGCTCCAACATTAAGCAACAGCGTCCCAACATTTGTCTTTTTTGGTGTTGTCTTTATACAACATGTTCCGAGGATCATACAACTCACTGTACTTCTCCACGTCAATTATTAATTTAATGTCATCCATGTTGAAGAACTTCTCCGCTGTTTGCTCCGTTAAATGTCGGGTGTCGAGGGTAAATTACGTATTCTCCACTCAATCCTATGTGGAGAATACGTAGCCCCTCTCTCTCTTTTTATCTTTATCACTGCTTGTGTGGCTGTAGTGGATGGGCAGAGGGGGAAATTTTATAATGTCATTGGTAAAATTAAAACTCCAGGACAACAGAAGGGGAATTCAAAGTATGGGATGCATATTTGATCATTTATATCATATAAAATATGTCATTTTTCAGTGTGTTTCCTGGCGTGATACGCTCGCGTCAAGCGCAAAAAATAGACTCGATGCCGAAACGATCGCTGCATGGCGCAAGGCAGCCTTGGCGCAGCGCGGCGCTTCAGCCTCCGGTGTGACCCGCACAAAGGTTTAACATAGGAGTGGATGGGAGCCAGCTGTTATTTAAGGCTTGGTGCTGCGCTTCAGCGTCCGGTGTGAACCCGGCGTTAGTAAATAACTCACAATGCGTTGCTTAACATACGTCACATACTACGTTGCTCTGATTGGTTGTAGGTTTATCCAATTGAGACGAGGCTTTTTTTTCCCTGGTTCGGTTGAAACACGCCCCATAATCACAGCCCAATGGAGCGGTATCAGACTCACATTCTGACTAGAATTGTCAGTATGACAAGGTCAGGCTTGAGTGAAACCTGGTTTTATGGAAGAAAAATGTAGTGTCACTGCTACTTAAATGCAGCAGTGAGTCTTTACAAAGTCTGCAAGAAACCAGAGATAAAAACCTAATTCTAATCAACAGTGACTCTACTGTTGTATGCTTGTTCATCTAGATCAGGGCTCTTCAATAGGCGGCCCGCGGGCCGAATCTTGCCCTCGAGCTGCTTTGGACTGGTCCCCGGAGTGTGCTCGAAAAGTGCTTGAATACAAATAAAATTGAATAAAAAATAAAAAAATGTGAGCTTGCGGTGGCAAGCTAACATTAGCCCACAGTGGCAAGCTAACATTAGCCCGCTAACAGAAGTTTGCTCCAATGTCGGTCCCACTGTCGTAGTCCTCTCGCGGTGAATTGCGGAGACAAACGCAGTTCTCCGCCGGCTGCCTCGCCTCGGTGAGGTTGTGAGATAGACACCCTTAAAGTGGCCCAGTCATGTTCCCTCCCCGGGCGGTGCTGTAACTTAGCTGCGGGGCTAACTGAGCTCAGTCAGCAGGAGTTGCTCCAGCTGCGCGCTCACGAACATTCAACTGCGCGTTACTGCACATACCCGAGATGCAGCTGACACCACATGCAAAAGTAACTGCGTGCAAACTATGGCTAATTGTACACTCTCACGTGCAGTAGGTGTAGCTGTATGCACAGCTGTGCCTCTATGTGCGAGTTTTTGATGGGGAATGTTTTCTTTAGGTTCTGCTTGGACTAATTCCCATGGAGGGACATACTACCGGTGAGATTCTTTTCACCAAAATCTTTCCATTCTTTGAAGTGAACAACTTGGATTTGGCGCACGTCAACATGTTGGTGACTGATGGTGCACCCTTGATTGCGGGACTAGCTGCAAGGATGGCAGCCGTGGCTCCGCAGATGATCTTACTTCATTGCCTCATCCACCAGAGCCTCCTGTGTGCCAAGCTCAGAGGTGAGTTGAAAGAGGCCATGGACTCTATCATGTCCATCATAAATTTGATCCGGTCAACTTCCAGTTTAGATCACCGCCTTTTCCGCAAGCTATTAGCTGACATGTCTGCTGAATATACAAATTTGCTCATTCACAATGACATTAGTTGGCTGAACAAAGGAAACGCTTTGAAACGTTTTTTTGAGCTACGAGAGGAAATTCTGGTGTTTCTCCGGTCTTCAAAGTTGAAAAAAGCGGGCAAGTTTCTGTCTCTGATGGAAAATTATGAGTTTAATGCCACTGTTTGATTTTTGAGCAATGTTTTCCACCATTTGAACCAACCCAGCTTGTGGAGAAGCTTCATGCTTTTCAAAGCTCTCTCTTTTCTCTGTTGATCTTTGCCCAAGGAAGATGCTCCACTTCCCAACCTTGAGGAGTTCTGGCCTACAAATTACAGAAATTATGTCAGGCTTCATTGACTCGTTGAAAAACAACTTTGCCTCAAGGTTTCATGATTTTAGCATCCCCAGTGGAATTATGACATTTGTAAAGGATCATTCTCTGTGAACTTTCAATCTGACTTTGCATTGAAAGGAAAGAAGCTTTTATCCTCTGTGGATGAGGGGTCTTTACAACTGGAAACCATTGACATTCAGTCATCAGGTGACTTGCGTCAGTCATGGCAGCAGGCAGGTTTTTGAAAAATTCTGGACCCATGAAGTCAGCCGTTAGAAATTTCCACACTTTTTTTTCTGACAATGTTTGGTTCAACATACACTTGTGAGTCATCATTCTCACACATGAATGCCATTAAAATTCACAATCGCATATCCCTTACTGACCAGCATCTACATGACTGCATGCGCATTTGCCAGACAACTTATAAATTTGACTTCACTGCTCTTGCCAAGTCAAAAAGATGCCATTTCTCTCATTAGATGGCCAATGTAGGCAAATGACATCCAAACTAATAGGCATGTTAGTCAAGCAAGAAATTAAGGTGCATTTTTGTAACAGTATGATGTAATTATGATGTTATTCATCTCATTATTTGTCATGCATTGTTATGTTGTAATCAATTTAGAGGCCTACTATGCAGTTTTGTATTTTTTGGTGCACTTGGAAGTTGTTTGCCAGTTAAATGAATGAAATTCTAAACAACTGATACAGTTCACCTGAACTGAGTGATGACATTTGAAACACATTTCCTTGATAGAATACGATGCACTTTTAAGTTGTGGCAATTCTATTCAGTTCCATGCAATGCACTTTGTTGGTGGAGATACATTTGATTCTGCCTGTCATTCAAATCAGTTTAATCTTTAATATTGAGGATAATGACCAGTAAAGTTGTGTTGGTACAGTACAATGAAGTGCATGTTTTTGTTAGTTAATTGCATTTGTCCAATTGACTGTTAATATGGCTTGGTTATTGCTCACCTGGTTTGATTTTTGAATCCTTGGGCCTATGCGGCCTCTTGGGCATATGTGGTTAAGCTCTTACAAATTAGAATATATTGACTCCTTCAGTATTTTGTTGTAATTTCTTTATTTGTTACCGTGATTACTCATATCCTCCGGCCCCTGACCACCTCAGTTTCAAGAACCGGTCCCAGCTCCAACACCCAGAAAGATCAGAGCAGTTTATCCAAGTTCTGTTCTTATCCTTTAGTTTTGTTTATTTGGCCGAATGAGAGCGATAACTCAACATCTTTTTTTCTCCTTCAGAACAAGTGTCGGGTTGTTTGGAATGGAGATCTATTCCAAACCAAATACGCAAATCAGCCCCAAAAGACAAAAGTTTATATGTTGACATCTGATAGCAGCAGTGCCTCATGTTTGGAAGGCCGAAGATAAAAACCTAGCCTGTAATCTGGATTAGAGTTTGTTTTAGGCCTGTTCTCAGCTAGTTTGAACACTTTACAAAATGACCGAAGCAAAAGCCTGTTCTGCTTTGCTGAAATGAGAGGGCATGAAATTGAATTTGTTTTGCATTACATTACTACTGCAATGCACATTCAAGCTCAAATTGGGGATGTCCCACATTCTCCAGCTTTTAAAACACCGGAGCCTTAGAGCAGTGTGGCGCTCACTGTGAAACTCTACGCCTTCTTGGGTATGAACATCTGTCATCCACAACAGAGCCAGCTCTATCTAGGGAAACCATATAGCACTCATGTTGATGTTACAAATATCAGGAGACATGTATATTTCAGTCACTCTGAATGAGCATTTAGTAAGCATGCTATATAACATTTCACCAACACAGTCTCACTTCAGTGTAAATACTCTTCCATTACAAGCTTGTAAAGCAGTCATTAATCAACAGGTCATAAACTAAGCATTGACAGCATTGTGGCTGAAGGTCGTCTGCCATATGTCCATACACAGCAGACGTATTTCAGGTGCAGAACTTGTTTATCAATTAATCTCAGTACATTAGGCCGAGCAGGGTTTATGCAAGCACAGTAACTGCCGATCAATCATGATTGGAAAATAAATATGTTGCGCATTATTCATGAAGATGGGTAAGTCTGATGACTGAGTTTACCCATCTGAGTTACAAATATAGAACTTTCGTACCTTGTCCGTGGTTCATCTGCAAGAAATATGAAGAAAAATACAAGAGCAATACCAAATTAAATGTATTTCAATTTTTCAATACTTTGTAAGAAAAATTGATAAATTAACTAATAATTGTTTAAATGCAGTCATACTCAACAATCCATACATTTGCGATATACCAAGTCTATGTACTATAGGTAAGTAAGCAACTTTTTGCAAAACTAAGTAACTATCAGCCGCTTAAAGTATCTCTGGAGCAAGCTTGACTAAAACTAGCCCTGCCAGGCCAGCTAGCCAGTTAGCTCGCCAAAGCAATTTATCAATTGTGAGTTGTCGCCACGCAAAGAATTGTTATTTTGTTGATTGACTAGAGTATCCCCCTGTTTTGTCACAACTGTGTGCAACATCTTGGGATGTTTTCTTCAAACTATTCATCAGGATCGATGCATGCTGATTGCAACTGACCTGCAAAAGTCTTGACTGCATTGACTTCTCGTTTGGTAAAACTCTGTATAAGGAAGATTTTTTGATACAAAGTCTTGGCTCAAAAGAAAGGTCGATTTCTGAAGTCTTTGAATTGTTTTACCCTCACATGTCTGGTATTGTTATTCCTAAATCTTTTTAACATTTCTGCAGACTGCTTTGGCTATGATTGTGATCGGCTGGCAAGCAAACAATCACACCACATTGTTTTTCAGAAAGCTCTCATCCCTCTCATTCAAAGATGCCTTTGCCTTTAGATGTGCATCAAATAACTCTATAATAAATATATATATATGTTCGATTAAGCCACTAAAAATAAATACAAATAAAAGATCAGCTTTGATCCCTTCTGTTTGAGTGGCTAATTATCCCATTTTGTATATATTAACGCAACTTAAAATGTACCCAATAATTAAACCTCGGAAAAATACCTATTTCTACCACATGTCATAAAGGAATAAGACACTGAAAATAAATTGCTTATCCTCATGGGAGGATGCTGGACTTCAATAAGAATGTAGCTTTTCCTTGAGAGGACTACTGTGTACTCTTACTGTTCAGGCAGAGTGTGTGCATGTATGCATTTTTCCCTTCTAGCTCTCTTCAGTCCCTCAGGCTTATTCCTAGAACCAGGTTTGTTTAAAGCTCATGTTGCTTGGAGCCAAGTCCCCAGCTTGTCTGCTATTACACACACGCTCTCTCTCACTCTCTCTTCCCTTCACACACACACACACACAAACACACACACACAAACACACACACACACACACACACACACAAACACACACATAAACACATACACACACACCAAGACAGGAAATGATCCCCCTGTCTTTTCCTTACATAACTAGTGGTGTGTGTTATAGCAGAAATCATTAAGACATATGCCAAACCACTGCAGATCAGTTTAAGGACTGGTCGAGTACAGCATGATAAAAATATATATATCATTACCAATACCACTACTGCTACAACTAATAATAAAGGTAATCATAATAATGTGAATAATAACACAGAAATGTGGAATGTACATTTTATAAATTTTTGATACTGATGACATACTTTATTAGTAACTAATTTGCATAATGAGTTCTGTTCAGTATAGCTATGAGCGCAGTGACCTTTAATCCAGGCTGATCAGAGATGACGAAGTTAAAAGCATTCAAGTTTCCGTGGTGTTGTATCTGATTACTGCTTGTGCCTGAGTACCAGCATATCATGCTACGTTTACTTGCTGTTGACTGCGCTATACAGTTACACTACAGCACATTCTGACACTGAATAGGTACACAGGCTATCATATTCACTGTGCCATGGAAAAATCATCGACTGCTTTGGGAACAATCGCATCTCTCTACGCGACGAGTTCATCATCAAGCTGAGAAAGTAGTATAGCATAGCACACAGGGACCTGCTGCAGTTATTGAGTATGTCAAGTCTTTTAATTTCCGATCCACCTACTGCATCTTGTCATGGAACCAGGCCTTTGATTAAATTCAAAACCTGAACCTTCTTCTTCTTCCCAGAGTGCCCTATTTTCTCCTAATATAGTTAGTGTGCAGCTCATCAATGCTGGAAAACCAGTTAACCCCACACTGATGGTATGGATTAATTTATACGCTATGTGTTTATGAAAGAGTGTTGCATGTAACTTGGTTCCCAAACTCAGCATCAGTATTTTTTCTCAGGACGAAAAAAATTGGTTAAGTGAGACAAAACATTGGAACATTATATAATTTATGTTAGGGTCTGATGGATTGTAGATTGGATGAAATTGATGTAAAGTTGTTGTATCTTAATTTATATAAATAATGACTTATTAACCTAAATCTGAATATTGATCAATGATGTCAGTTATGAAGAAGACTTTTCAAAATCAGCCATTATTATGGTCAGCCGAGGATGTGTTGTTTCACTCGAAAAATCTTTAGGACTCAGCTATTTTCTACAGAGCCGTCAAGGTGTAAGGCACAGCACGTTTTCCATGATAATGCAGTTACAGAGAGCGCTCCCAGTCGGGACAGACGTAACGATGTGTGACCTTATTTTATACTTTGGGAGGAGCCTGGCAGCTGCACTTACAGTATAAACAGACCAGAATATTGTGCTGATGCTATTGTCCCACATTCCAGTTCTTTCTGGCATGCCTCTTGGGAATTGGTGTGCAGGATTGATATTTGTACCCTTAGCATTTGCTCAATTGGGCAACAAAAAAAATCATCAACCCTGAGTGACCAAAATGCATCATTAAACAAACTGCCAGTATTGAGACAATCATCAGTGTTGGCTGCCCAGAGGTTAACTGAATAGACATTGGAGAACTTCCCCAGATGGAGGTATTGTGCTCTGAAGCTCCTGGCATCTTCCCTACATCCAAACCTTCCCACCAGGAATTACTTGTGCAGCCTTCAACTATATCTGAATACCTGCAATTAAAAGCCACACTACAGTTTACATTTTACCATGGGATTTGTTAGTATTGTAACAGTAGTAGTAGTCCAACAATTCTTTCAAATTTGAGAAAACATAGTTTGGCATTAGAAGTATGATTCACTGCCCAATAGTCAACTGTAACTTTCCTCAACTTTTCATAGAGGACTGCTACTGTGCATTGGCTTCAGATTTAACTGGCACAATGTTGTATTTAATCCATCAGAAATGTCTGGATTGGTGGATCAGATGCTCCACATCTGCTCTCACGAGGGCCCATTATATGCCAGTTACTGCACTACTATATCTGTGAAAAATGAAGTGGAGTTTTGAGTGTGTAATCTGGCTGCCAGATTCCCAGGCCCAGTCGACCAGGAACATTTGGCATTTGGCTTGTGGCAGGATGAAGAGTGACACAGTGAGTGGGAGCAAAGCAGGAATTGGACAATGGCCCTTTATTCTTGGGGCAGTTTTTTTCTCTGTCTGCCTGAGGTAGTGGTGTAGTTCAGCGTACAAAGCAAGAACCCCATTCTGTCTTGTTAGTATGGCAGAGAGGGCCTTAATGAGGTCTCATGGGAGGTGCAATGTTTTTTTTGTACTGCTGTGATAGCATGTCAGGCTGCAGAGATATGCCATATGATCTCGAGAAAACTGAATGGGCAGTCAAGATATATTTCCCAGTTAGAATTTTTTGTAAATGTGTTTGTAAGGATGAAGGCACTTTTACTGTCTGTTAGCATGTGTCTGCATTCTTGTCGTCCATTTGTGGATGTAGCATATACTCAATGTGTAAAATTGGATCCTGCATCTAGTGGTACTGTTGCTTGGACACACTGAGACAAAACCTTGAAGCCTTCACAAAAAAATCTACTAAGTTCCAGTTTCTTTCACAGATGCCTTATTGAGTTTCTAAGATACTTATTTTTGTGTCATGCTGTTTGGGGTTTTTGTAAATGTAAAGCAAACCCTCATCAATGTATGTTTTTTTAAATAACAGCAGCTTTCTAATACCTGACGTTTGTCTCCAGCGGGATTTAATCAGCATTCACTTAACATGACGGATCAGGGAAAACAAACAAAAATGGAAACTCCTCTACTGACAGTGGGAAATGAGTCAACTGCCTTTTTTGGAAGGTTTAATGGCATTTTGAAAAGTGTACACGTGTACCTGCTAATTTTGGTGTAAAAGGGGTATAAGTGCCACATTCTGTTTAAGCTGTTTTCATAAGAAAATTTTTGCTAACATCAGCCATGATAAGCTAGATATCACAACTAGCAGTACTCATTGTAAATATTTATATAAGGAAGAGTATTTTGTGATACAAAGTCTTGACTCAAAATAAAGGTAGATTTCTGAGGTCTTTGAATTGTTTTACTCTCACATGTCTGGTATCGATACTCCTAAATCCTTTTAACATTTCTGCAGACTGCTTTGGCCATGACTGGGATCGGTTGGCAAGCAAACAATCACACCATGTTGTTTTTCAGAAAGCTCTCATCCCTCTCATTGAAAGACGCCTTTGCCTTCAGATATGCAGCAAAATAACTCAATTTATAAAGTTAGATTAAGCCACTAAAAATAAATGCAAATAAAAGATGAGATTTTCCCTGTTTGTGTGGCTCATTATCCCATTTTGGTACAATTCTTATGGCCAAAGAGTGTTATGTCTCTTAAAACTCCATTAAGCCCAACTCATGTTTCTGTGTCGAAGCTATGTCGTGGGTACATGTATAGTCTAAACACGGGCCGAGCATTCGAAGTTGTACATAGTTTTGTGTGAGTTGCGCAGCAATTACACCGCCAAAAGGATAGTGCTGGTAGAGTTTTAGGCTACTGTTGAGTGTCTTCCGGTTTCTGGTCCGCTTAGTTACAAATTCTCTGGCGTCTTTGTAAACTTCAGAACAATTGTGATGGTTACCAAGCAGATTGTGCTGGAGTTAGGGCTGATTGATGTTGAAGAGCAAACACTTTTCTAAAACAACTTCAACGGAGAAAAGAAAGACGTCGCCCGTGTATGTTCCTTCAACTCATTTAGAGAATGGCGGAGTCTGCCCGAAATGCAATAACACCAAGCTAACCAATCCCAGCTCTTGCAGTCTGCGTCGCCTCAAGATAGATAGAGACATATTTGGGGTTGTAGGGCTCTGCGGGGGCTCTGTAGTAGCTTTGACGCAGAAGGAGGAATTAGGCTGTATACCTCACTATTATCTTCCATCAGAGCAGTGAAGATATAAGGTGAAGTGTGATAACAGAAACCTTAGTCAGTACAGATGTAATCATGTGTGACCCCATTTTTATACTTTGTAAAGGAGCCCGACAGTTGTACTTTCAAATAGGCTGGCATATTGTGCTGATACTATTATTCCTTGGACCAGTTCTGTCTTGCAGGTCCCCTGAGAAAACAGTGCTGTCGTACAGCTGGGCCCCTTTCCCTAGGTCAGTATTTTACGGTCATAAAAACACACTGTGGTTTTGCTTGGTGGGAGGAAAGGAGTAGGAGACGGAGAGGAAGAGTTCACAGAGGAGCAAAGAAAAAACAGTTTATGAAGAAAAATGAATAGCTCATATTGCAACATCAGTTAGAGAAATGTTGATCATCAAAGTTGTTTGTTTGTGTGAACCGTGTTAATTATCAGCTCTCTGGCTTCCTGCATTCTAAAATGTAAGGCAAATAAATACCTTGTTTCCTTAGATTGATAAAGACACACATAGGTCATGGCCCAGTTTTTTCTACACAACTATTTGTCTGCATCTATTTAAATTCCACCCCATTTCCACCTGGCATTACCTGTGTTTTGGGAGATCAGTTTGCAAGCCACCTCCTGAGGTCGGGTCAGTGACACATCGAGACTCCTGGTCAGTCTACATTCAACAATTTGTGGGTGGAAATACTCAATAGATTCAAACCATATCTTGTTATATTTTTCATCTGTTTGTGTTCTGTATCAGCTGGAGGATGTAATGTGAGCTGGACAGAGATCAGATCTCAGTCAGACCTCAATTTGGACACAGGATTATGATCACACAATTATATAGAGTTGTGCAGTATATGTAGGAGTCTTGACCTTTAATTAAGCTTTAGAAGTGAAGCTCCCCTCAATGAAAGCAGATCAGCTGTGATCATACTTCCTGGTTAAAAATGCATTGAAAGTCACTGAAACAGTAATGACTTGAAATCAGCCAATAGGAGGTTACTTTTTAAATGTTTAATTTGATTGAGGCTACTGAAACCATACATAACATATTCTACCAACAGGAGACTTAACTTTCAACTGACAACAGTCATTCTCACGACTGAATATGACTTCATTTTGAGCAATATTATCGCTCAGCTTAGAAACTAAAAATCATTGACAAAACAGAACTAAATTAAACAAGTAAAATCAGCAAAGTGATTCGCAATTTATACTGCTGTATTGATGAACCCATAAACAAAATTTCACCAATTTAGGCTGCTCTGCGAAGCTTCTGCCTTTTGGAGATGACTATTTTCATTTAAAGCCTGTTTTTCTCAAAATAAAAAATGGCAAAATTTCACAACAAAACTGAATTCCAAAGAAATTCCCACTAAATGAACCCTTGCAAATATCTGTGTCTACTCTTTTAAGAACCTCTGACATGGAAATTGGCAACATTTATCAACCTTTAATAATATAGTCACATAACAAACATAATTATACATTTTCATAATTATTATTATTATTGTTGAAGCATGAAGTATTTATCAGTGAAATGTACTAAATGCTGTTTTGTCAGTGCTGACCTTTAGAGTAATATACTGTAGAGTATGTGGGTCCAACAGAAGATTCTACAATATCAAGATTCACATATACTAACTTTACCGTATTTATTTGCTAAGTTTCCATGTAATGAAAGATGAAAACAGGACTCATTGGAGGACACTCTATTTTGTAATAATCTTCAACCAAGTCTTTTCATTGGTGTTGTGTATTTTCAGTACTGGCTGTATTTCTTGTAAACCTGCCTCCCTAATGCTTACTATATATATGCTGGATAATACATCATAGCTGTCAAGATTCTTGCATATGCTCAGAATGTCTATAAAGGTCAACATGAACACAATGCCACAGGATAATTGTGCAGTGATAAAAAAACATCTTAAAAATACACAGTGAAACAAATGACAAAGCAGTAGTTGGCCCCTTGTTGGCAGCACGGTTTTACATGGGGCTGCAATGCTCCTATGATCCCTGCTGCTCTGACAGATCCACACCATCCAAGATTCTCTTCATGAATGTTGATGTACCTACAGCAGGTTGCTCTCCAATATAGAGGATACACACACGCTCACAGACACACACACACACACAGAGACAAACAAACAGTTGAATGGGTGCACCAGTGTATCTTCAAACACAGTGCCACATCGTCGTTCGCAGCCACACACACAAACAGGCCTTGACTTAAGCTGATTTTATGTATGCTTATGTGCGCATTCTTGCACTGAGCACACACACACAAACGCATCGACAAAAACTACACACAAAGGAGAGAGCAGGAAGGTAAATGGAGCATGAAATCTCCTTGTGTGAAAAATGAATACATTAATATTTCAAAATACAAGCAGGTCAGTGAGGAATTGGGCATTTTACACTGTCAAATAGTAATGAACAAATTGCAATTATCAGCAGATGCAAATAGTTTGACAGTGGAAATCAGTTATTCGTTCCGCTTGGCTTTTTCTGAACCTCCCTCTGCATCACACACATTTGATTATTTGAACAGTGCATAATGTCTCTTCCTGTGTAACTGGATTAATTAATGTCTTGTTTCTGTGACTGAGTGCATCCAGTCAGTACGTTTGCAGCTCTGTCAGACCTCTGGCCTTGTGCAGTGCTGATTTTATAGCACCTCACACTTACTTTGGGACACAACAGAAAGAAGTTGGGACTTTTTCAATATAAGTATTCACCCCCCTTGGACTTTTTCCCATTATGTACTGTTACTAACTGGAATTCAAATAGACTTAAATAAACTTTTTCCCGTTTGATCAACAAAACATGCATAGTACTTTGGAGGTGCAAAATAAATTTAATTGTGACACAAACAATAATGAGAACAAAAAAGTTGACATCTGTTGGGTGCATAAGTATTCACCCCCCTGTGTCAATACTTGGTAGAACCCCCTTTCGCTGCAATTACAGCTGCAAGTCTTTTGGGGTATGTCTCTACCAGCTTTGCACATCTAGAGATGGAAAGGTTTGTCCATTCTTCTTGGCAAAAAAGATGAAGCTCAGTCAGATTGGATGGAGACCATCTGTGAACCGCAATCTTCAAGTCTTGCCATAGATTCTCTATTGGATTGAGGTCTGGGCTTTGACTGGGCCATTTTAAGACATTAACATTCTTTAATCCAAACCATTCCTTGTAGCTCTGGCTGTATGTTTAGGGTCATTGTCCTGCTGGAAGATGAACCTCCGCCCCAGTCTCAAGTCTTTTGCAGACTGCATCAGATTTTCTTCAAGGATTTCCCTGTATTTGGCTCCATCCATCTTTCCCTCTATTCTGACCAGTTTCCCTGTACCTGCTGAAGAGAAGCATCCCCACAGCATGATGCTACCACCACCATGTTTCACTGTTGGGATGGTGTGCTCAGGGTGATGGGCAGTGTTGGTTTTTCGCCACACATAGCGTTTTGCATTGAGGCCAAAAAGTTCAATTTTGGTCTCATCTGACCAGAGCACCTTCTTCCACATGTTTGCTGTGTCTCCCACATGGCTTCTGGCAAACTCCAAACGGGATTTTTTATGGATCCCTTTCAACAATGGCTTTCTTCTTGCCACTCTTCCATAAAGGCCAGATTTGTGGAGTAGACGACTAATAGTTGTCCTGTGGACAGATTCTCCCACCTCAGCTGTGGATCTCTGCAACTCCTCCAGAGTAACCATGGGCCTCCTGGTTGCTTCTCTGATTAGTTTTCTCCTTGTCCGACTCTTCAGTTTGGGTGGACGGCCTCTTCTTGGTAGGTTTGCGGTTGTGCCATATTCTTTCCATTTTCTTATGATGGATTTTATGGTGCTCAGAGAGATGTTCAAAGCTCTGGATATTTTTTTATAACCTAACCCTGCTTCATATTTCTCCACAACTTTATCCCTGACCTGTTTGGTGAGCTCCTTGGTCTTCATGATGCTGTTTGTTCAGTAATGATCTCCAACAAACTCTGAGTCCGTCACAGAACAGGTGTATTTATACTGAGATTAAATTGCAGACAGGTGGACCCTATTTACTAATTATGTGACTTGCAAATGTGACTTGTGAATGCAATTGGTCGCACCAGATCTTTGTTAGGGGTTTCACAGTAAAGGGGGTGAATACATATGCACTCAACACTTTTCAGATTTTTATTTGTAAATAATTGTGAAATCCATGTAATATTTCCCCCCACTTCCAAATGATGCACTATTTTGTGTTGGTCCATTACATAAACTCACGATGAAATAAATTTTCATCTGTGGTTATACCATGACAAAATGTAGAAAAGTCCAAAGGGGGTGAATACTTATGCAAGGCACTGTATATAGTATGAGACCATATACTGTCACAGCCCAGTTATTGTGGTTGATTTACAGACTTCACTGTTTTCACCTGTTTTCTTTTGAAGTTCCTCTGAAGAAACAGACTGGACTGCAGGTCTTTTCCAAGATTAGAAGGTGCCAAGAAAAGTTTTGTATAGATACAGTGTTCCTCACTAAAGTGCAGTGTCCATGAGCTCATGTTAAAGCCAGCTCCTTCCTCATAACTCAACACATCTGCAAAGCAACTTTTTCAATATAGTAGATCTTTTCAAAAAGCTCATCAGTATTTCTGTATGAAAGTCTTCCTTCTTACCACATTGGTTGCCTACTGTCCCAATTTTGAATCCCCAGAATAATGTGAAATAAATGGCAGTGCAAAGCCTGTGGCTTTGTGCACATATGCAGAGGTCAAGAACTCTACAGGGAACCTTCGATCTTAAGAATTTTAGATCTATTATAAGTCTAAAACTTACCCAAATGTCTTAAAAATGTGACCTCCCCCTGACTGCTTGTGTTAGCCAAGTGATGTTGCTGTAAATCCTTTACATCTGGCAATAATCAGCAATAGTGTATAAAACACTATATATCTATATATAGAGGTAGAGAGAGAGAGAGAGAGATTGTAGAACTTTCCAGCAGGTTTAGCCATTGCTTTACACATATATATATATATATATATTAAAAGTGATGAATGTTATGATTTGCTTCTGGGGTATTTGAGGAAACAATTGTGTGCATTTACTCCTTACTTTTGGAATGCAGGCATATTTATGTTATAATTCATATATGTTTAACAATGCCAGGTTATAGGTTTGTTTGTTATCATTCCTGGTCTCCAGAGAGTCTGGGTACGCATGCGTAGGTAGTCACAGTGTGTAGGTGGCCACGCCCTTAGGTTGCGTTTCAGTTAGTTGATGGTCAGGACTGGTACGCCTTGCCGGTGAGTGATTAACATGTCTAGTAATGTACAACAAGAATTAATAACGTGAACGTATAATTTCATTTGGTTAATTCTGGGTTGGTGTTTGTGTTCTGCTTGCAGGTTTACAACCTAATGTTCTGATGTACTGATGTACTTAAGTACTGACGTACGGACGTACTAAATGTCACTAGCTAGCGGTAGCAGTTAGGCTACCTAGCGTGCTTGTTGTGTTTGCGAAAGCAATAAAAGTTCTAAAAGTGACACGAGTGGTATCCGCCGTACTTGGCCTGACACCCTTCCAGTGGGGAATTTATTAGACTACAGCAGGTAGCTAATAAAAAACTGGACAGTTGTAAACCGCTATCGGAGCCGTGCCAGGAAGTACACGGACCCCGGGCGGAGGATAGCCAGCGCGGAAACGGAGACCCGGAGTCTGGAAAGAAAGTGGCCGGAATTACGCCACTAGAACGGAGGAGCCGAAGCCAAGAGCTAACGGGACCGTTAAAGGGCTGAATAATTCCACAACCGTGAGTAAGACTGTGTGGATAATATAACAGCTGCAGAGTTAAGAAAGTGACTTTGTAAACAACGCCGCTACCTGCCAGAGCAGCCGGCAAAAGACGTGTGTGCCATTCGCGGACGATCCGTTTGTTTAGAACGATTCTTTGAACGGATCTTTTGTGTGTGCCGTTCGCGGACGATCCGTTTGTTTAGAACGATTCTTTGAACGGATCTTTTGGACGAGTCATTCATTTTGAACGAATCTTTTGAAGAAGTCCTTTTGGAAAAGGTGATTCTAGTAATTCTGTACACCTAAAGAAGACAAAATGGCGGATGACAAGCCAGATCTAGAGAGCTTAAAGCGGAGGCGCTCCAATGCGCAACGAAACTTTACAACACGAATGAACCGCCTTGAAGTCAGTACTGGCCGTTTACGTGAACTTGAGTTGTCAGAAGAGTTAATGAGATTAAAGGATGATTATGACAGACTCCTCGATGTCAGTAATGAATATATCGACGCACAGAGCCAGATAGACCCTACAGGTGGCGACAGCGAGTTGCGGGACGCCCTGGCGCGGAGAGACGCCAGTGAGCAAAAGTTCCTTGAAACTGAGGGCAAGATCATGGAAATGCTGTGGTCCAAGTATGCAGCGCCAGACATAGACGCTCTTGTAACACAGTTTGAGTCTGCTTTTGATCAGGCTGAGGCGCTCGGGAAAGGTAAAGTAGTGCCATGGGCAGGGGGTCGAAAGCGGGAGATTGGATAGGAATCTCCATGGACTCAGAGAGGCTGTGTACACTTGGAGAGACTACCGGCCGCTTGGGAAGGATAAATGGACGCTCTTTTTATCATTGAGAGAGGACAAGGAGCAACTGATGGATGAGTGGACATGTCAACGTGACAATGAGGTTAGGAAGAGGAACAGTACAGAACAAAATGACGATGGCGACGATAACGGAGGTGAGGAGGAGGAAGAGGATGAAGATGGAGGAAGTGGTGACGTGGTCAGTGGGCATGTCACAACAGCGAGCGACAGCCTTACAGCTGCAGGTAACATCACTTTCACCCAACCAGTAACCCTTGCTATTGCTACTCCACCTGTTAACACCCAGCCTGCTGTTGTCAATCCGCCCTTTGATGGGCAGGGAACTGTATATATTGCGAGCTCTCCTTCATTCATGTCCACTGACAGGGCAAGCATCACTACCAGCGCTGCTCAAGGAGCTACTGTCACTAGCCGACCTCAGAGCAGGTATGTAGCAGCTACCACACACAGTACTCCCCAACAGGCATTACAGCCCACCCTACAGTCACGATGGCCTGAGGATAGACTTGGTGTCAGTTTCGCCCATCCTCCAACCCTTGCCAGCACGCCACATCTGTTGAGCGTTCGTGCCGCTCCACCCGTCAATCTCAGCATGGGACAAAGTAGTAGCATGCCACGTAGCGACCCTGGTACGTGCGCCGGTGGGGATAACAGCTCTCAATGGGCCTGACCAAAAATAAGACTCACACCCATAAGTTTACCTAAGTTCTCCGGGGACAGGAGGGACTATTGGCGCTGGAAGGCTGAATGGGAGAGTATCCAGGCGCAAGCGGAGCCTACGGGGTCATGGGAATGCAAGAAACTTCACTTGCTAGACAGTATAGGAGAGACTGTGAAGAGTGAACTCAGACTGTTGCGTTGCAGGGATGCAAACGATATCTTCAGGGAATTAGAGAACCGTTATGGTGATAAAGCGCAAACGACAGAAGAGATCATGTTGGAGTTACAATCACGACCTGCTGTAAAGGACCACCAACCACGAGAGACGTTAGAGTTGATCCTAGCAGTGGAGAGGGCAACATTGGACCTCACAGACCTAGGGTGCACAGACGCTATACAGAATCAGCTAGTGATTCGGTCTTTAGAGAGTAAACTCCCCAATGTCATGAAAAGAGAGTGGCTCATGTGTGTGAGAGACCCTGTTAATAACGTCCACCCAGGAAACCGTTTCGACAGGTTCTTGATGTTCCTGGAAGACCAAAAGTCGTTGCTCGTGAGGTTGGAGCAGTTGCTGCCCAGCAAGCCATGGCCTGCTAATGCTCCTGAGAGACCAAGCTACCGGGAGAAACCAGGTGACAGATGGAGAGAAAAGAAGTCGTTCACTAAGTCTACAGCAAGTGAAGTCAAGAGAGATTCCAAGCAGTTACCATGTGCTGCGTGTGGCGATGGAGAACATGGAGGTAAACTGTTTCGCTGTCAAACTTTCAGGAAGGCCAGTCTGTCAGAGAAGAAAGTTCAGCTGAAAAAGGCAAAGGCATGTACAAAGTGCCTGGATGTTCACGGGGTCGACGGTGCCTGCACTCTAAGGTTCCTCTGTCGTAAGGAGGAGTGTAAGAAAGGCGACACTCCGGTGGACCACCACTATTTCCTCTGCCCTAAGGCACCAACAAAGAAGGATGCTGCTAAGAGGGAAAGCAAAGCAGAGGAAAAGAGGGGACCTTGTGGTCCGACAGAGGAGCAGGAGGCTGTGTTCGCCGAGTTGGGACTGACTCCCCGCCAGTTGGAAGCTGTCCGCAGGGCCTGTACCAACAAGGCAACGTCGAGAGTTTGTTCTGGCAAGGATCTGATAGAACAAAGTGATTTGAAAGAACATCCAGTCCTTATGATGCTCGTACCTGTCACGTCGAAGAGAGGAGACAGTCTTGGAGCCTTGGTCGATCTTGCTTCTGACACCAATTACATTACGCACCAAGCCGCGGAAAGACTTGGACTGACCGGTGAACCAATTTCCCTTGTCGTGTATGGTGTCGGCACGATGAAGGTGAAAGTTGATACAAAAAGGTATCTTGTAACAATAAAAGTGTGGACCTCACGAGGAACCCTGAAGTTCCACGAGATGATCTGCTACGGGATGGAAGACATAGCCAAAGTGGATCGAGTGGTGAGATCGGAGAGGCTGGAGCAGTTTTTCCCCGAAGCTAAGCCGGGAGAACTGGCCCGCCCAGAGAAGATCGATCTATTGATCAGTACTTGAGAAGGCCGATTAGCTCCACAAAGACTGCAAAGGGTCGGCGACCTGGTGTTGTGGGACGGTCCCCTAGGCAAGACGGTGAGTGGTGCGCATCCGGAGCTCTTCGAAGAAGTGGAGGTGACTACATGGCACTCGAAGACGCACTTCGCACACTCTATGAGGGCGGTAGCCGTCAAAGTTGAAGAACACTCCATGGGAAGGCCAGGAAGCCATTTGGAACGAGAAAGCAGTGTGGAGGTTCGAACGACAGCAGCATGCAATAAAGAAGTCATTGAGTGGCTAAAATGGGATAGCATCGGTGCTGCCTCTGATCCTACCTGTGGAGGGTGTCGCTGTGGAAAGTGCCCACCTGGAGGAAAGGAGATGTCCCTTGCTGACGAGAAAGAGCTGGAGATAATAAGGGCAGGTCTAACCTTCAGAGAGAGTGACACCCACAGCGACCAGCCACATTGGGATGCGAAGTACCCATGGAAGGAAAACCCAGCCTCTCTTCCCAACAACCGAAAGGCTGTGGAAGCAACTTTCCTGAGGGCTGAGAAGCGGCTCATGAAAGACCCCCTGTGGAAAGAAGCTTACATGGGGCAAGTCCACGAGATGGTGGGGAGGGGAGCTGCTGTTAAGCTTACTAAGGAAGAGATGGACAGCTGGAATGGCGCCGTGTGGTGGGTGAGCCACCTAACCGCACCAAATCCCCACTCAGTGACTACGCCGGTGCACCTCGTCTGGAATAGTAGCCAGGAGTTCAGAGGGGTGAGCATGAATAGCATGTTGCTCAAAGGTCCAGACGTCTTAAATCCCATCAGAGCGGTGCTCCTCAGGTTCCGGGAAGGAGAACATGCAGCCATCGGAGACATCACCAAGATGTATAATTCGGTGTGGTTGGAGAAACAAGAGGTCCACATGCATCGGTTCCTATGGAGAGACTGACCGAAAGATGAGATTGAGGATTATGCTGTCGTGAGGGTGAACATGGGAGACAAACCAGCGGGGTGCATCGCGCAGGTTGCCATGCGAGAGACCGCAAAGTTGCCACAGTTCTCTGATATGAAGGAGGAAAGAAGAGTCATTGAGGAAGACTCCTACGTTGATGACCTCCTCACGTCCCACAATGACCCACACTGTCTAGACAAGATCCTAGGGGGAGTGGAAAAGATACTGACAGCAGGAGGCTTCTATCTCAAGCCCTGGGTCAGGTCCGGTCAAAGTGGGAGGCGGGACGGGACAGAGTCCAAGCCAGTAACTCTGGTGTTGCCCAACCAGCTGGGGGAGGAAGATAACAAAGCCCTGGGGGTTGGTTACGTCGTGCGAGACGACGAACTCTTTGTGATGGTCTCCATCAACTTCTCCAGAAGGAAGAAGAAGATGAGAACTGAGATTGACCTCACTGAAGAAGAAGTGGAAGTAAAGACACCGAACCCTCTGACTCGTCGTGTTCTACTGAGTCAGATCGCCGGGCTGTATGACCCGATCGGTCTAGCAACACCTGTGAAACAAAAAGGAGTGATCCTTGTGAGAAGAGCCTTCCAGGAAGCTGGCAAGCTTACTAAAGACACCTGGGATGAACCTCTGTCTGACGAGCTCAGAGGGAAGGCAATTGAACTGTTCAAGGAGTATGCTCGTCTGAGTAGCATCAAGTTCCACAGAAGCCTCACGCCCTCCGACTGGAGGGGTAAACCTTGGGAATTACATTTTCTGACGGGAGCTGTGAGTCCTATGGCGCTGTACTGTACTTGCGATGGGAGACGTCAGATGGTGTGGTCACTAGGCTGGTAGAGTCAAAGGCCAAGTTAACCCCCCTCGACCAGAAAGGTGACGCGGTCAAGGCTGAGGTCTGCGGGGCTGTCTTTGCTGCACGTCTAAAGGGATACGTATTGAAGCATGGACGATTGGACGTGGAAAAGTGGTACCACTTCATTGACAGTCAGACGTTTCTGGGAGCCATCCAGAGAGAGAGCTACGGATTCCAAACATTCTTCGCGAACCGAGTCGGAGAGATTCAGAAGGCTGGGCCCGTAACTGACTGGTGGTGGATACCAGGCGAGGTCAACATCGCTGATCTAGTCACGAGGGGGTGCTCTCCCGAACTACTGGGTGAGAACTCTGTGTGGCAGAAAGGTCCCAAGTTCTTGTCTAGTCCAGTCGAGGATTGGCCCATGAAGTCCGCTTCAAAAGTGGCAGCTGACGCTAGGGAGATGGTGAGTAAACTCCAGAGAAAGGCCTTCTCGGCAACCCTCACCAGAACTCAAGCCAAGAAGTTGTTAAATCCTGACAGTCCTGGTGGTGAAGATCCAATAGTCACAGATGGAGTTAGTGGGGCTCCAGCGTCCTTAGAGAATGGGCTGAAGTTGACCTCAACTGAGACCAAGGAGGCGGAGATGCTGTGGGGAGCCACGCTCATAGACCAAGTGGATCCAACAAGGTGCAGTTCTTTAGCTAAGCTCTGTGGAGTAGTCGGTTATGTCCGTAGAGCCGTGAAGAAGTGGCTGGCCTGTGTAGGCAGGGCCTCTATGCCAGCAAAGTGGGAGGCAGTACTGACAGTAAAGGAACGCAAAGCTGCATTCCAAGACCTATGCCTAGCCGCCCAGACGGGAGTCACGTTTCCTGTGACGACGCTAAACAGACTTGTTGTCAGCAGGGATGAAGCTTCAGGGCTCCTGAAATGCTATGGTAGAGTCCAGGCCATTACTCAGGAAGAGACCGGTGTGCCCCTGGTCCCTTACAATGCGTGGATCAGCACCCTTCTCACACGAGAGGCCCATGAAGCTAACCACGAAGGTGTTGCTGGCACACTCCTCCGTGCGAGGTCTAAAGCATGGGTGGTGCAGGGACCAAGGATTGTCAGAAATGTCATTGACTCCTGTATGCACTGTCGAAAGGCCAAAGCGAGGATGTGCAAACAGGTGATGAGTGTGCTCCCCCTCGAACGAACTGAACCAGCCGCACCCTTCGAGTTTACGACATTGGACCTTTTCGGCCCCTATGTTGTTAAAGATACCATAAGGCGAAGAACAAAGATGAAAGTCTGGGGCGTGGTGTTCAGTTGTATGGCTTCGAGAGCAGTACATGCTGACATTGTGGAAGATCTGTCGACAGAAATATTCCTGAAAACATACCAGCGCTTCGTGGCTCTCAGAGTTCACCCAAAAAAGCTCTGGTCGGATCAAGGAACCAATTTTGTGGGCGCCAGGCCAGTATTACAGGGGCTTTATGAGTTCCTAAGTAGCATCAACAAGGATCAGATCCAGAAGAAGGCGGCAGTTGAGGGAACCGACTGGATGTGGGTGTTTCACCCAGCGGACTCTCCCCACCGAAATGGGGCAGCTGAGGCAGCTGTCCGTGTTCTCAAGAGAGCGCTAAGCAGTGTTGGCGAAGAAGGTAACTTGACGGCGCTAGAGTTCCAGACCCTCCTGTACCTCGCTGCTAACCTGTCAAACGAGAGACCAATCGGTGCCAGAGCCCAAGTACAAGATGAGACCGTGGAAGTCGTCACTCCCAACTCTCTTCTGCTCGGTCGCGCAGGACCCAGTGGGGACTCCCGAGGGTTTGAGTATCCAACTTACCCTGTCGTGCGTCTGAGAGCAATACAGATCGAGGTCGACAAGTTCTGTAAGCGGTGGAGCCAGCTGGCGGGTCCGGGCCTCTACATCCGTCAGAAGTGGCACGCGCCTGCTAGGAATGTTGCAGCGGGGGACCTGGTGTGGTTAGCTGACCAGAACGCACTGGGGGGCCAGTTCAGGCTGGGTCGAGTCGTGGAGGTGTGTCCTGACGTGAGGGGCGTAGTACGAGATGTGAGGGTGAGAACATGTCAAAGCTGTCCAGTTTTTGGCGGACAGCCCAAGAGAGACCGAAGTGTGGAGAACTATCCCTCCACCATCCTCCACAGGGACGTTAGGAGGTTGGTGGTTCTGCTTCCAGTGGAGGAGCAAGAAGATACTTCCCCACCATGGTGTGTTTCGGTTGGTAAAGGACAGTAAAGGATCCCCACCATGGTGTGTTTCGGTGACGGATCAAGACCCCCCCACTACCATCCTCCCGGAGGCTGGTGGTGTGTTTCGGTAAAGGAGGTTGTGATGTCATCAAGGACAATGTGTGTTGTTTATGGACATCAAAACTTCTATGAACCTATAGTTATTCATGTCCAAGAATGCAACAGCAAGTTATGTGCATGGTTGTGGAGTGAATTTCACATGGGAAAGGTTAACTGTTTCGGTTATAGTGGCCTACTTGGATTCTAGAATCAGTAGGCCAAGTGGGAGGTGTAGAACTTTCCAGCAGGTTTAACCATTGCTTTACACATATATATATATATATTAAAAGTGATGAATGTTATGATTTGCTTCTGGGGTATTTGAGGAAACAATTGTGTGCATTTACTCCTTACTTTTGGAATGCAGGCATATTTATGTTATAATTCATATATGTTTAACAATGCCAGGTTATAGGTTTGTTTGTTATCATTCCTGGTCTCCAGAGAGTCTGGGTACGCATGCGTAGGTAGTCACAGTGTGTAGGTGGCCACGCCCTTAGGTTGCGTTTCAGTTAGTTGATGGTCAGGACTGGTACGCCTTGCCGGTGAGTGATTAACATGTCTAGTAATGTACAACAAGAATTAATAACGTGAACGTATAATTTCATTTGGTTAATTCCGGGTTGGTGTTTGTGTTCTGCTTGCAGGTTTACAACCTAATGTTCTGATGTACTGATGTACTTAAGTACTGACGTATGGACGTACTAAATGTCACTAGCTAGCGGTAGCAGTTAGGCTACCTAGCGTGCTTGTTGTGTTTGCGAAAGCAATAAAAGTTCTAAAAGTGACACGAGTGGTATCCGCCGTACTTGGCCTGACACCCTTCCAGTGGGGAATTTTATTAGACTACAGCAGGTAAGTAATAAAAAACTGGACAGAGATAGAGAGAGAGAAAAAAAAATATATATATATGCTTTCACTGATCTTTTGTAGCCATGCTAATGACCAGCTACTGACCTGAGTAAAGTGAATCGGTTGATTGTTGCTGTTTTTGCACATTTTCAGTTACTTCCTATTTTATTTTGTTAACTAGGTCTCATGTATTAGATTGTTTTACTTCCAGTCTTTGTCTTACTGATCACTCCGCGCTGATTGTTTGCTCCATACACATTAGTTTCACTTGGGTCTGTTCAGTTGCGTATTTAAGGCTTTTCCTTCCCTCATCCCCAATTCATCTCATCTGTTCCCTGTAAAGTTATACCCGCAACTTCTGGTGTGATTATTTGTGTTACTACACAAGCTTTGTTTTTCACCTGCTTCTAGTCTCTGTGTTTATTGGATACATTTGCCTGATGGTTCTTGATGCTGATGCCATTACCAGATTGTTAGCATGCTGGTGTTGCCATTTAGCTATATAAATGAGACCTTACACCTAGTTCACACTTCAAGATTTTCAGCCCGATTTGCTAGTAGCCAATGAGTTCTGCAAGTTATAGACTAAAGCCCACAGAATCCCCCAGTCTCCCATTCAGAGCAGGCTATATTTACTGCATCATGCTCATAGTTTAATCTCTGACAGGTTCGGACAAAGAAATCCCCAAGCCGCACTGTGTTCTTTACAACTGAAGCAGGAGGAGCAGTGGGATGTTTGGACCCCCCCCAGTGGCATGCAAGCACTTGTGTGAGCAAGAGATGCTAGAGTTTATATATATATATATGCTTTTCTGATAGTACCAGTCAGATGAGTGAGATACATTTAAACAGACATGAGAATTGAATTATCACACATGTATCACTGGTCAAACTTCTATCATCATCA